>NC_058132.1:254592194-254669605 GCF_016433145.1 Gracilinanus agilis
GGGGAAAGAGGGAAAGAAGAGGAGGGGGGGGGGGGGAAGGGGGGGGGAGAGGAGAAGAGAAGAGAGGAGAGGAGGGGAGAGGAGGAGAGAAGGGAGAAAAGAGAGAAGAGGGGAGAAAAGAGGAAAAGATGATGAGAGGGGAAGAGAGGAGAGGAGGGAAGAGAAGGGGAGAGGAGGGGAAAGGAGAGGAGAGAAGAAGAAGGGAGAGGAGAGGAAAGGAAGAAGGGAGAGAAGAGGAGAGGAGAAGTGAAAAGCTGTTGGGTTTTTCACCTCTAATATAAAATGCCCCTGTATTTTACTACTCTGTCATATGAATCAGAATCAGAAGCCCTTGATCTTTCAGGCTTGTCACTATTTCATAGAAGGAGATTAAATTGGTTTGATTTGAATTTATGCTTTCCAAAGAGATGTTGGTTACTGGTACCTTGGCAGATTCTCAGCACAGAGAGCTGGAGGTCCTGTAATAAATTCAGTCAATCACATTAGCTCCCCAGTCAGTCAATCAATGAGCATTTATTAAGAGCTGACTGTATACCCTCTGCTATGTCAAGCACTAGAGATAAAAAGCAAAAAAGCAAAAGCAATTCTTGTCCTGTAGGCGTAGGGATTAGTTTCTTTTGGGCATTATGAATTATTTTTTATTTGTATTAATTACAAACCTAATTTGGTTTGTAGGTTATTGAAAGTACCCTCTAGGGTCACTTCATTTAAGCCAGCATTTTTCAACCTGGGTTCTTTGGAATACCAGGGTCACAGAGAAGTTTGCTTGGTTTTTATGGTAGTATTTTGCAAATAGAAGTAGACTTTAGGTATTTTAGCAAAATCATTGAATTTTTCTTCATATTTTAAGCTTCTAAATAAAGTTCTTTACTTCTCTCTGTCTCTCTTTTTAAAATCCTGATGTTCTATCTTAGTATGAATTCTAAGACAGAAAAACATCAAGGGGTAGACAATCAGGGTTAAATGACTTGTCCAGGGTCTGAGATCAGATTTGAACCCAGGTCCTCCCAACTCCAAGCCTGGTGCTCTATTCACTGTGCTACCTAGCTGCCCTTTCTCTAAACTCATATATTCTCATTGTCTCCTTGCAGGGGGGCATTTTTTTTTCTAAGCACAGTCAAAGCCTGCATAAGGAAATAGGCAGTACAATTTGATCAGTGTTCAGCAATTTAAAAAAAATAACAGCTGACACTTATTGTCACACTTAGGTGCCAATCTTCTCGCCACAATAGTGTGACACAGAGAATACAAATATTTCCATTTTGCAGAGGAAGACACTGAAGTTCAAAGATAGTATCAAAGATAATAAAATATTATTTCTCTTCTACACATATTTCCTCCTGCTTCTTCCAAGATCACAAAACTATCCTGGGTTCACTTGGTTCAGGAAGTCTCAGTGTTCAGAATTCTGTGATTTAATGCCTGCCCCAATTGATGATGGGACTTAAAAAAATTTTTTTTTTTTGCTTTAAACCTTCAACTTCTTAGAATCAGTACTAAGTGTTGGTTCCAAGGCAGAGGAATAGTTAGGGCTAAGAATAGGAATAGTAACTTGCCCAAGGTTACAGAAGTAGGAAGTATCTGAGGCCATATTTGAACACCAATTGGGGGGTGGGGGTGGGGGAATCTGGGTTTGTCTTAGAATTTAAATTGACAAAATGCTAAGGGTTATTTTTAAAAAAATGTCTCTACCTTCAAGGAACTCATTATGTCATGGAACAGGTATTTGTTTTATTTGAATGTGCCTCTAAGGCTTAGAATAATCCTTTTCCCACTGGTATATTTACAGAGGAGCACCGTAAATATGCCAGTGGGAAAAGGATTATTTTTTTTACTTGAAGGAGCTAAATATAAATAGGAAGAGAATATAAATTTGAAAAGGAAAGTAAGGTTAATATAAGAAACACTAACTGATAATTGTGATTTCTGAGATATATTGTTGATGTTTTGGTTTAAATGACAGAACTCTTATACGGTGTCATTTAGGTCAAGCATATGGGTAATGACAAATAATTTCATACTTTTCCATTGTGTCAAGTCTTCGTATACTTCCTAACTTGTGACCCTGGGCAAGTCACTTAACCCTGATTGCCTAGCCCACTCTTCTGTCTTAGAATTGATATTAAAACAGCTTAAAAGGATTATTAAAAAAAAAAAAAAGACAGTCTCTGCCCACAAGGAAGGCATTACATAATGAAATAAATGTTTGTTTTCTTTGAATATGCCTTGAAATTAAAACAGTATAAACATATCAGTGGGAATAGGATGATGAGTGATGATGACAGTTTCTGAGCAGTCAAGACTCCAGGCTGACTATTGAGGCTTGTAAGCAACTGAAATCCACATTCACTTTCTGGACTCTGTGAGGAAACTCCCCTGAATTAAGGCTAATATTGGCAAATGTGCCTGGGAATTCCACCACCTCATCTGGGATTGATTAGGAAAGACCCCTCTTACATCTGGCATCAATTACCAAAATTTGTCAACCAAGCCCATTATTAGGGTATAAAATACGCTAGATAACAACCTATACTTAGAAAAGTAGCTGATATTTATATAGGATTTTATAGGTATGAGAACCTTAGCCTAAATAATCACATTTGATGCTTATGACAATTTATTAGACCTGTTTCACCAATAAGGAAGTTGGAGCTTAGAAAGATAAATGACCAGAGTCACATGCCCCACCATCATTTTTATTCCTATGCTTGTTGTTGGACAAAGGAAAAGATCACTTGACTGGAAGTCACAAGACATGGGTTCTAGCCTCTAGCTACTTGAGTGACCTTGGGTGAGACAGTCTTTGGGCCTCAGTTTCCTTTTCTTTAAAATAAGGATCCATCTAAACCTTTAATTTTTTCACCTTAGAGGTCCTTCTATGATTCTATTGTCAAATAATTGTTTATAAATCTATCTTATTTATATATAAGAATTCCTACTGGTTATTTGGTGGATCTTTGGTCATTTTGTTTAATTAAGGTCCACACTGCTCACATTCATTCATCACACTGGATAATTAAAATTTTTAAAAATAATCCTTTATGACATCTTTTCTCTTTTTTTTTTTGCTTTCTTATTTCTCCTCAGTCCTACCCTTCTCGTCATGTGTTCCAAACCAGGAAGGTTTTAAAAATTTTTTTTATTTTTACTAAGAGATTTCCACTATGTTTTTGGGAGGGTCACCTATTTTTAACTTTTCGGTATGAGTTAAATCATTTTCTCATTATCTGGTTGCTCACAAAGCTAAAGAACATTTGCATTTATTTTCAAAGTGCTTTTTGATTCTTACTTTAGATTTCTGCTGCTTCTGCTAAGGCTCTCAAATTTCTTCTACAGACTTCTAACCACAATTCCATTTGCAGTGATCTTTCTAGGATTAAAATGAACTCCTTGGTAAACTAGTCAGACCACTAGAGAGAGTGTTTTCTTCCTTCCTCTTCCTTCCTTTTCATCTTTAAATATATAGCCTAATAAACGTTGATTTCAGCTATAGGAAAAAAATGTTAAAAGACATAACTTAAAGGAACAGAACTTAAAACAAAAGATTAGAAATGAGGTTCTCAGAAATATATGAAATAATTTAAGCCTTGTCCTTAACTTCAAACTTTAAAAAAAAATCAACTTCAGATTTTTAAAATTCATGCCCAGCATTCTGTATCCATTCTACGGATTATCAGTTTCTATCTGGGTCTTGAGATCCTTTAGAAAGTAGCCCCTCGTGAGAACACATCTAACCTGCCAAAATATGAAGACGAGCCAGCAACCAAAAAAGCATTTCCAAGTGCACTGGGATAAGAGGCAAGAAACAACCTGACCTCTCCCTTTGCTGTTGGGCAGAGAAGCAAACCACAGACTTTTCCATGGCTGTCTATATCTTATCATCCATGGTCTTGGCAGTCTCGGTGTGAACAAGTGCTAGTTAAAATCTATTAGTAGATTGATCTCAAGTGCACTCCCCAACACACACACACACACACACACACACACATACACACACACTCATGCTGGTACACACATATGCACATAATCACTCACCGAGCAATTTGTCAATGGATCCTTCATGTTGGAGTGGAGTTTTGCTTCTGTCCTTTTACCTTTGGTCCCAGCATTCTCCAAGCTGTTATCAAGGCTGGGTGTTTCCTGGACTTCCTGGATTCAAAAAGGCCTGTCGTACACAGAGGCACACATCATTCTTGCCAAAGACAACAGAGAGGAAGCTTCAGCCCTGGACTTTCATCCCATTTATTTCCTGAATAAAATAATCAAAATACCATCCAGCGGGGCAACAGCTCCTGATCTAGGAAGCTGTTAGAGTTTTGTGTCAGGCAATGATTTCTATAAATACTTAAAGACCAGGTTAAAATTCAAAGGTTATAAGAGAATATTCTACATAGTCAGAGCAATAGTGTAAGGATGATCTACTGAGAAAGAATTAGCTAATGTGATCAGTATAATCATCCAAGACAATTTCAATGGACTCATGATGAAAAAATGCTATCCATTCCCTTCCAGAGAGAGAACTGATGAACTCAGTGCAGACTGAAGCATATTTTTTTACTCTCTTTCTTTTTATTGTTTTATTTTGTTTGCATTTTCTTTGACTACATAGCTAATAAGGAAATGTTTTGCATGATATCACATGTACAGTCAATATCAAATTGCTTATCTTCTCAAGAAGGAGAGAGACATAGAGTAATACTGTAAGGATGGAGGGACAGTATTTGACACTCAAAAATTTTTTTAATGATTGTTAAAAAGTTTTACATGTAATTGAGAAATATTAATGAAATAAATAAAAATTTTAAAGAAAAAAATCAAAGATCATGACTGAATTCTGAATTATATGGCATTTGGTGATGAAGGAGGATCCATAGGGCCAGATAATATTTATCTTGATTGAGTTTGTTGCCAGGAGAGCCAAAAATGGAAGGTGAAATCCTTTTTAGAGAAAATAGGATAATTCTGCAAGGAGGGATAAATGAGAGAGAAGTGTCAGTAAATCAGCAGTGGACTTGTGAATGTAGAAAAAAGGGTAGAAGTTTTCCTTGTTCCTAGGTTCTTCCTTCTCGAATCAATTTTTCACACTGCTGCTAAACTGATATTCCTAAAGTATAGGCCTCACAATGTCATCCCTCTATTCAAAAATCTTCAGTGTTTCCCTATTGCTTTTATGGCAAATTAAAAAAAGAAATCCTCTGTCTGGTACATTGAAGTCTCTCACAATAGAACACCTACCTTTAAAAGTATTTTGCATTGTTACCTTTCACAAAATCTTCATTCCAATCAAACACCTACTAGCTATTCCCTGTATGCAATATTGCATCGCTTGCCTTTATGCATTTACACAAGTGACTCAAGTGTAGTCTCTAAGTTGTGGGTTACTTGGTAAAATTGGGATGCTAATGCACTACTAGTGAAGTTGTAAACTGATCCGACCATTCTGGAGAGTGATTTGGAACTCTGTTCAAAGAGCTTTAAAACTGTCAATACCCTTTGATCCAGCAATACTGCTACCTGGTGTGTATCCCAGAGATTTTTTTAAAAAGGGAAAAGAACAGTTTATTCAAAATTATTTGTATCAGCTCTTTTTTGTGGCAAAGAATTGGAAACCGAGGGGATGTCCATGTTGGGGAATGGTTGAACAAGTTGTGGTAGATGATTGTAATGGAATACTACTGTGCTATAAGAAACCACAATGGCAGAGAAAGTACAGGGACCCATCTGTACTTTCTAAAAAGCAATGACATAATGACTCAAGATTAATTCTGGAGCAGCATAACCCAAAAAAAGACAAAATGAAGTAATTTTTCAGCCTAAAACAATTTAGAAGGCCAGCATAAGGGGTCTATTGCACTGAGGTGGAGGTAGAGCATAATCTGCCAGGGCAGGATCCACTGAAGCAACTGACCTTGGGAGCAACGGAAGCAGCAGTGAAGGCTTCTAGAATTCTCAGTCACAGATGGTAAAGGGAGTCAGACAGTTACTCAGAAGGAGATTATAGGGGTTCATTTGCTGGCTCTGGGTACAAGACTCTTATTTCATTGACTGTGTACAGAAACAGGTCTCAGTCCTGAGATGCAGGGGCAGAGTGAGGAAGAGCAAAAGTATATACTAGCACTTATAGCCACAGTTCAGAGGACCCAGTTCATAGTTTTAAGGGGTAGAAGAATGCTTGGGGTTACTCATAGACCAGAGCATAGGCTCAGAATCTTATGTCATACCACCTTGGAAGAACTGAAAACAGATAGATTCCCAGAGCCAATTCTGAAGGGTGCTCACAAAGAAACTGAAACTTGGAATAGTGCTCCCTTTGCCACAGTTAGAGTCCAACTTTTCCCATTTTAAAAACTAAAATAAAAGAAAAAAAGCAAGAAAATGAACAAACAACAACAAAAAAGAAAATAACATAAAAAGTTATTTTGGTGACAGTGTAAAATCAAACTCAGAAGACAAAAAAGTCAATAATGCTGCATCCAAAGACTCCAAGAAAAATATTAACTGTTTTGAAGCCTAAATAGGATTAGGGGAGAAGTTCAAAAAGGATTTAAAAATCAAGTAAGAAAGACAGAAGAAAAATTGGGAAAAGAAATGAGAATGATACAGAAAAATCATGAAAAAAAGAGTCAATAGCTTTGCAAAGGAGGCACAAAAATACTGAAGAAATTAATATCTTAAAAAAACAGAATAGGCTAATTGATTAAAGAAGCACAAAAATCCAAAGAAAAGAACTTCTTAAAATGTAAAATTGGGGGGCATCTGGGTAGCTTAGTGGATTGAGAGTCAGGCCTAGAGTGATGCCTAGAGATGGGAGGTCCTAGGTTCAACTCTGGCCTCAGACACTTCCCAGCTCTGTGACCCTGGGCAAGTCATTTGACCCCCATTGCCTACTCTTACCATTCTTCTGCCTAGGAGCCAATACACAGAAGTTAAGGGTTTAAAAATGTACAATTGGTCAAATATAAAAGGAGGTACAAAAAAATTCACTCAAAAAAATCATGCTTTAAAAATTAGAATTGGACAAGTGGAAGTTAATGACTCGATGAGACATCAAGAAACAATCAAACAAAATCAAAAGAATGAAAATATAGAAGAAAATGTGAAATATCTCCTGGAAAAACAACTGATTTGAAAAATAAATTCAGAGGAGATAATGTAAGAACTATTTGACTATATGAAACCCATGATAATAAAAGAGCTTAGACATTTTTGTTCAAGAAATTATCAATGAAAACTGACTTAAAAGTCTAGAACCAGAGGGCAAAATAGAAATTGAAAGAACCATTGATCACCTCCTGAGAGAAATTCCCATATGATAACTCCTAGGAGTATTATAGCCAAATTCCACAACTCCTAGGTCAAGAAGAAAATATTGCAAGCAGCCAATAAAGAAACAATTTAAGCATAACACAAGATTTAGCAGCTTCTACATTAAAAGATCTGAAGGCCTTAGAATATGATATTCCAGTGGGCAAAGGAGCTAGGACTTCAACCAAGAATCATTTATCTGGTAAAACTATGTATAATATTTCAGGGGGGGAAATGGATATTCAATAAAATTGAGGATTTCAAACATTCCTGATGAAAAGGCCAGAGTTGAATGGAAAATTTACTCTCAAATACAAGGCTCAAGAGAATCATAAAAAGGTAAACAGGAAAGAGAAATCAAAAGACAATAAGGATAAACTGTGTACATCCCTACATGGGGAGATGATTCTTGTAACACCAAAGAACTTTGTCATTATTAGGGCAGTTAGAAAGAATATACATAGACAGAGGGCAAGGGAATGAGTTGAATATGATGGGATGATATAAAACATAAATTAAAATTAAAGAATAAGAAAGAGAACTACATTGGGGGGAGGAGGAAGGGAAAAATAAAATGAAGTAAATTATCTCACATAAAAGAGGCATGAAAGAGCATTCACTGTGGAAGGGAAGATGAGAGAGATGAGGAGGAGAGCATGTGAACCCTTACTCTAGTCAAAATTGGCTCAATGAAGGAAGAACATACACAATCAATTTGGTATAGAAATCAATCTTATCCTACAGGAAAATAGGAGAGAAAGGGAATAAGAGAGGAGGGTAGGGCTGATAGAAAAGAGGGCAAACTGAGGCAGGTGGAGGTCAGAAACTAAATTAGGGTAAATAGGATGGAAAGTGATATGCAATAATCATAATGGTGCAAAATTTTTCTTACAATAATCTCTAATAAAAATCTAATTTCTCAAATACATAGAGAAATGAATTGAATATATAAGAATACATCATTCCCTAATTAACAAAGTCAAAGAATATGAACAGAGTTCTCAAACTAATTGAAGCTCTCTATAGTCATGAAAAAAATGCTCTAAATCACTATTAATTAGAGAAATGCAAATTAAAACAACTGTGAAGTACCATCCCACACTTATCAAATTGGCTAACATTACAGAAAAGGGAAATGACAAAATTTGGAAGAGATATGAGAAAAATTGGACATGAATGCATTCTGGGGGGGTCTTGGAAGCAGTTTGGACCTAGACCCAAAGGGCTATAAAACAGTATGTATCCTTTGACCCAGCAATGCCATTACTAGGTTTATATCCCAAAGAGATTTTTAAAAAAGGGGAAGGACTTATATGTACAAAAATATTTAAAGCAGTGAGGAGAACCAGGAGAAGGTTGTACATGGTAATAGCAATTTTAAATGAACTTTTATATATGACTTAGCTATTTCTAGTGATACAGTGATCCAAGAAAATTCTTAAGGACTCATGATGAAAAATGCCAGCCACCTCCAGAGAAAGAACTGATGGAGTCTGAAAGCAGATCAAGACATACTATTTCTCATTTTATTTCTTTACTTTTCTTTTGTTTGAGTACTCTTTCACACAAAGAAAAGAAAGATGTTTAATACTATTTTGCATGTCAAATCTGTACCAGATTCCTTGCTTTCCCAGGGAGGGGAGAAGGAAGGCGAGAATTTGGCTCAACCGTTAAAAACATAAAAATTTTAAAAATAGCTTTTTCATGTATTTGAGGAAAAAAATAAAATGCTGATTAAAAATGTTGTAGGCTACTACGGCATACTCAGAAGAGATGAAATATATGCCCTTCTCATCTCTGCCTTGCCGAATTTCTAGCTTCTGTCAAAGTCTATTTCAGGCACCATTTCCTTTATGAGGCATTTCCTGACCTCCTCTCTTGATCCCCAGTTTCTAATACTTCCCCCCATTTGGAATTACTCTGAGGGGCAGCTGGGTGATTCAGTGGATTGAGAACCAGGTCTAGAGATGGAAGGTCCTAGGTTCAAATCTGACCCCAAACACTTCCTAGCTATGTGATCCTGGGCAAGTCACTTAACCCCCATTGCCAACCCATTACCACTCTTCTGCCATAGAACCAATATGCATTATTGATTCTAAGATAGAAGGTAAGGGTTAAAAAAAAAAGACATTACTCCATATTGTTTTGTATATATTTTGATTAATTCATGTCCATGTATGTAAGGTAATTGAGGGCAAGAACAGTTTTATTTTTGGCAGTATATGCCTAGAGCCTAATGTGGTATCTTGCACAAAGCAGGTACTTAATACATATTTTTGGAGTTGAATCAATTTAAAGGGTTACTCTGACTGTTGACAAGCCCTCCTGCCACCTTATTTCTCTTACCTGAAGTACTTTGTGGAGCTCATTTTGAATGGTGAATCAGAGGGCATTAAGGAAAGTGGATGCCACAAATAAATGGGTTATAGGCCTGGGTCTGGGTGGAGGGAGAGATTCTTTTCTTTGTGACTATCATGAAGTCATTCAGGAATTTAGATTCAGATTAGGGATAAAAGGTTTTGGATTTTAATGATAGTCCTTTTCCAGAACTGCCTTGAGTCTCATGATGTGGAGACTGAAAAACTTGGAGGTAAATTTTGAAAAGATAAAATTTGAAAGGATTTTGTCTTTGCTTTATTCACTCAGAAGAAATGCCCTTGTAGGAGGAAGGGAGGGTTGGTTTTTAGGATTTCTTTTCAACCAGTGGTCTCTGATTTTAAGACTTCATTTTTAGGAAATTTTAATACAAATAGCCAGTTTCCTTGTAAGATCCACTCCCTGAACTACAGGGAATTTTCTTAGAATGTCAGGAAGGAAAGAGAACACATTATGCTTGTAAAGAGCTCTAATAAGTCAGCCTGGCAAAACACCTCAGAACTTAAAAACGCCCAATTCTCATCTTCTTTCAGGCTCCATTTGTCTATCACCATATGCAGGGGCCATTTAAAGTCAATGGAAATGCTGAATGAAGAAGAAACCAAGCTGGAGCAGCAAGGTAGGCAGAGGCCTCTCTTTTTGTACCACTACCAACATCAATCAATATTTAATAACTGTTGCACTTCTCTGGAGTGATGATGCAGTTGCTGACTCATCATCGGTACCTACCTCCCACAATTGTAATATCAAATGAGATAATAATTGTGAAGTGCTTAGTGGTACCTCGTAAGCACTATATAAATGTTAGCTATTACTTTTATTATTGGCAAATAGGACAAAACAAATTGGTTCATACACACTGAAATCAACTCATTTAGATTTGGAAGGGATTTTAGTTATATTGAGTGCAATAATCAAAATCCCTCATTTTACAGATGAGGAAACCAGAATTTAAAGAAGTTCAATGAGCTCAGCATTGAATAATAGAAAGATCATAGGATTTGGAGTCAAAAGAACTGAATTAGAATGTTGGTTCCATCTTTTACTAACAATATGACCCTGTGCCAGTTATGGAATCCAAGTTCTCTGACTCAAAATTCAGCTCTCTTCTGAGTATGCCAGAGTTGCCCACAACATTGATTATACTTTAATCAGTCATTCAACTAAAAGCACTTAACATATGCCAGCATCCGGGGGCGGGGGGAGAAAGGAACCCCCCCCCCCAAAAAAAAAACCCTCTGCCTTCAAGGAGCTTATACTCTACTAGAGGGAACAACAGGCAAGTAACTAGGTATGTACAACATACATACTGAGTAGATGGGAGATATTCTGAGAGGGAAAAGCATTATCAACTAGGGGAGGGTGGGATAAGAAAGGCAACCTTTAGAAGGTAGACTTTGAGATGAGTCTTGATAGGATACACAAAACCCAAGATGGAAGAGAGGGAGCAGAGCTGTCCAGTCACGATTCATGGCCAATGTAAAGGCAGAGACTGGAGAAAGGGAATTATATGAAAGGAATGGCAAGTAAACTTAGCATTGCTGGAGTGTAGAATTCGTTTAAAATAAGTAGTTTATTACCCATGTTTCCTTTAAACCTTTTAGCCCATATCTCATTTCCTCTCCCACCCCATCCCTTTTACCCTCTGTTCTCCTTCCCCTTCTTACTTTGGTTATTCCTAATGCTACCTCAATGCCTTGCCACCATATAAACTCTTTCTGATATCAGGAGTAATTACAAATAGAAGTGTAGAGATCAGAACCAAGAGTCATTCCATTCTGCTTCACTATTGCTTTTTTGAAAACCATGGCTAAATCATTAATTAAAATATCAAACAGAAGTTTCCATGGTGATTGCTCACCTACTGTACTCTGGACTTTGACATTCTTGTCCCTCTTTTTTTTCTGCAAAAGCAACGGCTCATCTCTCATTACTGGTAAATGCTGATTTGTTGATGGTAGTTTTGTTTTTTTTATCATTCTGAACCCTTTTCAACAAAAATGGCTTTACCATTTGGGCTTGAATTAGATATAAAAGATAGTGGATTACCATCTTTAATGGGGTAATGTGTGAGGAATCATATGCTCATAGAAGCTAGTTAATTGTTTCTGGTGAAAAGTATTCTTTGAGTTTTCATTTTGAATGTGTTTTGACTAAACATACAATAAACTACTGATGACTGCAGCAAAACAAAAACAAACAAACTTGCAAGAAGACTGAAAAGAAGAGGTCAGGTTATGAACAACTTTAGCTTTTAACCATCTGTATTATCTGTTCAACCCTAATCCTAAACTCCATTAATGCTTTGGACTATCCATAGGAAGATGGCCTACCTCTTAATGCTAGAAAAACCTAGAGGACTAGAGCCTCTAGTCTGAGGGTTTGCTGAACCCTTTTCAGGACTGTTCATCTGTCTTTAGTGCCTACCTATCACCCAACTCTCTATCTTTGGCCCCAAGAAGCTGTAGCATGCCCTGTAGTCATGCTCTGGTAAAACCATCTTGGCAAATGGGCCAAACCAGGGTGAGAGTAATTGACAGGCCTCAGACCCATCAGATGAGTTAAGGGGATGCCCAAGCACCTAAAGACTTTCCCTGGCAGAGTGGGTGAAGGAGAACAGTTTGTTCCAGTGCCCAAGAAGGGAGCTGAAGCAGTGAGTTTGGTCAGACATCAAAGATGCCAAGATCACCCACTGAACCATCCTGAGCCATCACCAGTCGTCCCAACTTCTGTCTTGCCACTGAACTTTGATGTCTCTGGAAAAGAGAATGAAGTCGAAGACTTTGTGTAGCTCTGCCACACTTAAATCTTATTTGTGCTCAAGTTCTCACTCCATGATGTCATTGGTTTGCTTCAAAACAAATGACAAACAAAAACTATAGAAGCCAAGAAAAAGTTTGACTTTATATACAATGCTCCAGACAACTTTAGGAATTGAGGCAGATGAAGAGCTTATATTGATCAGGGAAGAGGAGGAGCCAATTTTTGAATTTATAATTAAAACCAAGAGAAACATAGGCATTAAGGTTGCTATTGAAGGCTTTTACTCAATCTATTATAAGCAATGGACCATACTATTGTTCCAAATGGATATTTAGAACACATATGTATATAATTGAGGAATTCAAGGAATCATGACTATGATTTTGTTAAGATTGGGAATTCAGGGTAATGAATTTCCTCTATCAATTCAGATCAACATATTCTAGTCTTAAGAGAGTTGCCTGAAGGCACTGACAAGTTAAGTGGCTTACCTGGAGACACTTAGGTACTGTAAGAGGTAGACACCTACTATCACTACCACTACTACCACCACCACCAGGATCCCTCATACTTATAAGCCTTAGACTTATGACTTCATTAATATTGTTTTTAGATGAGGAAACGCCCTATCCTGAAGTAGAATGATACCTTCTCTTCAATGGATAGTTTTAGAGAATTTCCTAGAACACAGAGGGGTTAAGTTACTAGTCTATAATTGCCCAACCAATATGTTTAAGAAGTGGCAGTTGGACTCAAGTCCTTCCAGCTCCAAAGATAGCTCTCCACATTTACTATTTCAAGTTGTCCTTAAAACATGTTTTGTATATAACTTTAATTGTATTTTGAAAAATGAAGAAAGCCTAGACCGGTGATGGGCAAACTACAGCCCACCGGCCGGATGTGACCCCCTGGAATGTTCTAGCCGGCATTATTCCTAATCTGATGAATACAACTAGTAGTATGCAATACAATGAAACTTCCAAAGAGCTGCCTTAGAAACAGACTGACAGATGAACATTTCCCTTCCTTTGGCCCCTTCTTTAAAAAGTTTGCCCATCACTGGCCTAGACTCTTGGCTAACTTGGTCTTCTAATTGGTGTTGTAAAGGCTGATTAAGTTAGTGGAAGTTAAAAAAAAAGCTTTGAAAACCATAAGGAAATGCATGAATATGAACTACCTGCACCTGCACTTCCAGAGACTCTCTTGTCAAACCCTAAGCGAGTGAGATCAAACTGGGGAAATGCCTCTTGTGGGAAGGGGCATTTGAGCTGAGCCTCGAAGGTATCCCAGAGCCAAAGGTTCAGCTCAAATGCCTCCTCCTCCAAGTGGTGGAGATATGTACAAAGGCATGGACAGAGGAGATGGAACGTCAAGGAAGGGATCAGTTTGCAGAATATCAGGTGACATTAGATTGTGAGCTCCTCGAGGGCACAGTCCATCTTTTGCTTTCTTTTGTATTCAACATTTGTCAAGGGACCAACACAAAAGAGAAGCTCAATTGATATTGGTTCACTGACTGACCAATTAAAAATAGTGTGAAATAAGTCTAGAAAAAAATAGATTTGAATCAGATAGTGAAGAGCTTGAAATGCCAGACATCCAAGTCATTTCCTGAGGTTCTGCCCTTCTCTTGTGATTCTACATTGAATTCTACTTGGTAATGAAGAAAAACAGTCAAGCAAAAAACCAACCAGGAAAGGAATGGTGTTTAACAAAGAATATACACACATGTCTAACAAGATTCAGCACCTGCAGTCCTTATCTGTACAAAGGAGCTGAGAAGGCCATTTCTGATTTCTAAAATCAAGACTGTTCATTGCAATTAATTTGAGTTCAGTTGCCTTTTAGTGTGGTTTTTGTGTACATTATTGCATTCATTATACATGCTGTCTTATTGGCTCTACTTTCTTTGCATTGCATGCATTCTGAAATAATGTAGATCCTCCATGAGATGGTATTGATAATGTTGAGATACCAAGGTTGAGTTGGTACCTCAGTACCTCTTTTATGAAGGAGGCCTGTGAGCCTGCTTCACAGTGACCAAGTGCACTGTTCAGACTCCCAGACAGTTTTGAAAAGACAAACAAACAAACAGGACAGGGGTGTATTTGGAAACAAGGTAATATGAAGGGGAGGATTAAGGAATTAGGATCCCCTAGCTCTAAGGGTTCTGGCTAACCATCCACCTTCCTAAATCTCCTCATGGAGTCTGCTTCTTTTACTTCCAAGTTCCCTAGGCCCTGAGCTGTCTGACTAGATCCCAATGACTGTCTGGCCAACCTAACTCTATTTTATCCTCCCAGATTACTTTTGTAGGATAAATAGGTCTATTAGTTTCTTCAGGGGGAACTCAGTATGGTTAGGTTCAGCCTTAGCTGGGTCAAGCCAGAGTTAGTGGTTAGCCTTCACCAACTCAGGTTAACCAAATCACAGGTCTTCAGAGCAGTTGGGAACACTTTCAATATGCAGGAAACACTGTTGAATCTCAAGTATTGAAGCGTTTCTCCAGACAGGAACACCAGATTTGGTATCTTCAGCTTCAGGGGATAGGAGACCGAACCTCTTCAGCTTTCAGAGCTAGATAGCAAGTTCCAGCTCCAGATGGTCCAAAAGACAGGAAGTCCAAGAAAGCCTCCTGACCATTGGTGCTCCTTCTTTATCTTCTCTCTGTGTTCCAGAATCATATGTCATCCGTTCCTGGCATGAGACCTGCTTTTGCTTTCCCTTACATATTGCATCCCACTTTCTGCTTCCCTTCTTATAGTTCAAAATAAGTTTTCATATTTTAGGAGACAGCTAGGTGGCTTAGGGGATTGAGAGCCAGGTCATGAGACAGGAGTTCAAATCCAGAACTCAGACACTTCCCAGCTGTGTGACCCTTGACAAGTCACAACTTCTACTGCCTAGCCCTTACCACTCTGCCTTGGAACCAATGAATAGTATTGATTCTAAGATGGAAGGTAAGAGTTAAAAAAAAAAAAAAAAAAAGGTTTTCATGGTTGGTTTTTTTTTTCTGAATTCCTCATATGTGTGGTTTCTTATGATGCAATGATAAGAATGAGGCATTGATAGGAGCCATTTTCTCCATGAATGACAGACTCATCTGTGACACATTTGTAGATCCCAAGTCAATTTTCCTCCTTCTGAGTCTTGAAAACAGTCTTGTTTTCAGTTGGTTTGAGCAGATGGAAGACAAATTCTGTGTGGTACTGACATTTCAGGTAAGAGAACCTCGGAGAGTATTTACGTCTTATGGCTACGCTCACACCAGTCAATATTCAGAGTGAAGCAGTCCATCATTAATCTCAGGGGGGTCAACTATACACAGTTCTGTTTCTGGTTTCTGCCATGATTAGGTCCCATGATTTCCACAATTCACCTGGTTTTATATCTAATTTAATGCTGGTTTTATAAAATGCACCCTCATGACCAGCAATTCTGGACATAGATGTCTCTGCAGTTCTAAATCACTAATGAGTGTTTTAAACTGGGAACGAAGCTGCAAGCACACAGACAATGCTGTTATTGTTAATAGCTAGTCTTAAAAATGTCACAGCCAAAGTCATCTTTAGATCAGATTTGTACTAATTGCGTTGTGTTCAAAGAAATTACCCAGAAATAAGCTTTTTGTCATTTCACTTAATAGAAATCCCATCAATTTCAAAATGGAATCCAAACGGCATTTATTAACTTATTTTATGGATGCAAACCAGATTCCCTTTCTATACCCCATGTGTTTCATGTCTACTATACGTGTTCAAGTTCCAAAGACATTCATTTCAAGGATCCAGGTGTTACTTGAGAGTAAAAATGGAAATCAAATGGGTTCATTTGCATAAAATGAATTAACCCAAATCTGCTTTTCATAAATAAGTGCTCCAATATGAAGACTAATGGACAATTAATTAACGATCCATCCTCCATACAGCTGTGATCCATGGCTCTGAATTTCCAAGGGAAGTATAAGAACAAGGGCATTTTGCAAATGCAAATTAGTCCGAATTATATTATATCTTCATCTGATCACCTATATTAATATTCATGGATCCCTACTTAGAGAGTTCAGTCTTCAGCCTTTTAGATTCCAAGTATAGCCAGCAAAAGAACGCCAGTAGATATTTGCTTTAAATTCCAGGATGATGTGTGGGAGGGCATTTGTGTGTGTTTGGGTGTAGCTATTTAGATACTGCTCCTGTACCTGGAAGCTTGGGTGACTGAAATAACACGCTGGGTCTAGAAGGGTGGCCAGTGGGTGGGCGTTAGAGCCAATGACCGACAAGGGTGACTAAGGGTACTAAATGAGCCTCTGCAGAATAGGGAAGGAAGGGGCAAAATACTCAGTGGAGACTGTGGCCAGTAACACACAATTTCTCTGCAGAGTCCTGTGTTCCTGACTGCTGACAGAGCAATGTATCCCAGACCAGGGATACAGATATACTTACTTAGACAGATAGAATTTGAATAGGGTAGGTCATCTTTAAGGTTCTTTTTAGTTCTTAAATTCAGCGATTCTCTGGTTTTGCAGTTATGCTGGTTCAAAACTTCAGTTGTCTGACTTGATTAATCAACAAACAAATATTAAAGTATCAGCTATGTAGTGTAAAGTGTGTTAGGCCTGGGAGATACAAAGAAAAAAAAGGCAACTGTCTGTCCATTCTGGGAATTAAAAGTCCTGTCTCTCTTCAGGGAGCTATCTCTGCCGCACAATTCTTGATTTCCAGGTTTCTCTCTCTTTAGAGCTAGTAGCTGACTCCTTTCTTTCTGGCCAGAGATCCTATTTTTGTTTCTTTTTCAACCCTTACCTTTTGTCTTAGTGTGAATTCTAGCAGCAAGGGCTAGGCAAACAGAGTTAAGTGACTTGCTCGGGATCGTACGTCTCGGAAATATCTGAGATCAGATTTGAACCCAGGACCTCTAGATTTCAGGTCTGATGCTCTATCTACCTAGCTGCTCCTGTGTTAACTGCATTTTAAGAAAAGTGCTAAATTATAGAGATACAGAACTGAAGAAGGCATGGAACCTCAAGTTCACAATCTAGTAAACAAATGATTATAATATGAAATAGTACCGACAGTTATCGTGAAGATTTATTAAGAATTAAAGAGATCACTTGGCCCTGGGGGAGTCATGGAAAGCTCGTGCTATAAGTAGTAATTGGATCAATGTCTTATAAGATGGGTAGGACTTCTATAAGTGGAATATGGCAGTGGGCCCTTAAAGAATACAGAATTAGGGGCAAAGTGCCTTCAGACACTTCCCAGCTGTGTGACCCTGGACAAGTCACTTAACCCCCATTGCTTAGCCCTTACTGCTTTTCTGCCTTAGAACACAGTATTATTATTATTATTATTATTATTACACAGTATTATTCTAAGACAGAAGGGATAGGTTTATTATTATTTTTTTGTAAGTATACAGAATAGTGTGACTAAAGGCAAAGAATCAGGAAAATGTGTTGCCTTTTGGAAGGTGAGTGGGGTGATAATAGTCAAATTCAACTGTAGCAAAGAGAATATTACTGTGAGAGAAAGCTGGAAGGGCTGGTGGAAACCAGGTTCTGAAGGGTGGACAGTGTGGCCTGGAGCTCACTAACGATGGTACCTCACCCTCTCTCAGCCTCAGCTTCCTTATTTTAAAATGGAGATATTTGATCTTCCCCACTAAACAGTAGTTCGTATTTTTGTCTCTTTGGCTCTGAGCACAGGGCTGGGCACACAGTGGGTGCTTACTAAATGTTTGTGAGTTATTTATTTGGTATGAAGTGGGAATTCAGGGAAGATGTTTGTGCTTTTGAGGTTACCCTATCCAGGATAGACTGGAGAGAAGTGATTGCAAAAGTATGAACAGGGTCCTGGTCTAGGATGTAGAGAAGGTGGGGAGGAGAGACAATGTAGAGATAAGAATGAACAGGGATAGCTATTATTAATAAGACTGGAACATTGTTTCAAACTTAGAGCATAGAGTAAACCATAAGAATATATTGCATATCCTGAATAAAGTTGCATTTTTTTCTTTCAGTAATTTTTTTTAAACCTTACCTTCTATTTTGGAATCAATACTGTGTATTGGTTCCAAGGCAGGTGAGCAGTGAGGAATAGACAAAGGGGGTTAAGTGACTTGGCCAAGGTCACACAGCTAGGAAGTATCTGAGACCAAATATAAATCCAGGACCTCCTGTCTCTAGCTGTGGCTCGAAACCTACTTAAGTCACCTAGCTGCCCCCTCTTCCAGTAATATTTTATTGTATTTTTCCCCAATGACACGTAGAAACAATTTTGGATATTTGTTTTCTGACATTTTGCAATCCAAATTCTCCCCGTCCATGTCTTTCCTCTCCCCTCCCCTAAATCACAAATAATGTGATACAGATTATACATGTGCTAGATAATTGTGCTTTTTAAAAACACAATCCAATACTAAGAGCAGAAAAATGTGAAGGCCCCATGTATCAATCAGGAAGCCCAAATACCTGTCTCAATTTCTCTCTGAGCTTTCTTCAGAAGCTAAGGGGGGGGGGGGGGGGGAGGAGCAGCTGGGTGGCTCAGTGGATTGAGAGCCAGGCCTAGAGATGGGAGGTCCTAAGGTTCAAATCTGTCCTCAGATACTTCCCAGCTATGTGACCCTGGGCAAGTCACTTGACCCCCCCGCTGCCTAGCCCTTACCACTCTTCTGGTTCATGAATGGGACCTGAAGGAGTGCTTCTGGTTCATGACCTGGACCTGGGACCTTAAGATCTTTTTTTTTTTTTTAATTTAAATTTTGAATATTTTCCCATAGTTACATATATCATGTTCTTTCCCTCTCCCCCAAACCCTCCTAACCCCCCTTAACCGACGTACAATTTGACTGGGTTTTACGTGTATCATTGATTAAGACCTAATTCTATATTATTGATAGTTGGACTAGAATTATCGTTTAGTGTCTTCCTCCCCAATAATATCCTCAACAGCCCGTGTGTTCAAGCAGTTGTTTTTCTTCTGTGTTTCTCCTCCCACAGTTCTTCCTCTGAGTGTGGCTGGTTTTCTTTCTCATAAGTCCCTCAGCCTTGCTCTGGATCCTTGCATTGCTGCTAGTAGAGAAGCCTGTTATTTTCAATTGTACCACAGTGTATCAGTCTCTGTGTACAATGTTCTCCTGGATCTGCTCCTTTCACTTTGCATCAATTCCTGGAGGTCATTCCAATTCACATGGAATTCCTCCAGTTCTTTATTCCTTTGAGCACAACAGTATTCTATTACCAACAGATACCACAATTTGTTAAGCTATTCCCCAATCAAAGGACATACTCTCATTTTCCAATTTTTTGCCACCACAAAGAGCGCAGCTATAAATATTTTTGTACGAGTCTTTTTTCCTTATTATCTCTTTGGAATATAAATCAAGCAGTGCTATGGCTGGGTCAAAAGACAGATAGTCTTTTAAAGCCCTTTGAGCATAGTTCCAAATTGCCATCCAAAATGGTTGGATCAGTTCACAACTCCACCAGCAATGCATTAATGTGGGACCTTAAGATCTTGGTGAGACTGCTCTTAAATCTTTTCTTTGGTGAGTATACTGAATCTTCCTGAACTTCTCTTAAGGAACTTCCCTTTCAAAAGAGACTCTGTGACTGAAGTTTTGTTTCATATGCCTCCGGGGCCTTTGGGCCTTGGCCCTTGGCTCAAGGCTTGCCCTTTTTCCAACTGAGGACTAGTTAGATCTGCTTGGGTTAAACCAGGGACCTAAGCGACTTATTTACTTTGTCAGGTTAATTATCTTTCCTTATCCTCTCTCTAAATTTTACTTTCTCTCTTCTCATTTGTAAATAAACTTCCATAAAGTCATTTTGACTTGAGGTTATTCTTTAATTGGGAATTGATAATTATTTAATTCCCTGATGACCTAACCTTTTAATATATTCAACCCTAAACCCCCTTTTCCTCCCTTACATTTGGCAACCATGAAGGGACCCTCAGATACTTCCTAAGTGTGTGACCCTGGACAAGTCACTTGACCCCCATTGCCTAGCCCTTACCACTCTTCTACCTTGGAGCGAATATACAGTGTTGACTCCAAGATGGAAGGTAAGGGTTATTTAAAAAAAAAAAAAAAGCTAATGGGACACTTTGGGGCACTTATATAAAATTCCTTTGCCACTCATGACATGATGGCATTGTTTTGACACCTTGAAACAAAATATGGGCTTTCAGGCAACACCAGTTAGCCAAAAAAAAGAGAACCTGTCAGAGTAATCATCATAGAAGCCCTTGAATTAGTCTGGGTTCCAGATTCAGAATGGTTTGGTAGTAGCCTCCTTCCAAAATTTGAAAAAATTGTTAAAAAAAAAATGTGTAGCTACAGATACATCTAGATAGACAGATTCAGCAGGGAGTCTGCTGTGCCCCAGACCATCTGGGAAGGGGGTGGGGCAGCCTTCTTTGATTGACTGCCTGTGTCTTTACAACTGGTCCAATTGAGCAGTTCACACTTTTCCTCATAATTATATTAATATAATTCCTTTATAATCTGATCTTTTATTGAATGCATTTAAGAACATTATTTGGGAAAAGGTATCCAAGGCTACACTAGACTGCCAAAGGGGTCCAAGGCACAGAAAGGTAACAAAATCCTTATTTAATGGTTAATGTGGGGTCACCTAGGTGAATCAGTGGATTGAGAGCCAGGCCTGGATACAGGAGGTTCTGGGTTCAAATTTGGTCTTAGACACAGACCTGTGTGATCCTGAACAAGTCACTTTGCCCCCACTGCCTAGCCTTTATTGTGCTTCTGCCTTAGAACCGATACTTAGTACTGATTCTGACAGAAGGTAAGGGTTTAATTTAAAAAACAGTTAATGAAAGGAGTTTGACTTAGTCTTTGCTGTGGATGTTCAGAGCAGAGAAGGGATATTCAGCCAGTACAAAGCAATGATTCATTTGAGCAAGGTTTCTCAGTCTTGTTCATTTTGCTTGACTTTGGTCTCCAGTCTTAGGGAGGATGCTCCAGCCCCTCTGGTCCTAATTATTTGGTATCCAGATGATTAGGAAAGCATATCAAGAGCCATAGGCTTAGCCCTTTGAACCAATTAAATCTCAAGGATAGTTACAACATCTATAAAGGAAAAATTAGCCAAACTTTCCAGAGAGGGGTGGGGTGGGAGAGAGGGGACAAGTTCAGTGACTGTTGCCAGCACACCTCTGCTAATGCCCGAGGTTTGCAATTTGCTGCTTTTTCACTCACTGGTGCATGTGCATTCTTCTTGGCAGGAACCAAGTCTGGATCACACCGGAGGCAGATGGCAGGCTGGGGGTGGGGATGATTGGTGAATAGATATTTGGGAAGGAAAGACCTACAAGGGTGGTGGAAACCCAGTTGAGTGTAGGTGGACTGATAAGATTTGTTTGAGGCAGGAAGTGACCAAAACAGAGAGGCAAAACAGGAAGGGAACAATGACAGCAAAAGAGCTAGATACAGAGGGACATACCAAGAGACTAAAAGTTATTGCTAGGAATACAGGGCCTAAGGGAACAAGATAAAATGCATCTCTTTGTAATTTGGGTATATTTTGTGCTCCTGGATTTTTTTGGTTTTTGAAAATTTGGGAGGATTGAATCTATTTGATTCTACTCAGCATATTTTACAGAAATAAGCATTGCTCCAAGCAGAATTTCACTTTGAAGTTTGTTATGAATTTTGAAAAAATATTGTATTGCATCATAAGGAAATGTGAGAATACCTTTTTAATGATGAGTGCATTGAAAAGATCTGGGAAGGCGTATTATGAACTATGTCATTTAGGATTATAGATCATTGAACTTAACCTCTTCATTTTACAGGTGAGGGAACTAAGACCCAGAGAGATTAAGTGACTTATTCAAAGTCACTCATGTCATCAGTGTCAAGAGGTAGGATTCTAAGTTGGGCCTGGTGACCGATTCCTGTTCCAGCATGGCTTGTTCATCACCTCTCACCCCCAGGAAGGTGTGGAAAGACCCCACAAAGATTAGGATGTTTCCCCCGATAGAGAAAAGATGGCCATCCACACATTTTTAATACTTATCTTTATTATGAAAGTGTTTTCAAAGTAAAATAATCCACAATAATGATTGGTTCCAGAGATTCAAGAATGAATAATTACATTTTTCCATATTTAAAAAAATCATCAAAACACAAAGAAATTCCCAAAGTTCAGTTATGCACAATATCAATATAATAAAAGAATTCTAATAAGCTAACCATACTTCATTCTATTTCTGAGAGCTGCTCAAAAATGGATTTGTCTTCAAAACTCAGGTGAAACCATGTCATCTGCTCCATTCCTCACTGCAGGTTAAAAGAACAACACTACACCCCAAATGCACCGTAACAAAAATGACGATGGAGGTAAATGTCTGTGCCAATGATACTTGAACATCTCCAGACACAATGAAACTGTGCTCTCTGAAACTACCCTCTGAAATTCCCAGTTTTCTAACGTTCCTTACATCAAACCCAATTTCTAAACCTTCATAGCAACTCTGAAAAGAAAAGTCCTTTTGGTGAAACACTATTTCCTACTGACTATAAACCACATAGACGGCTCCTGGTTTGTGGTGTCAAGGCAACTGCAGTTTACAGTATTCTGGAAAGTGGGGTTTAGTCAAGCTTGTTCTGGAAGGGAATGGACACTGTGGGTGACAGAGCAGTTCATACAAATGCGACACAGTTCAGACAAATGGAATCACACAAAGGAGGAAGCGCGACAAATGAGTATTTGAAAAACTATCAAAGAACCAATGGCAGGAGGGGGACAACATCCTGTCTTTCTTTTACTGAAAGTTAACAGAAGGCTGGAAGGATGTAACCCTTTTTGAGATAACAGTAGAATCCTCTGTCCCCATTTCCTGTATTATCTTAATGGTGTCTAACCTTATTGAGCTAGAGACATCATGTGCTGATTATTTCTACTATCTGCTTATAGAATCTCTCTTTTGTTCTAAGGGATGCTTATTTTCAGTACTTTGATTCTTGATATTTGGGTTCAATCTGAACCCAAGCTGAGAATACTTTGCCTCCATCTCAAAAATGCCATCTAGGTACACTGTTGGGACTTTGCAGAGTTCATCGATGATTATGGGGTGTTTTCTATGAGCTTTGGTACAATTTTCTCTATTAAAAAATACCAGAAGCAAACATTTCTAAATATATAGACAGGCAGTGTGGCTTAGCAGAAAGAGTATGCATCTTAGAAACACAAAGAACTAGGTTCAAAACCCAGTTCTGTCATTACTGGTTGTATATGACTGTGTACGTCACTTTGAACCTCAACTTTCTTCTCTTTAAAATGGGAATAATAATACAAGCTTCTCACCACCTTAGGCTTTCATTAGGAAAGACTCAATCTTCCCTGTGTATAATTATTATATCATCAACAAACATTTTCTGAATACTACAAAGTGGGCATTGTGCTAGGTGCTATTGCCCACGTAGCTGAAGGCAGAATTTGGCTTGAAATGTTTTTCTTTGACATTTTGCTATTAAGAATTGGCAACAATGAAACAGTAAAGTCTTTTTGGTATTCTGGGAATGGCACAATTTCATTTTACTGACAGAGTTAAGTTGATTCTGGAGGTCATGAGCTCTTTCCGGTGATTATTTTACTGCAACTTTGATGACTCCAGAGGCTGTTTATGAAAATATGGTCGGCCAGTTCTTTCTAGTATGTTATGGGGCAAGGCCAATGAGTCAAGTGAATTTATCTTTCTTTGCAGATTTGATAAGAATGAAAAGTGACTTACTTTGGTCCCTCTCTGGTCAAGCTGATGAGGATTTTATGTTGTTTTTGTTTGTTTGTTTTTTGCATGTGATCTGTCTGATATTATCTGTGTCCCAGCAATTACATCATTGATTTAGTATGCAAAACGGAAAAACTTGGAAGTCATCCTCAATGAAAAGACTTAAGAAAAAGGGAGCCAGGAACATTCTTGGGGCTTTAAATCCTACCGTGGATTGTGAATGCACGTCTTCTTGTTTCTAAAGAATATTCTCGAAGCCTCTCTGGTCATTATAATAATAATAAATCATTTATGTTTAGATAACACTTGAACATTTACAAAATGTTTTACATACATTTTCTCATTTGACCATAATCATGACCCTGGAGGCACATACTAAAAAAAAATTTGGCCTTTTGAATGATTTTGCATTGATTTAATTTTTTTTTAAATAATTAAAATCTTATGAAGAATGGGCACGAAGACTTGGGATAATACTCTAGTAGATGGTGGCAGATATTTCTAAATGAAAACTACTCTCAGTTCAAGATAATGGCATGAATGGCATGAATGAAGGATTTTTCATTCCCTTGGTTTTCATTATGAACAATTAGATGTGATAGGCTTGAAAGCCAACTGAAACAATAACAACTTTTTTTTTAACTTCAGTCCAAATAACACTGATGTTGCCGTAAAAGGCTCAGACCTTTTCTATTAAGGATTAGACAACACAATGTGCTAAATAGTAAACTTTATCAAATACTTAGAGTTGTAATTTTGGCAACAGAATTGAATATTTTTCATGTTCCTTTTTTATTTTTGGCTGATAGAGATCTGACATATTTCTTCTCTCAACTGGCTACATTGGGGGGTTGTGGGGGGTTGTCCGCCTTCCTACATAGATTCATCTTCATTAAAAGACAGCTTCTTTATCTGAACGGACCCCAGAGAACAGTCTGTCTAGCAGCACAGTTGGGGTTGGATGGTAATGAAGTCATGGGGAGAGGTGTCGTCTACTGTAGCTATACTTGCAAAATTTGAGCTAAAAATAACCCCCAAACACTAACAACTGTCCCTCCAACACCCTTCACTTCCATGAATAGCCAGAGGCCTAATTCTACTAATGCAGCTAGAAAACATGAACTACAAGTAGCTTATACACCATAGTCAGAAAGACCCTGATCTCTTGGGCACTCCAGCTATGATCTTCTGTAACGTTTGACTGGGTCAGCAGTATGCTCTGAAGGACAAGGAAGAAAAAGGTGAAAGATCTGCATGGTGGAAACTTTACAAAAGAAGCTGGCCAAGGCTGAGCATAGTTTGGCTTTATCTACTTTTTCAATAAACCTACACACAAAAATATACAGGTCACATTTTTCAAAATATATCCATTGTTCCATTTGACTCATGCCCAAATTCTAACCATCTAATTCTTTTTTTCCTAAGACATCAAGAAAACCTATAACATTTTGGAATAAAATCCTTTTTTGTCTAGAAGTTTTCTATATTTCCCCATATGCATGGACGGCATGAATGCAAACGGGAGGGTTAAAGATGTCTACACAGGGTTATGCTACAATCAACCTGCTTAAATATACAATCTACACTTCCAAGGATGTGGCATTGGTAGATGTTACATGTTACCTTCGCCTAGTTCTGAAGGGGGTTCAGAATAGAATATATGTATGTATTTGTGTATATAGGCATATATACACATATACATATGATAATTTATCAAGAGAGCCAATAGCCTCAAAGTTGTTAAACTGCAGATGGACTCCCTTCCCAAGAACACTGAATGAAATATAATTTACAAATTCGTGGAAGGTTTTGGTTAGATTAAAATCAATTGGTATGGTGATATCTTTGGGGTCCTCCCAAACCTCCCTCTAATTGACCTTCTGTGTAAAAATATGAACCACAATCTAGCCAAAACAACACTCAGAAATCATCTTCTTGATCTCGAAGCAATGGTTCCTACGTCAAATATTCCAAAATTCATCATTCTGAAATTACTTTTCCAAACAAATAGAAGTGCATGTGGCCTCCTTGAGGTCAATGCCCCCACACACTTGGGTTTTGAAGCTCACACCCCACTATTTCTGCTAGATATCAGCTGGGCTGAAAACTGACTAGAGAATCTAAAGCATAGTGTCACATTTCACTTTTTCTGTCTCTATTTTAAAAGATAAAAGAGGAACTTTCTCTCCTTAATTTCCTAACATGCTTGACATTATTTTACGACAGCTCACATTTTCAGCATTCTTTCAGATGACAAACAAGTGCTATGAATCCTTTTTGATTGCTAATACAAATGCACAAATATACACATAAACACACGCATATCCTCATTTTCCTAACTGAAGTAATGGGGTACTATGAGAAGTAGAAAGAGTGCTTTCTCAATCTTTCTGAATATTCTCAGCCACTGGGATGATCTATTTTTCTGGAGAAATGGGAACAATTAATACTTTAATGTGTGATCTTCTAGCTGAGAGAAATCTTTATGCCTTGATAAGAAGGAAAGCTATTGCTCCCTCTTCCTTCTCTCCTACATTAAAGGGGAGAAAATGTTCTTTGGTTTATGTGTACATTTTTTTTTTTTTTGGCACACATATAACACCACCAAAAAAGGAGTTTTAAGCAAGTCTTTTGCCCAGAAATCTTCCTCATTGCTGATCCTGCCACTGCTGAGGAGAGCAATTTCCCGAGAGAAAGGTAGCATTTCCAATAGTAATAATACCCTCTGAAAACTTTGCTAGGAACTAAACAAGTGTACATTGAGGGACGTGGTGCCTCATGTTAGTGCTTATAGAAGCCTTGTAGAATTGATGAATCATTATGGTTTTAGGATGAGGAGAATGGTCAACTATTCTCTTCCCTCTGATTTTGTCAGACATAATTATTAATCACATACATACACGCACTCATATGAGCAGGTCAGATACTACAGGAGTTTTAAAAGCTGGATGCAATAAAGTGCTCAACACTTGGGAGAACTCTTCTAAGGCTCGAAAAATCAACTTTTCTGTTTGAGTAGGTCTTTCAGCTTGTTTTCTTCTGTGACAAGGCAGACTATTCAATTATAGGGAGAGAGCAGTGAAGCCTGGCTGAAACCTTTCTGCGCATGCATGCAATAATGACTAATCTCTGAGCTGGTGGGCTCTGCTTTCATCCTTCCCAGCTCACAGAGACAAATTCTCAACATTAAAAGTGAATTCTCCACTTATAACTATGGACCTGAGCAAATGTTTTTCAGCTGAACCAGAAGCAATGCAAGATGCTATATCCTGCCAGGGTTAGGCTTACAAGGCAGAACTAATCTGTGACAAGGAATTTACCATAGCCATTGACATAAATAGATCATGGGTATGCACACAAGTAATGGAGCCTATTCTAATGCAATTAACTACCAATTTAGTTGAAAACAATGCTAAAATAATACCCTAATACCCGAAAATCATACCACTGTTTAATTTGAACTGCTAATTGATCACATTAGAGAGACTACTTACAAAACGAATTCAGTCTGTTTAAACTTTACATTGGGAGAACAGCCACTGTGAACTGATCACCAATGGCAAAACCAGCACTATAACACAAAGGAGGCAAACACATCTGGAGCTGAGTTGTAATCTGCAAAGCTGCCTTTAGCTTATTATGAGTGACAATTCAAGCTGGCAAATACTTACAGCAGACTAAGCTACAGCAACAAGGGAGGAATAGAAGAGATGGGAGCATCTCCTTCTCCCATAAAGAATTTGCAGAATAAAAGGAGTGAGGCAATTCCCTTTTGTCCACAGATTTACAAACAAATACAAAAAAAAATAAATAATATTCAAAGACATTACATATGAAAATACTGCTCCCATTTGGGCCAATAACATATACATACAGCATGCCTACATATAGAGAATGGAAAGTCTTCTTCATTCACAGATAGGAAATATGGCAGTGCACTATCAGAATGCTTTGATAATCCTAATTTTTGTTTCTGATGCTGAGATACAGGAAAGGGACTGCATTCGCAACTTAGTTAAATATTTCCAGTAGCAAAGAGTTCACTTTGTTCAGGTCTTGTGGTTTAGAGTAATTAGTGTTCCTCTGCACACGGACCACCTGTGAGGTACCCGTTTGTGCCACTGGTGCCGCTGGTCCCGTTGGTGTTGGTGGTAGCGTTGTGTGGGTTCTTTGCGGGAAGTACTGAATCTTCCTCATCTGAGCTGGATTCAATATCACTTCGGTCATCCTTGGACACCTGTGGAATACCCAGAGCACAATCAACTCGTGGGAAATCACTTTTGTTGAGGCCATGCCAAGAAGTACATGCAGTCATATAAGAAGGAAATAGATACAAACGTTTTGAAAAAGCTTCATCAGACTAAATGATCCCTGGGGTCCCTCTTATTCAGACAGGCTATGGTTAAACATTATCTCATTTTCTCATGTGAGGAGAAGGTAGGGTAATATAGTAGATAGTACACTGGACTTGAAGTCAGAAACACAAGTTTGAATCCTTCCTCAGATGTTTATTAGCTTTGCGATCTTGAGTAAGTCACTTAACCTTTTGGGGTCTCAATTTCCTTAGCTGTAAAATGAGAGGGCTGAGTTAGATGGCCTTTAAGGTCGTCTCTAGCTTTAAATCTATGTCCTGATGATAGGACAGCACAGCTGGATGGAAAAACTTCCTGTATGATTGCAAGAAAATTATAAGAGTTGGCTGTTAGCTGTTAAAATACTTGGCTTGAGGTTTAGTTGCCTCATTTGGGTATTTAAAGTATGATTCCTCAATAGTCCTAGCTAACCAAATATACCAGACAGGGACAGACAGATTTTAAAAGAGGGATTTATAGGATAAGATTGTCAGCCCAACAATATTTGACTGGACTGGGCTATGTTGTTCACTAATACCTGGGACTCTCATACTGGTAGGTCCTATTATGACTGTTTTTAAAAATTGCTTAGATTTGATTTTTATAACTAAAATAGGAAGCCATGAATGGATCTAGAGTCCAGATGGAAATACTGGGGTAAATTAATCTTTCTCTATATATTGGTCATTTCACTTTAGTCCTGGTTAGCAAAGTATGCTTATGATTAATACACATACAGATTAATGGTCAGAAATGGGTAGATGGAAGGTGCTTCTAGGCTTAGGCCAATTCAGAAAGAAACATGGCAGTTTTTGTTTTAAAGAAGTCTTGACTTCAAGAAGAATAAGGTCTGAAACTTTTATAATTATACATTTCTATAGGACATAAGCACATCTATGGAAAATAAAGGGATATCCCTATAGACTGGGGTTCAATTTTTAACAAGAGACATTTTAAAAACAATTAAGAGAAGGCTTAACATCCTATGAATGGAATCTCATCCTTATGTACTCTCCCATACCTTACCTAAGTGCTTAAGAATGCTTAACCCTAGTAGGGTCAGATGATCCTGAAAAAATAAGATTTGGGAAATAACTTAGCCTCTGTAATTCTCTTCTAGTAAGGGGGACGGAGACGAAATAGTAGTCTGCTGCCTTGAAAATCTTCCTACTAACTTGGTGTAATGCAAATCTGTCTAACCTTATTCATCACTTCTAATGCCATCTATTCAGAACTGGAGCTTACCCATTTATAATAGCTATACTGTAGCCTCTCTATGACACTATTTGAAATAAAGCTCATTCATCATAATTCCCAACCAAAGAAGGGTTTAGTTCTTTGAATACCTAAAGGATGTCATCAATTTATTTTACCTCTAAGGTAAAATATGGCATGTCCCAAGTCATTATTAAAATTAAGCTTTATGATATATTTTATTCCACTAATGATAAATGCTCCTACAAATAAAAAGAACCTACATTTGCAGATTTGAGTAGTTTGGGCTTAATTACATAAAGAAAAGACTATAAAAACACTACCTTCAAAGAAAAAGGGTCATAAAGGACACCAGAATCACTTCTTCCCTCTGGGAAATACAAATGTGTAAGCCATGCTTGAGAAGAAATCTTAATGCCAGAAATGAGTGAGGCACAGCAGCTAAGATACTCTCAAACATGATATAACTGTATTGAAACTAATGCCCATCTCTTCATAAGGTAGGAGAAAAAACAGAGACAATGACAAGTCTGATAGAAGAGCCGTCTTAGTACTTTTAGTTTTGGTATCATAGGCACATAACTGTCTGAGCTATTATTTCTTCCCCTCTAAGTGGGGATTTTAAACAAAAGCAAAACCATTTGGGATAATTGGATTTAAAACTTCTAACCCTTGGGTTTTATGAATACATTTAACTTTTTTTTATACAGGAGCTGGTCATTTGTTTTCATATCAATCTTAAATAACAATTAAAGTTTCCCAGAGAAAATTTCAGTACTACCCTTGTATAGATAATAACCCTGAAAGGGATGAAGAAGCATCCCATTGGATGGCAGGCAGAGTGTCTACAGGAACTTTGGCATTGGGTCTCAGAAATATATTTGTCTGGTCCAGAGTACTATGCTCTATTATTATTTTCCCCCAAAGAACAAGTAATAGCATGGTCTATACAAAGTATTTTCTGCTTTATTTTGGCTAATCCTTGTCTGTTTAACTGTAGATGGCTTAGCTGTAGATGGAACCTATTCTTCTCCATCCTGAGGTGTCGCCCACTTTTTAAGGATTAAAACCATAGGGAAAGATCAGATAGAGGGATCAGACAGAGGAGCAAGCAATGAAGGAACAATTCTGAAGAAATGCAGACATGTTTATCCAAGGAATGGAAAAATTCAACACTTCCACAGTAGGTTAGAGTGAAGTCAGTGGTGTGTAGGGGCATGAAGTGAATGTTATTCATGAGTAAGTCCGAATTGGAGCATTCAGTTAATTCAAACATGTTAGAACTATTTGTGTGGAGAGTTTTTTTTTTAAAGCCCCCTCTAACAGGTTATGGTTACCCAGTACAAGAACAGAGGGAAGTCCAAGAAACTTACATGCAAAGGATTCCATTTCCCAGCCTTCCAGGATGGCAGGAAGAGGAGAACAGACAAGTAAAAAAAAGTCACAGAAGAGGTTTCAGAGAAATCACTTGTCAACTACAAATAGATGACTAAGGATTAGAACCAAAGAACGTTAGGAAAATCAGTCTCGGGAGTCTACAGTGAATAACGAAGATTCAGTTTGTTTTTACTGAAATTCAGTTGGAAGATAATGCTTTCCTAGCTTCATTTTAAGAAAAATAAGTATTCAAATGGAGAAAGAACAGCATTCAAATAACGCTCTTCTCATAAAGAGAAACATGTAAATATATTTTCTTCTTGAGGAGAGAAAAAAACAACATGCCACCATTAAATCTAAAACTGTAAATGTGATCATCAGTGAAGCAATGCTAATGCTTTCTCCTATAAGCAAACACTAAATAGAATGGTAGGAGAAGGCAGCTTTAAATAGACTGAAGTTTACACATTAAGTACTAAAGAAAAATTATTATGATAAAATATGGAACAACGAAAAGGTTACTATTGGTTTGGAAGAAAATGTAAATACTATTTCCCCCCAGAAAATGTTGGATAAGGTTTATGTTGCCTTACCTTGCCCTTGGAAATAGCTTTGCAAGCTATCTTTATGATCAAGTAAGACCAGAAGCAATTCAGGACTTGAATTAGCAACAGCAACAAGTTAAAAACCCACCAGGATGGGTAGGGTCCAACAATTTCCCAGCTTTCAAACAATGTTGTGTTTAAGACCCTAGAGAAAGGAAGAAGCAAATAATCATCAAGCATAATCCAGTTAACTTTAATATCAATGGGGTTCTTGATATAATTTATTACAGTCTACATCTAGCAAAAATCCTCCAATCTGCTTCGCCTAGAGCATTGCCCCTCCAAGTATAGCCCTGTAGGTCATTAGAAGACTTTGGGGGGTCATTTCTGGTAGTCTAAAGTCTTGTTGCATAACAGTATCAATGTTAGCAACACAACACTATTCTCCATACTTTTGTTTCAGACATGAATAATTCAGTTATGTTATTGCTCACTAGTATTTTGTCAGGGGTGACATGGGGCAGAGGGTGTTCCAAGACAGATGGCAGACCTGGGTTCAAATCCTGCCTCTGATACATCTAGCTATGTGATCAGGGCAAAAAATCACTTAGCCTATTAGTGGCTAGGGTAGTTCTCTCAAACTAGACATTGTAGACAAGCTATTGATCTAAGCTGCTGAAGGGAGCTCACCAATAAAATCACATCAATAAAATTTCATTGATAAAATCACAGGCTTAGACAAAAATGTGTTTCTTCATTAAAATCAATATTATTCTCATTACTTAAAAAATTTAAACATATCTCCTTTATTTATCTATTTGTTTTAAACATCAGAATATAGTTTAATTACATAGACAATGTCACAAGTTGAAGTGGACTGTTTTATGAGGTTCCATGGTACAGATAGTAGAGAAACAGCTACTATACTAAGCCTGATGATTTCTCCCCCATGGAATGGCTTCCAGGATACTGGTTAGATTCAAATGAGGGTGCTGTGGCCTCTGTCTCACATTTAAATGATCCCTTAATGCCTGATATTCTGTTGATTCTAGCAGAATTCTGTCCACCTTCAATTTCCCATCTAGGCTGATGGCTTTGGACAAACTCATTTTTTAAAACAAAACACAGTTTTTAAAATTTTTTCTCTCAATTAAATGTAAAAATAATTTTTAATGTTCTTTTTTTAACTTGGAAACTATAGAATGCATCTTGGACTTGTGTGTAATCCTTGTGCTGCCAAAGCAAACATCTCATACTTATGATTCTAGTAATTAGGTATTCAGTTCGACAATCACCAAGAGTTGTTTGTTTAGGTTATTTGTATAACATACATTCAGTTTTCTGTCATATTTTCCAGAGGTGTAGAAACCTATATTTCCTATGTCCTGCTGGGTATTAAAAAAAAATTTTTTTTAAACCCTTACCTTCCATCTTGGAGTCAATACTGTGTATTGGCTCCAAGGCAGAAGAGTGGTAAAGGCTAGGCAATGGGTGTTAAGTGACTCGCCAGGGTCACACATCTGGGAAGTGTCTGAGGCTGGATTTGAACCTAGGACCTCCCATCTCTAGGCCTGACTCTCAATCTACTGAGCTACCCAGCTGCCCTCCCCCCGGGTATTTTCTAAAGATGTGCCCATATCCCAGTACCTAATCCCACTACTGCCCATATACTTGTCTTGCTGTCACACAGAAAATAGTCATATCATCAATTATGCTTCCTCTGCATAGTAATTGTGGCAAACCAGTCCCGTGAGATGAGCAAAGAGGGGCATAATTGCTGCCCTAGTAATCTCCTTCCTCATTGAGTTCTGTCTCAGAGTCCAGTGCTTATTTTGAATTTTAAAGGGAGTTGGATTTTTTTTTCTTTTATTTAATAGAAAAAAAAGGTTCTTCAGAGACAGGAGCCCAGGCTGGACAATGCTGTTCATTACAAGAGATGTTTCATTAGATAACAGTACAAGTACATGCCATGGGGATGATAGGAGTACCAGTTATACCTGTTATACTTTCACACTAATTCGGTGTTAGAACATCTGCCGAATCAAGGGCTAAGAGGGGCTCATACTAAGTTCTGAAATACTGCATCAGGATTCAATAGCTAGGCTAGAGGAAATTGTAGCACCTCTGTGATGTTGTTCAAAGGTAATGGGATTTCTTTAAAAATTGACTTGGCTGCCTCCTGATACCCTTGGGAAAATATCAGGGCACTGAAGGATGAATCTCAGTGAGAGGCGAGGCATGAAAAATAATCACAAAATATTGGGAATTTGGATTGAGAGAAATATCACCTTACTACCTGGTCTCAGAAAACCAATGAACTCCAGAAATGAGAGGAGAGAGAGAATCCAAAGTAGAGAGCACTAAAAAGTACCGCCATTGTTCTGTTACTATATTGGCCATTTGTAATAGATATCAAGTGAACCTTTTGGCTCTTTTTCAAGTGGGTTTGAAGAGGCACAGATTGGTCTCCAGAAAAATTAATTAATATCTGTCAATCCAATCAATAAGCATTTATTAAGGACCTACTATAAATAAGGCATGTCTCATATGTAATACTGTGTCAAACTACTTCAGTTTTTATCCTGTAGATGCCAAACAAATAAGATGTAAGTAACAACTGAACTAGAGAGATCACCTTATCTGAAAATTTATCTTTAACATTCAAAAAATTAAAATTAAAATCAACAAGTGCTTATTTCTTGGGCACTTAACTATGTATCATATTTAAGCCTTGGCACTGGGGATAGGAATGCAATAAATGAAACACTCCCTAATTGCAAGGAACTTACATTCACATGATGCAGACAACAAAGATATATATTACTACATACAAAATACACATGCACACACATAAGATATAAACTAACTCAAAACAGTTTAATTCAAGGTAGTTTGGAAAGGAAGGCATTAATAGTCATGGGGAATCAGGAAAGGCTTCAAATAGCAGTGGGAGTTTGAACTGCATCTTGAAGGAAGAGATGCATTTTATGAGGCAAAAGTTCTCACAAAGGTTCTCAAAGAGAGTGAATTCCAGACATGTGGGACAGTCAAAAAGCATTTCTTAAAGTCCTACTATGTGCTAAGAACTATTCTCAGCAGTGGAGATACAAAGACAAAAATGATTTAAAAATTTTGCTTTTTAGGATCATTACTATGTATTGGTTCTAAGACAGAAGAAGAGCTAGGCAATATGGATTAAGTGACCTGTCCAGGTCACACAGCTAGGAAGTGTCTGAGGCCAAATTTGAACTCAGGATTTCCTATGTCCAGGCCTGGCTCTCTATTCACTGAACCACCCAGCTGCCCTCTAGGCTTTTTTTTTTTAAACTCACACTTCCTTCCTTTGGTTCCAAGGCAGAAGATCAGTAACACTAGTCAATAGGGGGTGAGTGACTTGCCCACCCAAGATCATATAGCTAGTGTCTAAGGCTAGCCTTGAACTCAGGAAGATAAATTTTCTTTATCTAATAAGCTACCTAGCAGTCCCCCTCATCACCTTACATCTGGACTATTACAATAGCCTGCTTGTGGATCTTCCTGCCACGTCTTTCTCTTCCCCAGTCCATCCTCTACTCAGCTGCCAAAGTGATTTTTCTAAAGTGTAGGTTGGATCATATCACTTCCAGGAGAAAATGGAAAATTCTTCTTTTTATTTTAAAGTTCTTCACAACCTTGCCCCCTCCCCCCACTCTTTTTATACCTAATATCAGCCCCATTATCCTATTTACTCTGAGATCCAGTGGCACTGGTCTTGCTGTTTCTGATGCAGACAACAAAGATATTCCTGACTGCAAACATATTCCCTGTTTGACTCCTATATCTGCAACTGGAATGCTCTGCCCCCTCATCTAAGCCTCCTAGTTTTCTTCAAGTCTCAGCTAAAATCTTACCTTTTGTAAGAAGGCTTCCCCAGTTTTCCCTGAATTCTAGCATTTTCCTTCTGAAATTTATTCTGTATCTTGTTTGTAAATAGCTGTTTGCATGTTGTCACTCTATTTATTAGACTCTGAGCTCCTTGAGAGCAGGGACTGTTTACTTATTTTTTTCTATTTCCGGGGCTTAGCACAGTGCCTGGCATAGAGTAGGCACTTGATATGTGTTTATTGACTGAATGTCCACTACAATTTATTGAATTGTGGGGGACAGAGATGTGACATTGTCCGAGCTGTAATGTAGAAAGATCAATTAACATCTGAGTGAGGGATGGATGGGAATGAGGAGATATTCGAAGTAGGACAACCAACCAGCAGGCAATTGTAATACTCTTGGTATAAAGTGATAAAGGCCTGCACCAGGTTCATGGCAATGTTAGAGAAGAGAAGGGGTCATATTTGAGAGATATTATGAAGATAGGATCACTAGGACCTGGATTTGGGTGGGGAGTGGGGAGAGGGTGGTATCAAGAAGGACACCCAGGTTGTAAGCCTGGGTGACTAGAAAGAAGGTTGGGGGTGAGGGAGTTTGAGAGGAAAGATGAGTTGAGTTTCAGACATGTTGAATTTAAGGTATCTACAGCTTATCCAGTTCAAGATGTCTAATAGGCAGTTGGAGAGGAGAGACTGGAGCTCAGGAGAAAGATTAGGTGGACAACTAGATCAGAGAATCATCTGTGTAGAAATAATTGAATTCATGGGACATCTAGTACAAACACATGGAGAATGACAGACATCACAGTGAAAACACTGGCCAAGTGATAACTTTAGCCAGTACTTGATAGAAGATGTAGAGAGAGGTGTGTGGAACTATAGAGTATCATTATATAATAGAGCATCATTCTTGTCTCTTTTAATTAACAGTATTTAACCACTAGATGGCACATTTGGCATACTGCAAAGAGAATATTTCATCCTGTCTTCTGTATCATATGTTAGTGTGGGTCTCACAGCCTGACCCAGTGTCACAGAGCAGTTCTGATTGGACCTTGTCTTCTTTAGCTGAGGCACAGCATTGGACAGGTCTCATGTACCCCATTATAAGAATTTTTCCATCAAATCAATGAGCTGGCCATTTTTTTTGCCCCAAGACTCATCATGGTTGTAATTAAAAGTAGTAGGATCTATAAATATATATTGAAAAGAAGAAAAGACTTAGGTATTTTTCATTTTAGGATATAAAGCGTCCCTGGCCATCATTAGTCATTGGATTCTATAACTGGGCTTAGGAGGATAATTTTAATGGGCTGTTACAAAATGTAAAGAGTCCACTTGGACTGTATCTTATAACTCTCCTTTGGTTCTTTCTTACTTTTTAATGATCCCTTGTGCTAAATTGGATTATCTCATAAATATTATACAAGGTGGGTAGAAAATGGATATGTTTAGGAAGGAGAAAAAGGTTTATGACCTGTTTTATAAGCAACCAAATGGAAAAGACAGATGAGCCTTGCTTTAATAAGTCCCTTATGGACTTAAGGCGTTATGGGGCTTGGGATTCCCTAAGTGAATTATAGTATCCTATCCTCTATCCTGTGGTCTATTCCAAACCCCAATGTGAAACAATTTCTATAGTCTCCACATCCAGCAAGGATCAAACTACTTATTTTACTTCAAGTAAATTCAGTTCTCCAGTTAAAATTTTTAATGAATATTAGATACATCACATTGGTCTTTTGGATCACATTTCTCAGAGTAAGTTCTCAAAAAGCTTACATATTACCCAAACTTAATAGCTGGTCTCATAGCATAATGATGTCTGAAACATTAAGGATGACAGAAAGAACAAGAAATGTGTGGGACTTAAAAAAAAATTCCTGAAGCAATCTCGTTGTACAAATGAGTCATGTGGTTATTAGACACCGAAGACAAGGAAGGGATCCATTACTAGATAACCTGTCAGAGCTTAGTTTTTCAGTTTATCTGTATAAAACCTTGCTAATGGCTACCAGTGTATCAGGTATGGAAAAAGAAAAGTATATCTTTTTTCCAGACTCCACATAAAATCAATGTTTTCATCCTGAGATAATCTGCATAATGGCCATCAAACCTTTGCAGCTTATTTGGGTGGGGAAAGGACACTCACGGCCATATATAGGATCATAAACTTCTGCTTAAGACAAGTGAAAAAAGAATAAAGGGCATGAGTCTATGTGAATGGCAATTTGTCTTAAAATTGCTAAAAAACTAGCTTATGCTCTAAAAGCCAGTTCAGAGTTTTGGTTCAATACAAGAGCCAAATGGAGCCTTCTGATATCCCCTTGTTTATCTTATATTATTCACACTGCCACGCCAGGACCTGTTGGCTATCCTTAATGATAAGCCACAAACCTATCAATGTGCCTTTCTCAGCCCCAAGGAAACTTTAGATATAAATGCATTTCAAATTTGCTTTATAAAAGAGCAGCTGTATCAAAATGCTGGCATTCCAAACCTCCACTTTGGAGAAAAAAAGGGAAGGAGTAAGCTACTGAAACACTGTAGTATGAGTTTCTAGTGTTTCATATGACAGTGAGTAGCCTGGACCTGACGTAATGTCTACTTGACAATTTCCACCTGTTTCATGCTACTTAGGCATAATTCCGGGTCCTCCCCCGAGACGTGCCCTTTCCTAAAACATTTGTTTCAAAGCCGTGTACAACTCAGAGTTCTTCTGACTTTGGGGGTTTGTTGGCATGCTCTTTCTTAGTCTGATAGTTTAAAGCAGAATTTCTATAAATGGGATTCATGAACTTAAAATTTTATTTGATGATTACATTTTATTATAATTGATTTCCTTTGTAATCGTATGTTTTTATTTAAGGTATTAAAAAGCATTATTCGGAGAAAGGGTTCATAGGCTTCAAAATGGGTCCATAAAAATAATTAAGAACACACATGGTTTACAGGAAACTATTGTATGCAGTCAGGGCAATATTGTAATGATGATCAACTTTGGAAGGCTTAGCATCTCTCATGAAGAGAATGATCTAAGCTGATTCCAAAGGACACATTATGAAAAATGCTATATACCTCCAGGGAAAGAACTGAAACTCTGAGGACAGACTGAAGAAGGCTTTTTGCACTTTATTTATTTATTATTTTTTTGCATAATGGTTAATATGGTTTTGCATGTCCTCACATGTATAATTGACATTGTATTACTTGCTGTCTCAATGGTTGGGGTGGTGCTAGAGGGAGGGAAAGAATTTGGACAAAATTTTTTTAAACGTTAAAAATGAATTAAAAAAAGAACACCTTATATAAAGTGATAAATATTACATAGGATGCAGAATGGTTTGTTGTGTCTGTGCCTGGTTATTTTATGTAATTTAGCTATAATTTCACTCATGAAAGAAGACTGCAACAGTAACAGATGAGAAATTTCCTAACTAAGGCTGAGAAAGGTTAAATGACTTACCCATAGTCACAAGGCTAGTCAGGATCTAAGAAAATACTCAAAAGGAAGGTCTTTCTGATTCCAAGTCCAGCACTGTACCACCTAGCTGCCCATATCAAGGTCTTCTTGCTAGTGGTGCCCCATGCTTGCTGCCCAAACCATTTTCCTGGGTTATTTACCTCTTGCCTTAGCTTTGCTTTACCCAAATACTTTGCCCTTTAGGATTTATGTATTCCTAGTCCCTTCCTTCCTGCTTGGTTTTGCTCCCACTGCCTTGATCTGACTTATGATACTTGTATGTGTCCTGACAGCAGATCCATCCTGGTTCCACTTTGGATTTTGGGCCCTGGCTCTTCTTCCTGAGGTTTGCCCTTTTTCTGTAAGTGGAAGCTTCCTTCCTCCTGTAGCCCAGACCATGGTCCAGGCACAGACCATGAAAAGCTGACAATTCACATGAGGGAACAGACACAGAAGAAGGATTCTATTTTGTACTATGTCCCCTGAGAAAACAAAAGAGTTTATCCATTTATCTGCTTCCTGGGAGTAAGCTTAATCTTTGGATTCTTGCTGCTGTAGCAGGTTGGTGCCATTTATATCTTCCCACTAGAAGCTTAAATGGCAACTTCTACGTGGGAAAGGTTCTCATTAAGCGCAAACTCAGGCCAAAGGAGTCTGTAGTGATGGTGGCTAAATGGCTATTCTATTGATTACAGTTGACAGGAGTGATGCAGTCCACACATTTGATAGATAAATGAGGCTTTGATTTTGCTCCTGGAGATGGAACTAAGGGCATGTTACCATCTTTCTGCCAATACGTTATTATTTACATTTCAAAATGAAAGATAGAATGCAATGAGAAAAGAATGGAGAAAAACATCAGCAAAACATACCACAGGGAGCAACTAGGTGGCTCAGTAGACATACAGCCTGGCCTAGAGATGGGAGGTCCTGGGTTCAAATTGGTCTTAGATACCTCTGTTGCTGTATGACCCTGGGCAAGTCACTTAACTCCCCTTCATCCTTGGAACCGTACACAGTACGGTTGATTCCAAGACAGAAAGTAAGGATTAAAAAAACAACAAAACAAAACAAAAACACATCACCATCTAGCCTGTAGATGGATTCACAAACTACAAGGGTTTGAATACTCTGCGTTCATAGCCACCCCAAAAGGTTTCTCTTTCTGTAAACCACACATCTCTGACAATTCCAAAGTAAATTTAGGAAACTGGGAGCTTTAGACACCATCCAGTTTGCCCCTTTCCTTTGGGCAGGAGTACTTATATCGGACCAGAATGATGACTGCCCACTTAATAAAAATCATTAGAGAAGACTCCCATGCCATCCTGTCTTGGGAAGAAATCTTCTCATTGCTGAATATAACTGCCAGAATGTTTCTTCCTTTGCTCAAAGGAGCACGAACAGAGGCAGTGTCAATTTATGATTCTTGTGTAAATGTGGATGCTGGTAACTCAAGAGGTCCAATCCCAGCACCATCTTTACCAGTCTGTCTATGTCTGCCTTTGGGGAAAGCCACCTCACCTCTCAGGTTGTCATTTGCCTCAGCTGCCTGCAAACAGGAGATAATGATGCATCCCTAGCTGAGAGTTGGCTTACAGATAATGAAGGCTGTGAGATTGCCAGGGCTATACAACAGCCACAAAAGAAAAGTTCACAGTCATATATAGAGTAGTCCAGCTGGAAGAGTCTACTCCTTTTCTGATTTTTTTTAATATATGATTTTTTTAAAATTTACATCTCAGTTTCCTCCAATACATTCTTTCCTTCCCTTCTTAGTCATATAAACAAATAAAGACAAAAAAGAGCAAAAAAGAGAAAAAATCAGCACAACTGATCAATATATTGAAAAAAGTCTAGAAACATATGCATTGTGCGACATCTATGCATTTCCCATCTCCATGAAGGGGTGGGTTGGGAGTATTCTCTTGGAACTCTCCATTAGAGGTATGCTTGCTCTTCTTTTTTTTTTTTTTTTTTTAATCCTTACCTTCTATCTTAGAATCAGTTCCAAGAAAGAATGGTAAGGGCTAGGCAATGGGGTCATGAAGAGTCAGACATAACTGAAATGACTGAACAAAAACTTGTATCACAATTTCTTTAAGCATTCCTCAACTAACGAACACTTAACTTTGGCTCCAATTCTTTGCCATCACAAATATTTTTATGAATATGGGGACTTAATTCCCATCAATAAACCTAGTCATGAAGTCTCTGAGTTAAAGGGTATGAACATTTTGGCCACTTTATTTGTGTAATTCAAAATTTCTTTACTAAAAAAATTTTTTTTAACCTTTACCTTCTATCTTAGAATCAATACTAAATATGTGTTCCATGGGAGAAGAGCAATAAGGCTAGGTAGTCAAATGATTTGCCCAGGGTAACACAGCTAGGAGTGTTTCAGGCCTGTTTTGATGCCGTGACCTTCCTGAGCCACTGAGCTATTCCTGCAAATTACTTTTTAAATTACTTTTTAAACTAGAAAGTAACTTTTAAGATATGTCATTGGACTCCTTCATTTCATAGATGAGGAAACTGAGGATCACAGATGTTAGGGGATTTGCCCGAAGTCACACAAGGTAGCAAGAATAGGGTTCTAATGAAAGTCCTCTCTCTCCAAATCCAGCACTTTTTCTACACTTGTAGAAACAGTTTTCTTTTATATATTTGTAGTCGATATTTGTATGCATATGTACACATATACATTATGTGTGTATACCCATTGATTTACTCCTTCCTTCACATTATTTTACATCTTTCTATATTTCTTTAAATTCTTCATGTTTGGCATTCTTAATTGCATTATGTGAATGCATAAATTAACAATGGCTTTTTGAAGTAAAAAACCCTTGATCCCTCTGTAGTTTTTGATATTTTTTATCACTCTGCTCACTTTGGGATATCATCTCCTCCCTTAGGTTCAGAGATACCACAGATTCCTAGTTCTCCTCTTACCTCTCTATAAAATGTTTCCTTTTTCTGGCATCTCATTCCCTTCTTAACACTATTTAATGCTGCTAACTGCCCAAAGCTGTCCTCAGCCCCCCTCTTTTTTCATCTTTATGTTCTGTCTCTGGACAATATTATTCATCCTCAAGGCTTCAACTGCTACCTCTAGGCTGGTGACTTCCATACCTGTCTTCTCTGAATTCCATGGAATCTCTGAATTCCAAACTCATGTCTCCAGCTGCCTACAGGATATCTCCAGTTGAATGTTTCCTTGTACCTCAAACTTAATATACCTTAGGATGTATTTATCCACTACCTTTTCCTCTTGATGAACTAACTATACTATACCCCTTGATGGATTTGTTTGTACAAAAATATTTATAGCTACACTTTTTGTGCTGGCAAAAAATTGGAAAATGAAGGTTCTCAATTGGGGAATGACTGAACAAATTGTGGTATGTGATGGTGATGGGATACTATTGTGCTATAAGGAATGCTGAACTGCTTGATTTCTATAAGAACTAGAAAGATTTACATGAACTGATGCAGAGCGAAATAAGCAGAACCAGGAGAACATTATACAAGTAATTGAAACATTGTGGGTTAATCAAATGTGATTGACTCTGCTACTAATGGCAATGCAATGAACCAGGACAGTTCGGAAAGATTTATGAGAAAGAATGCTCTCCACATCTAGAGAAAAAACTATGGGAGTAGAAATGTAGAAGAAAAACATGTGATTTACCACTTGTTTATATGAGTATATGACTTGGGGTTTTGGTTGTAAAAGATTGCTCTCTTATAAAAATGAAGAAATGGGTTTTGAGTGACAATACATGTATAACCCAGTCAGCTTTGGGAAGAGAGAGGGAAGAGAAGAGGGAGAGACATGAATCATGTAACCATGGAAAAACATTTTTAAAAATTTAAAAATGAAATTACATTTAAAAATAAATTAAAATAAAATAAAATAAAACTATGCCTCTTTTGAACTTTACTTTTTCTGCAGCACCACTGTTAACCTGGCCTTCTAAGTTTCTAACCTTGTAGTCATCTTTGATTTTTTCCCACCTAATTAGTTAGCAGATGAAATTCTACAAATATTGCTGCTTTCCACGACCTACCAATAACTTTGCAATATTTCTTGACCCATCTCTTTGCCTCTTCAATCTCCCAGAAACCACCTTAGTATAGGTTCTTATTTTGATTCACTTGGACAGTGTCAAACTTAATTAGAAACAGGGCCACCAATCTGTACATAGGGATCCCTGCTGTTCATATACTGACATAGTTTTAATATGTAATATCTATATTTTACTGTATTTTTTTGCTAAATATTTTCCAATTACCTTTTTTTTTTTACCTTCCATCTTAGAATCAATACTACACATTGGTTCTAAGGCAGAAGAGGGGTAAGTCCTAGGCAATGGGGGTTAAGTGATTTGTCCAGAGTCATACAGCTAGGAAGTCTTTGAGGCCAGATTTGAACCCAGGACCTCCCACCTAGCTGTCTCCCCTTCCGATTACATTTTAATCTGGTTTGGGTCTCACACGGCAGTGTTGTGGGCTTTATGTGTCCATTCTTACCTAGAGAGTGGACTCAACCCACTGAGCCACCTATCTGCTCCTTCCATAGACTCTTTTTTTTAAACCCTTACTTTCCATATTAGAATCAATACTGTATATTGGTTTTAAGGCAAAAGAGGGATAAAGGCTGGGCAATGGGAGTTAAGTGACTTTCCCAGGGTCACATAGTTAGGAAATGTCTGATGATGTATTTGAACCCAGGACTTCCTGTCTCTGGGCCTGGCTCAGCTACCTAGCTGCTCCATACCATAGAATCTTTATAAATTTCCCTACTTCTGCTTTTTCCTCATTACAGTCCATCTTTTACCTATTGCCAGAAGACCCTCTTTGGTGTATAGGTCTGGGCACGTCGGCTCTCTTTTTAAAATATGCTGAAAATATGCTGTTTCCCCCTAAATGAAACTCAAACTTATATGCCTGCCATTCAAAGCCCTTCAGAAACCCACACAGTCCTATGGTTCTAGCCTCATTCTAACTTTTCCCCCTTCAACTATATTTATGCAGTTTGGTTGCTTCAGTCATGCCAGAATTATCTTGATCTCATTCAGAGTTTTCTTGGCAAAGATACTGGAGTGGTTTCCATATCCTTCTCCATCTCATTTTACAGATGAGGAAACTGAGGCAAACAGGGTCACACTCCTCACCCAATTGTCCCCCTCAAACTATATATTCAGGCTAAACTCAGGCTCCCAAACAGGCATTGCATCATCCTGTTTAGGCTGTTCCCTGTATTTGGAATGCCCTCCCTCTTTTCCAATGTTATCTAACAAATTCTAGCCTATTCTGTGTAGGAAGAATGCTGCCTCTGACAGAAAACCTTGGTAGGTCCCTTCAGCTGGCAAGAGCTTTGTCTTCCAATTACACCCATTGCTTTGTTGTGTAAATATTGATTATACTTATTATGTGATATTGTATATTATACAGTTCTCTGAGTAGTTGCACCTTTTTTTTTTTTAAAGCACCTTCTGGATATATAAGATCCAGTTCTAGGCTCTGGGATATAAAGGCAAATGGGATAGAAAATATGACATAGAAATAGGTAAGTAAGCCTGAAGAAGTGAGAGAAGGTAGAAGGGACTAAGAACTCGGGGAAGGAAGCAGCTAGGTGGCTCAATGGATAGAGCCAGGGAGTACCTGGGTTCAAATCTGGCCTCAACACTTCTTAGGAACTGTGTGACCAGGAGTAAGTCACTTAACCCCTTTTGTTTAGCCCTTACCCATCTGACTTAGAGTTGTTAATAAGACAGAAATGAAAGGTTTTAAAAATAAAAACTAGAGGAAGTATTAAAGAAGGCTACCCACAGGAGCTGGCACTTGATTAGATCTTTGAGGGGAAATAAGAAGGGATGGAGTGCCAAGTTCAGGGACTAGTGAGTCTTTTGAATGAGTGGAGTTGTACAAAGTAAATCAGGAAAGGTAGCTTGAAGCCATAATGTGCAGGGCTTTAAATGCCAGGCTGAGGGAATGAAATTTTTTCCTGAGGCACTAAACAAGGAGCCAGTGAAGCTATTTTGTACAGGGAAGGTAACATCCATCAGGCTTGTGCTTTAGGAAAACCATTTTAACAGCTCTGTGAAGGACAGATCAAAGAAAAGAGTCTGGAATTCCCAGTAGGTAGACTCATTAATCATTTAATCAATCAACCAATAGACATCTATTAAATACCTACTATGTGCCAGGTATTAAGTTAAGTGCTGAGGATACACAAAGAGGTGAAAGATAGATCTGGCTCTGAAGGAGTTAAATAGAGACAACCTGAAATCAATTATATGTAAAGCAAGCTATATCCAGACTATATGAGAAGTAATTAATAGAGGGAAGGCACTAGAATTAAAAGAGGTTGGAGAGACTTCTAATAAATGGGGGGATTTGAATTGAGCCTTAAAAGGAAGCCAGGGATGGCAATATGTCAAGCCAAAAAAGGGCAGCATTTCAGGAATACGGGACAGACAGAGAAAATGCCCAGAGTTGAAAGATCGAGTATTTTAGCTGAGGAACAGGTATAACGGATAAAACCTGTTTGGATGGTAGGGGTGAGGGAGAGGGGAAAAGAATCAAAGATAACTCCCAGTTTTTGAACTTGGCTCAGTGAGAATATGCAGGTACCTTTAACAGAGATAGGGAAGTTTGGAGGCAGGGCAGGTTGATGGGAGCCAATATTATATAATATTTGGTAGAGTTTCCTTGACCAAAGTTCTTACACAGATGAAATCAATAGGACAAATAAACAAAACAAAAATTTGCTTCCCACGCTACATAGAAATGATGTACATTGTTTTCACAATAGGAAGTTCTGAGCTAGATAATATAATATGGAATCAGGTTCACCATAGCTGCCATTCACCTAGCTCTGTTCCTAGGTCTTTGGTCAAATTTAGGAGCTGATATCTGCCTATATTCTTCTTATGTAACTGAGAATCTGACCCTGAGTAGTTTAGAAGAGATGACAATCTTGCTAAGTAAGGATATGACAATCTAGTCCTGTATTTTCTCCCTCCTAACTCCTGGCCAGGTGAACAATGCTGACAGTTTTCTGCAACAAGATTTTGCTGCCCTCAGAATCACTCAGTGCTTGTTTTGAGCTTTATAATATATGAATTGCATCCTTCATTCAATCACACAATTGGGCATGTAGGTGAACCTGGGTTGAGAGCACATTAAAGAACAGCTGATCCCATTTTGTTCCCCGCAGTCAAAGTCAGATACAGTGGTTATTCTTAAGGCTTCCTCTCCCAAAGTATATCTAGTCATCTAGCCTTCTCTACACTAAACAAAGAAACCACCTTTTAAGGTTAGAAATGTGTCTCCTCTTTAAAAAAAAAAAGAATAGAAACTGTCCTCCTCCAGAAACATAGCTGCAATTTTACTGCCTGGCAACTATCAAATCCAGGAAGGTAGAAATGGGCTAGATATTTGTGAGGAAAGGAAAGGAGGTAGGGTGGGGAAATACAAGGGTTGTCTTAATGCCAAGATAAAGAAATCTGATTGCTGGGTAAACCGTTTTTGTTGTTGTTCTTGTTGTTCAGTTGTTGCAATCCTGTCCAATTCTTCATGACCTCAAATGAAGTTTTCTTGGCACGATACTAGAGTGGTTCACCATTTCCTTTTCCAGTTCATTTTTACAGATGAGGAATCAGAGGCATGCAGGGATAAGTGACTTGCTCAGGGTCACCCAGCTAGTAAGTGTCTGAGGCTAGATGTGAACTCAGGAAGACGAGTCTTCCTGGCGCCAAGTCCAGCACTCTATCCACTGTGCTACCTAGCTGCCCTGGGTAAACTATAAGAATTCTGTGTTCCATTTTCCATGGCCAGAAAAAGAAACAAACAAAAAAATTAGTGCTATTATTTTCAACTATAATTCACAGAAATTAGTACAATTGAGTAGCAACTCTTTGAAATGAGAATAATTTACGTGTTTCTCTATTATTCAACAATATTGTTTGTAACTCTGTTAATAGTTCAGTGGCACAGTAGATGGAGCACTGGGATTAGAGTCAGGAAGACCTGAGTTTGAATCTAGATTCAGACACTTGCTGTATGACCCTGGGCAAGTCACTTGATGGTGTCTGCTTCAGTTTCTTCATCTGCAAAATGGGGATAAAAATAGTACTTCCCTGCTTAATAAACTCTAATGATTCCTTATTGTTTTTAGGATAAACTAAACACTTTTGTTTTGTCATTTATAACATTTCACAAACTGGCTCCAACCTATATTTCCTACCTTATAATATATTATTCTCCTTATGTCTCCTTCTAATCTGACAAACAGGCCTTCTTCCTATTCCTTATGACCATTTTATCTAATATCTCCATGCCTTTGCCCTTAGTTGTCCCTCTGGCCTGGAATGTACTCCCTCTCCTTGTTTCTATATCTCAGAATCCCTAGTTACTTTCAAAGTTCAGATCAAACACTATTAATTACATGAACTCTTTCCAGACCCTGTCTTGGACCTCTGATGCCTCTGCACATTAGCTCCCATTTATTTTATAAATCCTTTCACGTGTGCATGATTCCTTAGATAGAATGTAAGCTCCTTGAGGTTGTTTCATTTTTGTCTCTGCGTTCTCAAACCTGTCATATAGAATAGCTGTTTAATAAATGTTTGTTATTTAATTAATTTCTAAATAATCTATCCTAAGAATTCTTCATCACTTTTAAAAAACCTTTTTAGGATTACATGTGGAAACGATTTTTTTACAATTGTTTTCTGACATTTTGTGATTCAGATTCCTTCCCTCTTTGAGGCAGTAAATAGTCCATTATAGGTTATGACAATGCTTTCTTGCAATGCTTATTTCCATATTCCTCATTCTGGGTTTGTCACTTATTGTTACAGAATAATCTTATTTTGAAAAAGAGCACATATTGAGGGATGGGGTAGAAGGTTTGAGAGAATAAAGGCTAGCAAATGATCACCCCCAACCTTAGTGTTTAATCACAAGCCAATAATAGAACATTAATTTTTACCATTTAGAACAGAGTTGTCAAACTCAAATAGATATGGATTCTTATGGGCTCATATTAACTTAGAAAACCACAACTTAACATTATATAGATTTTTATTGTGCTTTTGCTTATTTGCTAAACATTTACTAATTACATTTTAATTTGGTTCCACACCACACACAAGTTGAACACCTCAGTTGTGGAATACAGGAAAGGAAGTTGGAGTTTTGAAACTGAAAGCTAGCTTTGGGATAACTGAAAGTTGTTAACTGTTGTGAGGAAGATTAATACATGAGTATTTAGGAGACTTAGCAGGAAGGGCTGAAGGATTCTAAATGGAATGGGGAAGCAGGAAGTGTTTTCTCTCTCTGAGATGGACTCCATGGTGGTTGGGACAAGTTGTAACAGACCCTGGGAGACCTCAGAGGAAGTGGAGTCTGTACCCTGATTTCCTGGGATCCAGAAGGAAGACCGTCATCTACTTGTGGGAGATTTTTGGTAGAGACTATTAAACCCAACCTGAGTTGCAGGTTAACTTGGGCTGGGTTAGCTCCAAGATCTACCCACCTGAAGCAGTACTGGCTGAAGACCTGGAAAAGCTGTACCATCTCTGGATTTTGACAGGACTCAGCAGTGAGGATCCCACTTTCCATCCTGATCTTCATTGTGCCTTGTCCTGCTATAGTTTTAGTTTAGTATAGATAAGTCCATTCCCTGTCCCTGAGGCTTGCCCTGTCTCCTACTCACCCTTCTGAACCCAGATAAATATTTAAGTTAACTCCCCCTGTTTTCCCCATAAGATAGCCCAACCATGATCAAATAACAGCAAACTTGGCTAACTGTTATTTCCAGAAAGCTACACCTAGTCAAAAAATAGCTAAACGCATATTTCACATCCAACACTTCTTGGCACTTTTAGGGGTGGGGTGTCAAAGGAAATAGATTGTGAAATAAATTACTACAGGAAAAGAAAAAGATTACAACAGGAAGTTACTTAAAGCCTTAATCTGAATGGAGAGCCCTTGCAAATTTTAGCAGGATCTATTTCTAAGAAGCTGCCTTTGAGGACCCTTCAAGTCCTAGGTTGGCATCTCAGACAGATGCTTCTCTTTTCATAGTCCTGGATTCCCATTCTGGATTCCAATAATGGAGGCAATCCATTATTACTTTTTTTCCTGAGTGGACGATCCAGCTGTTTCCCTCCCTCAGCTCAGGTTGCCTTAAAGATTTATATTAATAGAGGTGAGGGAGGGTGGGGAAAGCTGAAAATCAAAGTTAGCCATGAGGTATCAGGGAACTAGAGACCACATGGACGCCTATCAGAGAAAGCACCATGGAATGAATTACATGCTCCTGGATGGGAATAGATGTTAAAGAGAGAGAGGATGAGTGGCTTTGAGCCTGTTTGGTTCATAGCCCATCATTCTGGAACACTTGTCCCCCCAGTTAAAGCAAGAAAACAGCAACTTTGTCTCATCCAGAAGAAATAAAACACACGTAAGTAAGCTTGGCACCTTTGTCAAGGAAGCGACTGTTTGTTGGCTGATGCCTGCAGCTGTTATTGTCACAACTCCAGAATGATCTGAACAGCACTAGCCAAGGTCCTGGGAAACCTGTCTGGTGTTATTCTCCTTCTTGTGTTACTGCATGTTTCATGACTATATGAAAAATTAAAAGTGTTCTGCAGTATAGTAGAGAGTTATTATTCATGGTCAAATCTGTTATCTCCTCTTCTATTGATCTGCCAACATCTACATGTCAGTGGGTTCTTGGTCCTATTTGGTTTCTTGGAAAACAGTTCTTTGTTGTTCTTGAAAAGTTCCTTCTTCCTCTCTTTTATTTCTTTTCAACATCATTCTTAACTCCCTGTCTTTCTCTCAAGGCCTTTTAAAACTTAAAAGTGTGGCTTGACTCACTGGAAACCAAACCACTGACAAATAAAGGATATTTTTTCCTCTCCAAAATAATGTTTCCAAGTGCCTTGACATTTCAATCCCAATTTTGATGGAACTTATATTAGACTTTAATGGACTCTTTAACCATTTATTTAGATTATCAAGGTAATAATGATTATTATTTATATAACACTTTTCCCATAATAGTATGTGTGCTCACGTATGTCATATTATCTTACAGATTGTATAGGAATAAATATGCATGTATATGTTATACATATAATATATATCACATCGCAGATTATGGGGGCTATTTTATTAAAGTCTCAGATCTCAAACAACTAGGTGGCTCAGTAGAAAGAGAGCCAGACCTAGAGTCAGGAGGATCTAGGATGTTTAGTATTGATTCTACAACAGAAGGTAAGGTCTTCAAAACAAACCCAACCAGGGTCATCTTAACAGAGTATGAAGGCAGATTCATTATATATATGTAAAATATTATTTTCCTAATAATCTTGTGAGGTAGATGAGGAGAGGTATTAATATCCCCTTTTTATATGAAAAAAGTATAGAGGCTGAGTGACTAGTGCTGTATGGCAGTCAGTGTGTGTCTTCCTGATGATGACTCAGTGGCATGAGCCTCAGCACTTTGGATCAATAGGAATCTCAATTACTGAACTAAATTAATATAACAGATAGGAAATTATATCTACCCAATGTACTGTGGAAAGTACTTTACCGAACATGTGTCTGCTGTATTGAGTTCCATTTGGTTTATCTGTTCAAATCCTTTTCTTCTGATGCACAGCTATTGCCCAAGGACAGAATATTTCCAGTGACCAGTGTGAATACTAATATTACTACTCTTGTCGATGGAATCATGGAGGGCACAAGGTCATCTCTTTACAGTTTAAATCCTAGTGGGATTTTTTTTTTGTTTTTGATTTTGGAAATACACAGAATGGATACTAGAAGGCAATCATTTCAAAACAAACCTTACCTTCTTCAGTTTCCTTCCAGAACAGTTTTTAAAAAATGCCTATAACTTCTGTCAGTCATAGGAGGGGAAGAAGGTCAAATTGAATTCTTGGCAACAAATCTGCAGATCTTCAAAGAATTTATTTTAAACTGCAGCCATGCCATAGAGAACAGAATATGTGTCACAACACATTTTGGTTTAAGGTTGACATGCTTATGGACAAGTTAGTATGAAAGCATTCATGAAATGCCCTTGGCATTGGGAAACGCTAGTTAAAACAAATTCAAGCAGGATGATCTGATTCAGTAGGTGCACAGACTGAAAAGAAGGAGAGGGAGGAGACTTCGCAAATTAAATTGCCTATGTTCCTTCTCCTTTGGGCAAGACTACACTTGTGCTGTGCCTTAATCTAAACTGGGGATCTAAATCGACTCAGATCTGGGATCAGACCAGTAGGGATCAGACAAGATTCTACAACTTTCTTCTGATGCACACACTCAAGTTTAATTACTTTGGTTACCAAGCAATTCTCCATTTATAATGGTCCAGTCTAAGATCATCATGCAGTGAGTAAGAAGAGTACTGGGTGTGTAGTCAGGAAGATCTGGGTTGAAATCTGACCTCAGATACTTACTAGCTGTATGACCATGGTCAAGTCACCTAACCTCAGTTTCCTTAAGTGTAAAATGGGGATAATGAACAAAACCTACCTCCCAGGGATATTGAAAGACTAAAATGAGATAATATTTGTAAAGAGCTTAACATAGTGCCTCGTATGTAGTAAGTGCTTGTTAAATGATTATTCCTTTCTTTTTTAGAGAATTTTTTTTCTCTTTCTTATGCTTTGGGCTTTTAAGGGCTTCCACAGCAAGACTGCCATGATCACTACAATGCTAGGCATATAGCTCAATAAATATATGATAGGAATGCAATGGTTTCTAACATTTGGGGATAATAAACATAGGAAGAAAGCATTTCAATGGAAGTAAGGCAATCTGTGGCTTTATTCCCACTCTGCCACTAACTTTCTGTGATACGTTGGGGCAAATTATCTAACCCAAGTTTCCTCATCTGTCAAATTAAGGCCCTTCTAGCTCTAACAACCTGTGTCTTGGGGAGTCAAAAGAAATAACTCATTTGGTGCTCACAATGGTAGTTTTAAATGGCAAAGCCAATCTTATCTAATGGGAAATATCTTTAAGCCTAGGTGTTACCATCTCTTGCTTCTTTGAATCAATGGGTCTCAGAGATTGTGTCTTTTTGACTACCCTATGCTTATCTTACAGAAATACTTTCTTTTCCTTTAAATTACCTAGTCCTGCATTTTCCACCTAAATTTCACCTTTCTTCTATATATTATTTTCTATATGTCGCCCATTATCCAGTTCTTTAGATTGCAAGTTCCTTGAAGGCAGGGGCTCTTTTGCCTCTTTTTGAATACTTAAGATCTTCACACAGTGCTTGGCATATGGTAGACTCTTAATGAATGGTTATTGATTGATTATTGATTATATCCTATTTAGCTTTTCATTTGTAAACAAATTATCTACCATTCTAGGTTAGCTGTCTGAAGGAAGAAATGTTTTTAAAGTGTTTATGATTGGTGAAATTATGATTTTTTGTGTGTGGGTATAATACTTACTAGGTTATATATTACCAGGTAATAATAATAATATTCCCTCTCTAGTACAAACTGTAGAACTCTGAACTTTGGAATCATATAAACATCCACTTTTCAAAGATGAAAGGAAGCTTAGAAATCATCTACTTCCTCATCTCTAAGGTTCTCCTTATAGTTCTGAAATGATATGATTTACCAATTATATCTCCCCTCCCACACTCCTAGTTTGGTTTTTTTTTTAAAGAAACCAAGATCCAAAGGAGCCAGTGCCCAGGTATGTAAATGAGTATATCTTTTAACCCTTTGTGTCATCTGCAATTTTGATTCTTCTGAGATCTTGCCAGTTCAAACTTTTTTTAGTCTATAGACAATACTGATTAGTGTCAATAAGTGATAAGATTAATTCAAAATTCCCTTATGATGCTGTTTCTTTTTCTGTTTAAACATTAACATCTCAGAAATTATGGTAGCATTCATCAACATGAAATAGGGACATATATGCAGAATGCATATATAGGCAACATATATACATATAAACATACATATACACATCACATACACATACATGTATATGTACAATATGTTGTGATAAATATGGTTTCCTTTGGACTTGAAATCTACTGGAAGAGAAGGCATAACATCTTTATGATCTTTTTTTTAATTTTTCAGCTTCTCTCTCCTTACTTTCAGAGTAACTTGGGTAAAATCCTTGGATAATTGGATAAATGGTGATGACTTTCTGACTCCTAACTTCTGTCTTTCATCTGTCCTGGGTGATTTTGTTGTTATTTTCTGCTAATATCCTTTTATATCCTAATAACATAGGTACTGTAAAATGATCACAAGATGCTAAAGCATAATTTACAATTTTTGAAATTATGTATCCTCAAGCACATCTCTAGTATTCCTATTATATTTCTATTTTGCCAAGATCTACCAGGTTTCCTGATTAAAAACTTTCCTTATTAAAAAAAGACTTTGGACGTTAATTTCATTGCACATGTTGATGAGATTTCATTCTAAGAAACAAGTGAGGACAAATATTTCCCTTCAAATATTTCAGAAATTATCTACAAACAAGCTTATAATTAAATTGGAGAGAATAGAACCTGGGTAACATTATTGACATTAATTCATTGAATTATGTGGGACAGGTTGTGAAGCCTTGGTTCTTGGGATAGCAAAATGTAACAATTTCTATAAAGCTTTATTTCCACACCCCTCTAAATGGTCTGGAAATAAAACTGGATGAATGTACTCTATGGGTTTTTTTCTGGGATATTCCTTGGATGCCAAGTATCTATTTCTTCACACCACATCACAAAATCTTCTCTGTCCACAGGGAAGCCTAGTGACAATTTCTTTACATTCCTCCCACCTTACTCTGCTCAAAACTCATTTGTTTCACTACATGAAACTGGCAAAATTTTTTTTTTTTTTTGCAGAAAGTCTTACAAGTAACTTAAATATGTAATTTACCATGAGTTTTTCAAGCAACATTATTCTTTCTCCTGTGTGAATATGCATCTCCCCCTCCCCCCCATTTTACAGGAAATGATCTAAGACGGGTACCCATCTTAGACATAGGTTTCCAATTCCAGTATTTCCTCAGGAAGGTAAGAAAGTGACTATAGGGCAGAAAGGCAGCAGTTATTGCCAACAGTCCTGATAAGAAATCTGTCTTTGAGATCCTTGTAGTCAGCTTTTAGAAAAAGAACTTGCCTAAACTTCGAGGCTAGTGTTTCCAAACTGGCTGGTTGACCATGAAGGGAAAGACTTCTTGATAGACCCTATCTACTTCTGGTGAACCTAGTTATCTGGGTAGCTTTTCCAGCTATCCATGTTTCCTATTTCTTTCTGTACTAAGCAGTGTGCTGTACTGCAAATTGTTACAAATCTTAATATAGAGCAAAAGGCTTTGGCAGTGATGACACTGGCCTGAAGACCGGAGATGATTGCATCTTTTGATAGCACCATACAAAATGGGATCTGAAGCTGTGCTGTTGCTATGTCATGTCCGACTCCTGGGGTTTTCTTGGCAAAGATATTGGAGTGGTTTGCCATTTTCTTTTACAGATGAGGAAACTGAGGCCAACAGGGTTAAGTGATTCTCCCAGGCTCATACAGCCAGTAAGTATCTGAGGTTGGATTTGAACTCGGCTCTTCCTAATTCCAGGCTTAGCACTCTATCTACTGTGCCACCTACTTGCCCTGGAGGTATAAAAATAGGTAAAGCTCATCTAGGTGAAATGCTCATTTTGCAGAAGAGGAAATTGAGATCCAGAAGAGTGACTGGCCCAAGGTTACACATTAGCGAGGAGCAGAGCTAGCCATCCAGCACAGGTCATCTGACTTCATATTCACCATGTTATTGCCATTTATTTTTGTTCATTCACTGCAAAGGCATTTACCTGCAACCGTATCCATTTAACTTGCTCTGGAGTGTGTTCAGCAACTATGACTACTTAATGAATACTAGCCGAGATTCATAAATGGTGATTTATCAAATATGATTCTGTGAGTATGTACCAAGACACAATCTCTAGGGATACATTATAAATCACCTGCCTCCAGTCCAATGTTTGATCTCTTTGTCTTCCTGGATATGCTGAGTTATAGGACTGTCACTAAAGACTCCCAGTGAAAGGCATAGGACTACACTCTCCTCTCTTCCCTTGAGATATTTACCCTTCAGGCAGGATTCTCAGGGGAATGTGTCCAGGTAATTGTTTTTGCCCTGTTTACTACTGAGCCTTCAGTTTTAGCCAAAGCAACAGACAGCTTACCCCAAGCAGGAAAAGAGGACAAATACATTTCCCTCTAAAATGGTGCGTGTTATAGGAAATCAAGAGATTGAAACTTTACACAGAAAATAATACGGAGTGCTTCTGAAAACCACTACGTGCAAAACTAAAATAATCCTCCTAACAGAAAGTTAATATTGAACCTTAATGCCATTACCTTTATGGATTTTTAAAAATGCTCCCCAAATTTTACAAATGTTCTACCTCTTTTCAAGGCTCTTATTGCATATGCGTGCTGGAGAGCCAAAGAGCTGGCTAGCAAACTATTTGCACTATATATCCTTTATTCCAATGATAGTTGACAGAAATTCTGGAAGCAGCACTGAATCCACTTCTCTGTACTGCCTTTTGTCAAATTAAGGTTTTCAAAATCTAGTCTCAAGGTGGCAGGAAGGTATATGGTTGCAGCTGCTTAGAGACTGTTGCCATGGAGAGGAACTTGGGTAATGGTAGCGGGCTGTCTTGCTATAGCAAATTTAGAGGGAACTGGAGAATAGCTGGGCACCAAAATACATTTGCATCCAAAGCAAGCTGAATGCAGCAAATTGAGGAAACTCTTCGTTGAACTCATATCTCTATTATTTCATTTGGTATATTGCATCCTTGCAGGTTGGTCCCAGACCAAATCTCTTCATCCTCCTGCCCTTGTACTAGGTGTGTGATTCCATGCCTTTCTAGTACATTTACTTTGGATGCTGCTTTCTGCCTCTGATCCATCTGCTTAGCAACCCCTTATTGACTTTACAGAATGTCTCTGGCCTCCAACTATGTAGGAACCAGTTCTCCTTACATCTTCAAATGGGAGGATTACAGCCTGCATCAGAGAATGTACGCAATTGGCCTTGGCCAGGTCATGGCAAATACCAAGGGTGCGTAGAAACAGTACAATATGACCTCTAAATTTTGGTTATCTCTTGGACCAGCTCACTTATAAGATATGACTTTAATGTTCCCTCCTACTCCCAAATTTGCCATTATTAATGTTTTGCATTTTGCATGTTCAAAAAACAATCGCTCCATTTCAAATATCTAAATTCCGTTTTAAGGAGCAACAGTGAGCAGTAAACTATGGGTTTGAACATTCTAAGTCTGTTGTAACTCATAAAAGAAACTCCAAATTGTTAAACACATCACATAATTCAGAGTGATAAAATACCCATTATCTAGCAAAGGACAATTTAGCTGTATCACCAGCTGCATAAAGGATAACCTCTTTCTCTTCTGTGCCTGGTAAACTCCATGCTTATTATGCATTTAATAATCTCCACCATCTGTCTTTTAATTTACTAGCAACATGAGTTAACACAGTATAAAAGGGTAAGGCTGAGCCATGCATATTCTCACTGGTCAAATCTGATGGGTTTGCTACTTAGAATTAGTTGTTAGCACAACAAAGTGCTTTCAAAGTTTCCAAACACAGCATTATTTTTTTTGCCACAAAAAGAAACCTATTTGAAATGAATAAAGGCCCTGGCAGATTCAAATAAGTCACCTGGTTTTTATCTTATGTTAATCAAAATTAAATCTAAATTTTATATCTAGTGTCTTATTTAAACAATTCTGTTGCAAAATGACTCATACTCGTGCAATATTTTTCATGGTCAGTTACTTATGGCTACTTTATAAATCATTCATCAGGGATACCACTAGAACAAGTTCTCTTCCAAGGTTAAGGGAAGGACAAACATTGAGTACTGCTAGAAAATAAATTTACGTTTAGACAACAGTAAAATATTAGATTTCTGCAGTCATTTGAAAAGTAAGGGATATGACTCAGATGTACCCCAATAGGATATTGTCTTAGATATTGATGTGTTAGTGCACAGATATGGATAAATAATATTCTTCAAAAAAACCAAAACACTGCCCATTTGATGTTAATCATGTTGATGATGCATTCATAGATTTGTAACTGGAAAGACACACAGGTCATCTATTTCAGCTCCTCTCATTTTATAGATGAGGAAACTGAAAGCTCAAAGAGGCTAGATGATTTGCATACCTAAAATCAAGTAAGTGGTAGAGATAGAATTCTAATCCAAGTGCTTCTCTGACTCTAAATCCTATACTCTTTTCTGTTTTATTATACTCGAGCATTCATTATAAAATCTCAGCCCCTTTCTGATGCTCCTGAATGAACTTCGTATGAATAATATCACTCTGGAATTTTAAAGAAGTGATGAATTTAAGAAAACAGAATGCAATTTTTAAAATAAGTTGCAACAGGGATGTATTTTAGATATGGATGTGATTTATGCATAGGAAAAGAACATCTAAGACTAAGTCATTTTCTGCCTGCAAAATATTGAATTTTTTACTGTTGGTGTTTAGTTTTTTTTACCAAGAAGAGGTTATTATTTAAATCAAACCTGAAAGGATTTTATTGTATTTCCCCCCCCCCCTTCATCTCTAATACTTTATTAAAGAAACATTCCTTGTGCCACAGTTTTGGTAGAAAAAAACAACTCTCATTGATTATTTAAACTTGTTTCCATCATATTTTTTAAAAAGGAAAATAACAAAGGAATCGGGGGACCTGGATCAGAATTCCATTTTTTTTTGGTTCTATTCCATCAGTTATTAGGGATCGGAGAGGCTAAGCTGCATCCAATGGACTGTAATCCAGAAATGCAGATATCCAAGATGCACCGAGGGAGGCAAAACTACTTAAAACCCAGGAAATATGGGTTTCAAAGCCAGAAAAAGAAGTCACTTCCCATGGGAATTTGGGATAGGTTGTGGGTGCATGCTTGCTTAGGCTTTGGCCAATGGAAAGTGTCCCAAGAAGAATGGGGATGGGCCAAGATGGACAAGGAAGTCTTTGCTTAGATACATGGCATTTAAGTGCATGCTGGAAGACTGTAAAGGACAGCTCTATTCAGCAGATTCAATGAATCATAGAATATCAGTCATAAGGCACTTCAAATGCTATGTAGTTCAAATGAGACCTGAGCAAGTATTTTCTCTACCACATTCCCAATAATGGTCATTCAGCTTTTGCATGATAATTTAAAATGAGAGGAAATCCACAAACTCCTGAGATAGCTTATTCCACTTTCAGATAGCTCTAATTGTTAAAAAGTTCTTTCCTTACATAAAGCATAAATCTGCCTTTTAGCAACACCTGCCCTTTGTTTCTGGTTCTGTCCTTTAAAACTAAGAACAAACATAATCCATCTTTGACAACACAGCCCTTTAAATATCTGAGTGAAGCTATCATTAACCTCCTTTCCCTAAAACTTCACTTTAGACTAAACATCTCCAGTTTCCTCTACCAATTCTCTTATAAGATGCTCTCAAAGGCCTTTGAGATCCTGATTGTCGTCTTCTGGACAATATCTACCTTATCAAAATACTACCCAAAGAAGAATAGGTCTGACAACAGCAGAATACAACACAACTAGATTTTCCCCAGTCCTGCATACTATGCCTCACAATGTAATATAAGATCTTCTTAGCAATTTTGTCTGCCATGCTGGACTGCTGACTCATATCCAGTGAAGAGTATAATAAACTTCTCAGATTTTACTCAAACTTTTGCCTAGCCTCATCTTCTCCACCTTCTACTTGTAATGTTGATGTTTTGAACACAAGTGTAAGAGTATTAAATGCTTTTGCTTATAGAATTATTTTTAGATTCCATCAACCAGTGCATCATTTGCATATCTGGTAAGCATAACTTCTTTGCCTTTATTCAATCATTAATAAAAATGTTCAACATCCCCAAAACAAGTATAGAATCCTGGGGCACTCTACAAGCAAGCTCCTTTAATTGTGGCAAAGGAACAATAATAGCTAATCTTTGGGACCAGGCATTCAATCAATTCTAAATTCACTTATCTTGAATCACAATCTAGCCCACATCATTCCTTCTTTTTCTTAAGAAGAGCAAAAGAAACTTTATCAAATGTTTTGTTATAATCTAGGTCAAGTACCTCTAAAATATTCCCTCGATTTATCTGTCTAGAGACCTGTCAAAAAAGGAAATGAGTTTGGTTTGGAACACCCTATTCATGATGAAGCCCTTGCCTATTTTCTTTTGGGTTCACAACTTCCTTTAATAATATCTTTTGGAATTTTGTCAAGAACCCACATCAAACTTTCTAGGTTAGGCTTACAAAATTCCATTTTCTTTTCATTTTTAAAAAGTAGGATGTCTCCCCAATTGATAAATGGTTAAAAGATGTGAACATACAATTTTTGGATGAAGAAATCAAAATTACATATAAGTATGTGAAAAAGCACTCCAAATCACTATTGTCTAGAGAAATGCATGTCAGAACAATTCTGAGATAGGGCAAAAGGACAAATATTGGAGGGAATGTGAAAAAATGGGGGTACTAATACTCTGTTGGTAGAACTGTGAACTCATCTAACCATTTTGGAGACCAGTTTGGAATTATGCCTAGAGAGTTATAAAACCATGTATACCCTTAGACCCAGAAATACTACTGTTGGGTCTATTATCCAAGGAGATCAAGGTGAAAAGAGGGAAAACCCCCTATATGTTTCAAAGTATTTATAGCAAACTCTCTTTGTGGAGGCAAAGAACTAGAATTCAAGAGGATGTCCATTAATTGGGAATGGTTGAACAAATTATGGTATACGATTATGATGGAATACTACTGTGCCATAAGAAATGATAAGCAGATTATATTTTTAAAACTTTGAAAGACCTACATGAAATAATAGTGTCAGAAGTAGAATCAAGAGAACACTATATACAACTCTAGAAATAATACTTGAAGAATAATCTGTGAATGTCTCTCTCCAGAGAAAGAACTGATGAACAGAAACGTGAGATATCATTTATATATATATATATATATATATATATATATATATATATATATACATGTCTTTTTTGCCAAATTCTATGGTGTGGGGAGAAAAGGAAGGGGGTGAAAATGGAAATAAATTTTTTTAATAAAAAAGGAGTCCCCAAGATGTACATAAAGATCTCTGTGGGTTGCATATTGACTTAAAAAAATCATACATTTACATTATCTATATTCTGTTGTATTTTTCAATTTTGTTAAATATGTCTCAATGATATTTTAATCTGGTCCAATGGAAAAAATGTGGGATAGCTGCCCATTGTCCACAATCTTCTGAAATCACTGACAGTAGCTGGACATGGAGGTATTTATAATCCTCGCTACAAGGAGGCTGAGACTATCAAATCACGTGTTCAATTCTATATATGTACAACTCACTAATAAGTTAAAAGAATTATGTGTCCATATTAATTTGGTATTAATATAGTAAGCCACTGAGAGGTGGAAAAGAAAGGCAAATGGGTTACCTGAAGAGGTAAGAACTGCTCAGTGTCAGATATGAGCAGCTGAAAACTCCCATAATGATGAGGGTGATACCAGGCCAGAGAGCAGTCCCTGTACTTCCAGCCTGAGTGAGACAGGAAGAGCCAGACTTAAAAAATCACTGACAGTAGGTAAGAAATCATTTCTATTGACTTATTTAAACCCTGAAATGTAGTTCCTCTGGACTTAGTAACTTGAACTCATAAAGGTAGGTCCAGTCTTTCTATTGTCCAGCCTTACTATCTGGTTTGATGGTGATAGCTCTAGAATGAAGTTAATATCAAAGCAAAGAGAAGAATTTAATGGCAAGAGAGCGCTTAGAAAAGTAGAAACTATAGAGCAGTATAAAATCATATGGGCAGCTAGGTCGAACAGTGGATAGAGCACTGGGGTTGGAATCAGGAAGATTCAGCTTCATGAGTTCAAATCCAGCCTTAGACATTTACTAGTTAATGTGACACTGGGCTCTTAACCCTGTTTGCCACAGATCCTATCTGTAAAATGAGTGGGGAAAGTAAATGACAAGCTACTGTAGTATCTTTGCCAAATAAACTCCAGATGGGGTCATTGGATACAAATCAATCAATTCAGTAACAACAATAAAGTCATATATCCAGTAGAAGACCAGGATTAAAGTGTAAGAATCTATTCATGCTGTGGGTTGTTAACCCTCTTATCTCATTACTCTATTTCCTCTCTCCCCTGCTCCATTATATATGTTCTCTAGAATAACTTATATCTTCTAGACTCTAAGTTCTATGAGATCAGAGATAGTGTTTTATCTAAACTTAGCTTCTCTCTAGGTCTCTGTAACAGTATTCTACATACCAAAGGGATTAATGGGCTTTGTTAATGTTTTTGCAAATATATATGTTGAGTGTGTTATTATCAGAAACCAGTGACAAAGTTATGTGAAGTGACTCATTCTCTGCAGGGAATTTGGATTTGGAGGAAACTGATAAATAAGGCTGACAGCTTGAAACTGGAAGAGACATCAAGAGGGCTTGGTAAAAAGTGATATAAGAGGATATATCCAGTGAAGTCAGTCATATGGAATAAGACCAGAAGGGCAGATTGGAACCAGACTGGTAGTGAATGATAGGCTGATTTTATATTTTATTCCAAAGACAATGTGGAACCACTGAGGATTTTTGAGCAACCAATTCTTGTGAAAGTTATGAATAAGGAATATAATTTTGGTAGCAGTGTTTATGATTGACTGAAGGAGGTGGTTCAGACTGGTGATAGTGAAACTAGCTTGGCAGCTACTGCTTATGAGAAAGAAATTAAATCATATTAGTGTAAAACTGACTTCAACTAAGCAACTATAATTTCAAGGTGAGTACACTACTTGAAAGCATAGCTAGATAGCACAGTGGATAGAATGTCAGTCCTGGAGAGAGGAAGACTCATCTTCCCGAGTTCAAATCTGGCCTCAGACAGTTACCAACTGTGTGACTCTGGGCAAGTCATTTAACCCTGTTTGCCTCAGTTTCCTCATTTGTAAAATGAACTGAATGGGGAAATGGCACCACCCCAGTATCTTTGCCCAGAAAGCCCCAAATGGGATTCACAAAGAGTCTGACAACTGAAAATCTCGAGTACAACAAAAAACACCTTTTGAAGAAATTAGGGTTTTTCTGTCTAGAGAAAAGATAGTTTCTTGGCAGTGGTGATATTGTGATGATCCTTGTTTCCAAGGATTTGAAGAGCTGTCATGCAAATGAGGAATTAGGTTTGTCCTGCTTGGCTTCAGAGGTTGAAACTAGGAAATTAGAACAAACATCACAAATAGAAGCTAAGGCATCAAGCCTTCCTGTGTCCAAAAGTTGAAAATGTCTAAAGAGGCAACAAGATTTGTAAATTTAAAGTTGATGCCAGAGGAGAGAACTGTGAGAAATAATATGGAAGATGTAGAGAAGCAAAGTTAGTCTTGATGGAAGAAAAATAACAATAATAACAATAACTTTCCAGCAATTACTGGCATCAAAAGGTGTAATAAATGTCCTTCTCTTGTCAGGCTTGTTGTTGAGGGAATTCTTGGTCTGGCAAAGGTTGGACTAGTTTTTATTTCTCTTCCTAGTTAGATTCTATGATGGAAGTTACAATAACAAATCATCTAAGACATTTTGATGTCCTTCATTGTCTGCAAAACAACAAATAATCAAAGGGACTTTATGTTCTAAAAACAATAAAGGAAACTAGCCTAATATTTCTGTAAGTACATTTCCATGGCTAAAATTTAAAATCCTAGAGGAAAGAAATATGTCTCTTCTCCTTTTCTTGTCTCCCTGACACCTAGCATGGTCCTGTTCTTGATTTGCAGTTGCTGACTGAATGACTCATATAATGATTACATTTAAATGAGAAACAAGATGAATCTATCTTTCTCCTTTCCTTTACCCATAGCCTTTGTCAGTTTTGGAAAATGTCTCTCGAGTGTTGCTGCCAAAGCTTAATGTCAAATTCAAGACTCCCATTCAGAAACAGTTTTAGCCCATGTATCACAATGTTACTTGGGTTTTTTCCACATGTGATTGAAAAGCAGTCTGACTGCAAATGTTTTTTGACATTTAACTTGAATGGGAGAAAGTAACTTAGAAAAATGACTCAAGCTTCTAGCTTAAACTATTATTAAAAGAAAATAAGGACTCAAGGTTCCCTGGCCCAGTGGTCGAAGGGACTCATGCAGATTTCTGGGAATCTGAGGAGAGAGTAATTTTAAGTCCATTAGTTTTTCTCTAGCATGTCAGCATTTATATCTTTCTTTTTCAACGAACTTCATAACAGAACTAGCTCATGTACCCCCTTGTTAGAGTGGCCCAATACCCATCAATTGCATGATAAGACAGGAAGACCAGTTCTGTTAAAAAAAACCAAAAAAACCTGCCATCAGTGCCAACAGAGCACATACTCAGGAAAGAAGGGATCTATTTATGAAAATGTTGTATATTTAATAATTCTCTGATTTGTGACTGATTCAGTTGTTAATTTTAGCTCATGGGGTCTGGATAAAAAAACATCTTGTTCTACCTTATACATAAAGAGCTGCATTTTTATGGTGTAATTTGCCAGGATGATGATTATGTAGAAGTGGGAGAATTTTTACCAACAATAAATGTCTTACACAGTGAAAATAGCAGCTTTGCTCCTACATTCATTTAGCAGCAGGAGGCATGAAATGGCCTGGCCCTCTTGAATTACTGCCGAAGTACATTCCAGATGCAAGTAGATAGATGGCTAAATATAAACTCAATTGCTCAGTTCTTTTGTTTCTGTCCCACCGCTAAGCAACTTTTAAGTGAAAATGTTTGCTATAGCATGAATTCTTTACCAGTGAGACACTGCAAATCAAAAAGGAGTTCATGTGAAGTCAGAGCAATGGGAGATTTCCCAAAATACAAATTAAACGCACACACACACAGGCACATGTGCATATACACACAGTGGAACCTGATTAAGCCCTCAAATGGCTGGATTTGGTAGCTAAAATGCATTTCTAAATCAATGTACTATTCTTTTGTGGTAGATAGATCTAAATGACCAGGTACTACTTCAAATAATCATGTCATCTTGTGACATAGGTTGCTTCCTGAAATGGAAAGAGCCAAAACTCTGTTGCCCTTTTTGGTCACTAACCAGTAAGTGTTAAAACCATTGCTTGGGGACCTTCAAGGACAATACAAAGTATTAACTTCCTACTACTACGAAGTGCTCTTTTGTCCCACAGGAGATGCCTCTTGAATGGACAGTAGAAAAAATCCCTGCCACAATTCTGGTCTACTGACAAATAAGGGCAACCATTTTCAAGGGCCCTTCAGAATTATAAAAATACATTCAAGGGAGGATTTCCCAAAAGAGATCTTGTTCTTTACCTGGCTAGGAAAGAATTATCTCAAAGAAGTTTTGTCCAGAATCACAACATAGGTAACTCTCCAAAGACAGGAATTGTTGCTTCTTCATGAGACTTTTAGAAATGACTTGATTAAAAGAAAAGTAGTCACTTGCAAGTGAAACCTAAAATCCTCTTTATTTTAAACTACTTGTTGGTTTTTATTTCTCTATTTCATTTTATTTCAGCTCTTCTTCATCCTTAGTTCAAAGTAGGAACAACCAACCAACCATCTCTTGTTAAGTTTGATTCACTTCAAATCCTTCTATCCTCTAAGCATTCATCCCTCTGGTAGGAATGCAGTAGAAACTATTTAATCCCTTACTTTGTGTGTAGGAGATCTGAGGGCTTTCTTAAATTTCGTTTTTAAAAAAGGTTAATTAAATAAAAATGTAAACAAAATAAAAATGGAACATCTATATTTAGCTTGTAACTTTTGTTTTTAATGAAAATTCTTTTTCTATAAAAAGAAAGAATAGCCTTGGAAAAGGAGCAGCTAGATGGAGCAATAGATAGACTCCTTCAAGTCTGACCTCAGACTTTTCCTAGTGTTAAGATTAAAATTCTCTGGAGACTGTATATTAATTTATACTTATCTGTTAAATTAAAAAAGCAGGCTAGAGAAAGAAAAGGCACCAACAATAGGTAACCAGTCATTCCCTTAGCATCTTCCTCTGAAGGGTTGAAAGAAATGACAGATATGATGAATCTAGAAAAGCATGGATGTAATTGAATTAATACAAAATGAAGTAAGCAGAGCCAGGAAAACAAATACAATATCTAGGAAAACCATAATAAAATGACTACAATGACATAAATGGAAATAATTACCAGAAAACAATTAAAACTCTATGTTTTGAAATTATAAAGATCAATTCTAGCCCCAAAGAAGAGAAATGAGAAGACACTGTGTCCTTTTTTTTTTTAGCACTTGATACTGCTGAAAACCTCTTTCTTTTTTGAAACTGACTTATTTAGATTTTTAAGACATTAGTGATTCTGTTTTTCCTCCCACCTTCTTGATTGCTCCTTCATTATCTTCTGCATCTTTTCTTTCTCTCATTTCTAAATTTCATTGTTCCCCAAGAATCAGTCCTCAGCCTTTATCACCTCTCTATTAACTTTCTCTCTCTCTCAGAGACTCCATCCCCAATTATGATCATAATTAGTAGTTCTGTGGAACATATCTAGCCTACACCCCTCATATCTTCAACTGCTAGTTGGACAACTCCATCTATCCTGTCACCTCAAATTCAACATGCCTAAAATTAGAGTTTCCTTTGTCCCCAAATTGATTCACCCCTTTCAACTTCTCTAATGCCCTTACTGGTACATTCTCCCAGTCACTCTAGATTTAAAATCTAGAGTCTTAAAAAACAACAACAAAAACACCTTTACCTTCTGACTTAGAATCTATACTAAGTATTAGTTCCAAGGCAGAAGATCTGCAAGAGCTAGGCAATGGAGGTTAAGTGACTTGCCCAGCTAGGAAGTGTCTGAGACCAGAGTTGAACCCAGGACTGTCTCCAGGCCTGGCTCTCTACCCATTGAGTCACCCAACTGCCACCCAGAATCTTCTTTATTTAATTCTCTAATCTATCTTAAAACATTTTCAAATTAAAACTGACTTCCTGGAGTTTGGTATGCTTAATGCCACTAGCCATTGAAAGCCCATTATACATTATTTCTGGATTTGAATCACAGTATCTTAGAGTAAGCTAAACTGTTTAATATGAACATTTATCTAAACATATTTATCAAGGTCTCTTCTATCATTAGAAGTCAGCCTGAATAGTCAAAGCTTAATCTGTATATAGTTTTATAGGTTTGTAGAATATCTTTTCCCCTGATGGGCTTTTGGGAAAAAGAGATATGAAGAGTAGGGATTCCACGGTTATCTGCTTTCATTAAAGGTGCTTGTACCTTACCCTGCTACCCCACCTGCTTCAGGCTAATTATGTAACCCTGGCTAAATCACTTGGCCTTCCTTTGCCTTAATGCTCTACCTATTCAATCCATCTTCCCCATTGCTGTCATTTCAATCTTCCTAAATTAAAGTTCTGACCATGTCAGAAAAATGGAGTTGGAGCACCATTCAATAAACTCTAGTTGTTTCTTATTGTTGTGGGGGGCCTTGAGGTGAACCCCCTGAGTTAGGGATAGGTACCCTTTGCAAGAATGCAAGACTCCATAACTTATCTTAGAAATAAAAAGAGAAATGCATTAATTTGGAATTCATGCTGAATTGGGATGGGAGGACAGCATTGATGATAAGCCATATCCTGGAAGAGAATAACTCTGAGGTTTTAAAACTCTTTACAGCCAATGATATGTAACTTGAGGAGAATATGAACTCAGGCACAAGTGGGGAGGGGGAGGTTGGTCATCTGACCAGGGTCAGAGCAGTGTCTTATGTCCTATAGAGATGGGGGTTGACCCTCATAGTCTAGGGGGCAAATAGATGTCTTAGGTACAACCTGATGGTATCAAAGCATAGCCTGGAGGTGTATCTCTGTGTCCATCTCGAAACCTATGGGATGATTCAAGGAGGATAATTCACTCAAGGGACTTTCTCTTGGATGCCCAAGACCTTATATCAGGAGTTCTTTGGTGTTTTAGGGTTAGTAGTCACAAAAATGCAAGGAAGGAAAGGAATTTTCCTGTAAGCATTTGGCCTATAACACTTCTATAATTTGGAGGGGTGCAAGGTAAACCTAGAGTCCCATATCATTATCACCTCCAGGATTATATTCAAAATCCTTGGTTTGATATTCAAATCCTTTAATATTCTGCTCCCCTTCTGCCTTTCCAGTCATCTCACACTTCTCCCTAAGTACTCTGCAATCCAGTGACATTGACCTCCATACGTTTTCTCTCACAAGACACTCAATCTCTTCACTCCAGGCATTTTCATTTGCTGTCCTTCAGGCACGTCTGAAATTTTCTCTTATCTGCTTCCTGGCTTCCTCTGAGTTTCATCTAAAATCCCATTTACTAGAAGAATGCTGTTCTGATCTCCCTTCATGCTAGTGCCTTCTCTTTGTTGATTTTCTCCCATTTATTCTGGCTATAGCTTATTTATAAAAAGTTGTTTGTGTGTTGACTTGTCCATTAGAATGAGTTCTTCCCTTTCTTTGTATCTGCAGCACTTAGCACTGTGCTTGGAACAAAGTAGATATTTAACAAATGTTTTTTGACTGAACTCTTCCTTTCCTTCCTTCCCTCCTTCCCATCTTCCTTCTTTCTTTTCTTCCTTCTTTAATTTCTTCCTTCCTTCTTCTTTCCTCTCTTCCTTCCTTTCCTCCTTCTTTCCTTCCTTCCCTTCTTCTTTCCTTCCTTCCTTTATTCCTTTCCTTTTCCCTTCCCTCCTTCTTTCCTCCCTGTCTTCCTTCTTTTCTTTCTTCTTCCCTTCCTACCTTCTTTTTTTTTTTTTTTTAATTTCTTTATCCACTAGCTCCTGGCACACTTCAATGCTTATTGATTAACTGACTGAATTAGCATGGTAGTGAAATGGAGAGTTAGTATGTCTTGTATCCTTTTGGGGTAAGTGTTCCACTAGGGATTTGTAGGTATCGATAAGCTCTGTCATTTAAGTCTTAATGTAAGGCTTTGACCACAGTCCTTGAAATCTCTGAACAGAAGGGGATATCACGCATACACACAAAAATGAAAATAAGAGCTATAGAAGTTATGTATAATAGAAAGGAGCGAAGGTCTGTGTAAGGTCTGAGGAATGAAGAGCCATATTCAGTTGAGAATTTCAGGGAAATACTTGCAGAGAAGGTATCAGGAGGAAAGTTTCTTTAATAAAGGACATGGTGGGCATCTAGGTGGCTCAGTGGATTGAAAACCAGGTCTAGAGATGGGAGGTCATAGGCTCAAATCTGATCCAAGACACTTCCTAGTTGTGTGACCCTGGGCAAGTCACTTAACCTCAGCTGTCTAGCCCTTACCACTCTTCTACCTTGGATACTTAGTTCTGATTTCAGGATGGAAAGTGAGGGTTTATAGACAACATGGGTCTTTAAAGGATTTCTAAGAATTCAATAGGTGAAGATAGGCATGGAAGACATTCTAAATATAGAAGACATCATGGACCAGGAAAAGGCAAAGAAACAAAGGGCATGGGCAGAGAGTGATGACTAACAGTAACAATATCTAACTGCAGCAGAAATCCACTTGTTTAATATAGAGATAGGAAAAGAGAAGAAATAATACCATATTTAAGTAAAGACAAAATTGCTTTTAAAAGTCAGCTCAACTTCACTCAAAATTGTCTGATTTACTTGCTCTGACTCATCATTACTTGCTCTGTGTGTGTGTGTGTGTGTGTGTGTGCGCGCGCACATGTGTGTAACTGTATTTGAGTCATTCCTTCAGCCTAAGTAGTAAAAAATATATATCTTGTTTATTTTTGTGAAGAGTCCCCCCATGCCTGACACATCTTAGAGGTAGAAGATACCACCTTAAATTTAAAAAATGTTTGTTAAAGAATGAATGAATGTTTGCACTTTTCCAGATTAAAGACTTGTCCTTTCTAACAAAGGATGATATCCCCTTTTTCAATAATTGGTCATTCAGAGTTCTTTTTAAGGAGGTAAAATCTGGCCATTCTACATATCTACCTCAAAGACTAATAGACCCTCTCATATATTAGTCAACTAAACAACAAGGGCCAAAGATCCCCAATGAAGTACAAATGGCAAGAGATATAAAAGTGGGAATTCCTCATTGGAAAAATATCAGAGACTTTAGATTTGGGGGAATGGTGTTGGAAGAGGAACATGGAATGAATTATTTATAGTTCTTTAATGTGTACATCTAGCATCAAACATAAATATCACCAATTATTTTTATAGCATTTGGAATAGACTTTGCCCTAAGGTTTGATTTATACCCAAGCCAAGGCAGAAGACTCTGTGGCTGTTCATTTAAATATCTAAGATTCATCCAAATCAGAATTGTCTATTTCAGTCAATTCTTTGCCTCGTTGGGTTTAATTTTTGCACAACACTGACATTTCCTATTTTCAAAAAATCATTTTGCCAAAAAAATTCACAATTTTCCACTAAAAGGAAGCTTTCCTGATACATAAAGAAAAAGAAATGTTAAGTACTCTAGTTCAAAGAGCCCTTAAGAACTCAGAAGAATTAGTTTATAGTGTAGCTTATTAGTTTTTGGATAAGTCATTTCGGGTCTCTAGACCTCAGTTTCTTCATCTGGGAAGTAAAATTATAGCGAATGATTTCAAAGTAATTAACTGTAGTTATATAATTATGTAATTATCATTCTATAATTTTTATATACATATATTGGATATCAAGCCCAAAAGGTAAAAAAGTTTTTTCCTGATTTTTCAAAAACTATGACTTTTAGTACCATATCAGATTACTATGTTAGGTTCACTTGTAAAGAGATTCCAAAGTCTTAATTAAAAGATGCAGAGGACTACTTCATTTATGACAAATAGTATCTATTTAAAATTGAAGGCTAGTATTTCTATGATGCAAAAATTATAGATGCATTTCCAGTGAGATCAAGGATAAAGAAAGGATGCCTATTGTCACCACTGTTGTTTTATATAATTGTAGAAATGCTAGCTATAGCACTGAGATAAGAAAAGAAATTGAGGCCATAAACATAGGCAAAGATGATACAAAACATCACTTCTTGCAGATAGAATGACAGTTTACTTTGTAAATCTTAAGAAGTGAATTTAAAAATTAATTGAAACAATAAGAGTGAAGTAGCAGAATATAAAATAAAAATTTTAAAACATCATCCCTCTGTATATTACTGACAAAATTCAAGAATAGACAGAAAAATAAATTCCTTTAAAATAACTATAGAATGTACAACATATCTGAGAATCCACCTACCACAAGACACATCTAGGAATTCCATAACTACAACTATAAAATGCTTCTTCCAGAAACAGACAAGCTTAAATAATTGGAGTAAGATTAACTAGTTATGGTTTTCTGTGCCTGCCAATATAATAAAATGTTAATACTTCCAAAATTATTTCATTTCTTTAATGTTGCACAAGATTCATCTGAAAGAACAAAGGCCAAGAGTTTTAAGGGAAAGGTTGAAAGAAAAAAAGTGATGAGAAGGGTGTGGGGCTCTCAATACTAGAACTTAAACTATCCAAATCAAAACTATTTGGTACTGGATAAAAAATAGAAAAGTTGGTTGGTACATAAGATTAGGTGCACATGATATAGTACATAGTGTTCAGTAAATCCTAGGATTCCAAATCCTGGAGCAGAACTCAGTATTTCATACAAAATACTGGTACAATAGGAAAGCAATCTGGAAGTAAATCAGTTTTAATTGACATCTACTACAATACATCATGCTATGTATCACAATATACTCCAAATGAATATATAATCTACATATAAAATCAAAGCAACAGCAAGGTAACCATTTCTAACATTTATACAGCATTCAGGTTTGCTAAGCACTTAAAAACTATCCTCCTAACAAACCTGAGAGGAGGGTATTCAATAATAATAAAAACTAACATTTTTATGATGCTTACTCTGTGCCAGGCACTGTGCTAAGTAAAGTACTTTACAATTATCTCATTTGATCCTCATGACCACCCTAGGATGTAGATATTATTATTGCCCCCATCTGATAAATGAAGAAACTGAGGCTGAGGTTCCAACAGATAGTAAAGATCTGATGCAGGTTTTAAACTTAGATCTTCCTAGCTCCAAGTCCAATACTCTATCTTGTCATCCAGTCACCTCAAATAAGAGAAGAAAGGAAGTAGGTAACATAACAGGTCTTTATGTAACTACAGACAGAGCAAGAGCTCTTGACCAAACAAAAACTGAAGAGGATCTCAGAAGACAAAATGGATACTTTTGATTACAAAGTTTAAAAGTTGTTGCACAAAGTCAAAGCAATTAGAATTAGAAGGCAAACAGTTAAATGGGGAAGATATTTGCAGCAAATTTTTCTAAGTCTAAAATCACAAGGAAGTGATACACACATTTGTTATATGTTATATGTTATATGAATAAAGTGATACACACATATGTTATATGAATAAAAGCCATTTCCCAATAATTAAAGAGTCAAAGGATTTTTTTTTCCAACAGAAGAAAGACATGGTCTTGACACCAATATGAAAATTCAAACCCTCCAAATTGGAGGCTCAACTTCACATTCATCAGATTGGCAAAGACAGCCAAAAAAAAAAAAAAAAAGACAAAGTTGCTAGAGGGTCAGGCACATTCATACACCATTGGTGGAGCTGTGAATTGATTCAACCATTCTACAAATCAATCTGGAACTATACTAAAAAGAAAAATCACTAAACTAAGCATATCCTTTCTCCCTCATGAGTTCCCTATCTTATCAAAACCCTTTTGATATCATCCCACTCTCACCTCATCACTGGAAAAAGATGTAGACCCTTCTCCTTGCCAAGGACAAGCCCTTTACATGTGCATATGATCACACCCTCTCTCATTATTTCCAGTAAATTTATCCACAATCATCCTTGCCTCTCACATCTTCACTGTCTCCCTATCAATTGATTCCTTCCTTACAGACTTCGAATATTCCCAGATCTCCTCCATTCTTAAATAAACCTTCAGTAGACCTTATTATTCCTTCAAGTTATCATCATATCTCTCCTTCCTTTTTCAGACAAATACCTTGGGGAAAAAACTGCTTACATTCACTATTGCAATTTCCTGTCTTATTCTTTAGACCTTTGTAATTTAGCTTATGACCTTATCACTTAGCTAAAAATGCTCTCCATAGTTATCAATGATCTTTTTTTAAAATTTTAATAGATTTTTATTTATTTCATTAGAAATTTCCTAATCGCATGTAAATTTTTCAAGATTAGTTTTAAAATTTCAGTTCTAAAAAACAAAACAAATTTCAGTTCTAAATTCTCTTCCTCCCTCCAGTCCCTCCCCAAACCCATGGAGAGGGCAAGTAATCTGATTCAATGATCTTTTAATTACAAAATCTGACTATCTTTTCTTCACTACTACTCATTCTCCATCAAGCTCTTGCATTTTACAACCTTGACCATTCTCCTCCTAGATATTCTCTCCTCTTTGGGTTGTGAGACTACTCTTTCCTGGTTTATTCTCTAGCTGCCTAATTTCTTTTTCTTAGTCACCCCTTGTTGGCTAATCATCCCATCATGACCTCTAAGTGGAGGTGTTCTTCAAGGTTCTTATCCTTCTACATTCTCTCCCTTGAAGTTATCTTCCATGGGTTTAATTATCATCTTTATTCTGATTACTCACATATTTATACATCCAACTCCAGCATTTCGCAAAATCTTTAAGTTCAGCATCAATTGTCTATTGGACATTTCAAATCAGATATCCTAGAGACATCTCAAATTCAACATGTCCAAAACTGAACTCTTTCTTTTTCCCCAAACTCTTCCATCTTCCAAACTTTCCTGCTTCTGTCAAAGGTACTGCTATCCTTCCAGTCTCCTAGGCTTGTAACCACAGCATTATTTTTAAATCCTTATTCTCCTTCATTCCTCATGTCCACTCATTGGCCAAATCTGGCTCTGTCTACCTTCACAACACCTCTCACCTTCAACCCCGTCTTTCTTACTTACATAACTAATGATAGTTATGTAAAAGCCTATTTCAGTCTTTTAGCATCTGTCACTTAGATTATTGTAGTAGCTCCTAATTGTTCTCTTCACTACTGTACATCTCTTCCCATTCTAATCCATCCTACACGCTGCTAACAAAATAATTTTCCTCAAGTGTAAATCTGAACTCCCTTACTCAACCAACTCCAGGGGTTTTCTATTGCCTCTAGAATTAAATGTAAGCTCTTCTTTTTAGTTTTTAAAGTCCTATTCAACTTGACCCCAACCAATTTATATCCTCATTGGGTATTACTCAATCTCTTAAATTCTGAGATATGTCCTGCTGTCCTGCTCTCAATTATTCACACATCACATCATCTCCTATCTCCCATGCCTTTGCAAAGGTCATTCTTACCATCATTTCACTTTTGTTGTTGTTTGGTTGTTTCAGTTGTGTCTGACACTTCATGGCCCCATTTGGGGTCTTTTTTGGCAGAGATACTGGGGTGGTTTGCCATTTCTTTCTCTGGCTCATTTTATAGATGAGGAAACCAAGACAAACAAAGTTAAGTGAATCACCCAAGGTCACACAGCTAGTAAGTGTCTGAGGTTGGATTTGAATTCAGGTTTTCCTGACTCCAGGCCTGGCATTCTACTATGCCACCTATCTGTCCCCATGCTCAAATAAGTTCTTCTGTTAAGTTCTATTAAATGAATTCTATCTTCTGAATGAAAACCTTCCTTGATCCTCCCACACGCATTGTTAGTGCTTTCCTTCCCACATCCTCTTGCATTTAATTATTCTGTATATATACACATTTATACACATATATATTCACTTTACAGTTATACTTTATATAGGCACTAGCTTTATATGCCATTAGAATATAAGGTTTTCACAAATAAAGGTCATTTCATTTTTTTGGACTTGTGTTACTAGAACTTAACATGGGACCTGGCACCTAGTAGGAAACTAAAAAATACTCATGATTGATTAATCTAGTGCTAACACTTCTAGAAATTTCTCTCAAAAAGATAAAAGAAACAAAGGACCCATATAGACAAAAATAGTTTTTGTAGTAAAACTTACTATAGCAACAATGGAAAAAATGGATCCCTATCAAATGGAGGATGGCTGTAGTTCATAAATGTATTGGAATGTTATTGTTCTCTAATATATGATGAAAGAGAAGGATTCAGAGAAACCTGGGAGGAGCTGTGTGATTTGATGCAGAAGGAGATGAGAAGAACTAGGAGAACAAAATATGCAATGATTATGACACCGCAAAAGAAAACAACTGTGAAAGATTTAAGAACTATTATTAACATGATGACTAGTCAAGATCCCAAAAGACTGATGATGAATCATGCTTCATATCTTTTGACAGAGGTGATAGATTAGAAGTACAGAATGAAACATATGTTCAGAGAAGCCACTGTGTGGATTTATTTTACTTCACTATGGTTATTAGTTAAAGGGAAGGAATTTTTTAGAAGAGGAAAAGGAAAAGAAGTGGGGAGTAACACAAAAGAAAAGAGGATCAAAGAACCATTTAAAAGTGTTTACATGAAACAACTGAAGAAAACACAAAAGGGGACACAAGCAGGATGGTATTGGAATTACAGAGTTAAATTTAATATTACTTAAAAATAAGTTGCATATAATAGAGATTCATGTGTCATAAATTTGTTCAGTCCTTTGTCCTTTATTATTTGAATGTGTAAGGGCTCATGTTTGTCAAATTCATAATAATAAAAAAGAAAATTAAAAGAAAAATCACTATAATGTTTTTCATAGTCTCCATGGTATGAACACCACAAAGTCCATCCTAAACCAGATTAGAAATAATAGAAGTCCAGGCATGACTCCCAAATGCAGTGTTGGGACCCTGAGGCTCTCAGAATTCTTTTAAAACAGAATTTTAATAAAATTGTGGGCACAGTGAGGTATGTAAATTAATCTGTATGCTGGAACTCTTGTCTCAGTTCCCATGGGTTCTCTATCTTAGCCATTAGTCCTACTATTTATGTGGAAAATGCATTCTGCAGCTTTATGCCTAAATTTTCTTGACAGCAGGAGACAACATACTGTCTGGCCTTATTCCGTATTGCCCCTGAGATGAGAACCACTGGAAAATAGAGAAGTGATTAAATAGCGACTTGATTTTATGCTGGCACAAGTTATGTTGTCTTCAGTTCTGCTGTAAGAAAAGTGGGGGGGAGTCAGGAATACAGTAGCAACAGCTTTAGTTTACCCCAGTTTGTGGAGAAAAGTAGGTTAGAAGATATAAATAAGTTATGATTCAAGTTATGTATTCAGTTAACATTTTAGCAGCCATTCCCAAACCTTGGATGACAAGGTAGAAATGGTCTAGGAAGGGAACTAGTCTAGGGAGATGAAGAGCAGACACAAGGATGCCAGTAGTCGACACTAACCAACTCATTCTAATATATTAGTCCTGAGAGAAATCTTAAACTAAAGAGTTCACAGGGTTAAAAAAAAAAAAAAAAAAAAAGCCTAAGGGGTGAATGGACTATTGTAGCAAATACTGCCTAAGCCTGAGTAGTGGAGATATTTTTTCCTACCAGAAATTTCCCTATACTCTTTAGCAAAATGATACAATTTTTGAAGAAGAAAATTCAAGGAACTACATCAAGTTAGGATGCAACCCACAATACCATCTTCATCTTTCAGGACACAGCCTTCACTAAAGAAAGCTGTGAAGACTGGGATGCTGGGGCGACAGAGGTGTTTCAGATGAATTTTACCTAGGTTGGCCAACTCGAAGATCTGATTAAATTTCTGAAGAAGAAAAATAAACAACAGTTGGGATCAAATTTAATTGTGTTCTCAGAAGGGCTGCCTCATTACATCTTGAACTCTCCATTTCTGGAAATCTTCCCGTATGAGCTGGAAGTCTATTTTTTAAGGATCTTATAGCTGATAATCAGCACAGGGTGAGAGGTTAGCTTGAGGTGCCCTAAATTTCCTTGCAACTTTAAGATTCTCAAATTCAATGAAAAGGGGTTCAGTCCTCCTCTCTCTATCCCTATGGAGAATTCAACTTTGGAAATGCTTCTAGCTCTTACTTCACTGAAGCCCTTTAGAGCAACTTAACTTTTTTTTTTTTTTTTTTTTTTTTTGCATTGGAGGTAAGCATAGAAATAATTTATAATTTATAACAGAGGCCTGCTTTTTGTTTCCAACTCTGAAAAGGCTCCCTCTTCCCCAACCTCCTCCTTCCCTGCTTTGCCATCGCTTAGTACTAAATCGGCAAAATAATACTCTTACCTACCTAAAGTAATGTTTAGAAGCAAGGGAAGCATTCTATATGTTTCAATGCTTTAGGCAAGACAAGGAAAATGTCCTTTTGTGTTTGTTGTTGGAGTAGACACTGACTGAGGGGCTGAGTTTATATTGTACTACTGTCATTTTAATTTTCAACTAAAAAAACTTGCCATGCTATACCAGGGCCTTTCAGTGGGGAACAAAAATGGCTCACCTCTTTCAAAGGAAAATGGTAGGGGAAATCTAATGCAGTAAAACCTGAACAGAACTATAAAAAAAAAAAGAGTATTCTGGTTAATTTGTGTTTAACTAGAAAAACCTCATTTATTTTAAGCTGTTGATGAAAGTGTCTCTAAAAATGCATCCATAGGGGGAAGCTAGGTGGCTTAGTGGATTGAGAGCCACCAGGCCTAGAGATGGGAGGTACTAGGTTCAAATCTGGCTTCAGACACTTCCCAGCTTTGTGGTCCTGGGAAAGTCATTTAACCTCTATTACCACTCTTCTGTCTTGGAACCAATACACAGTATTGATTCTAAGACAGAAGTAAGGATTTTTTAAAAACACATTCATAATTTCCTGCCTTGGGAAGTACAATAAACTGAACATAATTTAATTTCATTTTGATATTCAGAATTTCACAGCGCCTTAGGCCTTTATTTTTCAACATCAGTAAACATAAGATCATAGACTGAGGTCTGAAAGGCACCCTGGAGACCATCTAGTTAAACTCTCCCATTATGTAGACAAGAAAATTGAAGTCCTTTAAAGGTTAAGTGACTTGCTCAAGGCCACACAACTAGTAAATAATAAAGACAGAATATAACACAGTTTCCTTGACTTTCAGTCCAGTACTCATTCCTCTATGTCATGTTATCTTTATTATGATTGTATGATACAAGAAGTAGGGAGGAAAAGAAAGAAGGGAAGAAGAAAGGAAGGAAGGAAGGAAGGAAGGAAGGAAGGAAGGAAGGAAGGAAGGAAGGAAGGAAGGAAGGAAGGAAGGAAGGAAGGAAGGAAG
>NC_058132.1:254669944-254700349 GCF_016433145.1 Gracilinanus agilis
GGAAGGAAGGAAATGGAAAGGAGAGGAGGGAGGGAAGGAGGAAGAAAGTAGGAGGGAGGAAAAGAAAAGGGAGGGAAGGGCTCTCCAATTGCTCCAAGCCTTATCTGTAAGGAAGGGAAGGGAATGGAAGGGAAGGGAATGGAATGGAAAGGAAAGAAAAGGAAGTAAAAGGAAGGGAAGGGAAGGAATGGAAGGATCTCAAAAAGCCAGAAACTTCTGGGGAGGAGAGCTATTTTCTTTTGACCAAATGTGTATTTCTTTTAATACTACAACAGGGCCAGTTGCATTTCAGATTTCATTGTCTCTTTAGCTAGCTTGCCCATGTTCTTATTGACACAAAGATAGTGAGTCCTCATTAAGGGACATTAACCTCAAAGAGTTTAGTTTAGCTAGAGAGACAAGGAAAATTAAATGATAGCTTAATAGCAGCTTATATTTGCATAGTGTTTTAGGTCTAATAGAGTGCTTTCAAGTATGTTATTCCTTCAGAACCTTATGATAGACAAGCAGGATGGGCAGTACAAGTGTTATCATCCCCATTTTCAAAAGAGAAACTGAGACTTTAAGAGGTTAAGTGGCACACCTAAGATTATGTAGTTGGCAAGTGATCATCATATTAAAGCTTGCTGAATTGAACTAAACAAAGCGTTGGGGCTCCTATCCAGCTCTTCTTTTTGGTCTCTTTCTACTTCATGATTGCCAGATGATGCTGGTGATGCCAGGTAAGAAATGTCAAGGATTTCAGAGCTGGCACTGCTCACATCACCTTGTTTTCAGTAACATACTCAAAGGTAGCTACTATGGCAGGGAAAAAAGCCACATGAATTCCTGGGAAGAAATTCAGAACAACCTTGACTTTCTAGTCTCTGAGAACTGTTATGGTCCTTCCCAGAGATGGTTAGCATGGTGCTAGGTTAGCCCTGACTAGTCCATAAATTGTAAGAGTGAGGCACAAACAAAGCTCAGTTCTCAACTGAATCCAGGAGCTCTGAAAAGAAGGGACCCAGCAGCAGCAACAGCAGCATGGAGGTGATTGCTGAAGGGAGGGACGTTATGTGAAGGAGATGTGTGGGAGGCACAGAGGGAGAAATACCGCAGAATGCATCTACACCTAAAAAACTAACATTAAATAAGGGCTGGCCTTCATATGCTTGATTTTGTTTTATGGCAAAGTTGGCTGAAATGTATCTATTTTGATTCAAAATCTTTTCAAACTTTAGACTTGGTACTACTGTTGGAGATGAAATTGGTCATTCTGAAATTTCAGTGGTAACGAAAATGAATTTTATGGAAAAGCCTTTTGATATTTCTACATATCAAAAGTGCTTTTCTTTCCCCCTTAGCAATGAATTTTGCACTAGGAGAAAAATCAAGGCATCATCTCCGAGTAGATGTTACTAGGATACAGCATTTTCTCCCGTTGAGTCATTGCTCTTGCTCTGTATCTCTCATGAAAAAAAACCCTTCAACATGAAATGAGAAAATATTTGCCTTATGATAAAATTAAGGTCCTTTCTCTCCGAATTGTCTAAAACTAACTGCCTCCTTTTCTAGAAATCAACCTGAAGCTGAACATTTTTACTCTCCTCCTTGACCTCACACCTTCTTTTGTTGGATCATCTCTGTAATCCATTTAATAGAAGAGCCCTTTAACCTTGCATGTTGAATTAAAGTGATCTTCACAGAAGAAATCATATAACATCTTAGCTCACCTTAGCTGTTTCACTCTTGTCTAGTTCATAAAGGCATTCATTTTATAGTACAGTCTGGTGAGGCTAATTCTTAGCAAAAGCAAAAAAAAATCATGCTGAGGCAACAAACCTATGAGAAATGGGGGTGGGAAGCACAGAAATACACATGACAAGATGTATAAAATATCTGCTTTCTGTAAAAGTTAAAACGGTCCTGAAAAATCAGCAAGAAGACGGAAGTGGAAGAGGGGAGGATCATTATAATATACTATTGGGAAATTGAATCCATTATTCACAGCATTATAGGCCAGTTTTAACTCGCTCAAATATAACAGCTTCCTCTTCAGTATTTATGCTTCTGATTAAAAGGGTATTGCTTAACTTCTGTCAAACACTGACGCAGTAAGTGCTTTGCTTATTTTAAATGGAGAAAATTTTTCCAGTGTTAAATTTACTCATTTCTTTTCTCCTCAATAAAATTTACCTGTTAATGCAAAATGGAAGCATTATGAAAAAAAATGTACTGAAAGTCACAATGGTGCAAAGAACTCAGCTTTTACTCTTGGCATTTAAAATGTACCATTTAACACAAGCAGAAAAACAAATTTCAAAGTAATTTCTTAGAATTGATTTGAAAAAAAAATCTTTTCAGCTCTTACATATTTGCGAACTCTGAGACTAATCTGGTAATCATCAGCTATTCAGAGAAGCAAACTTGCAATGTTCTTTTGGTAAATGTTTCAGTTTGAAAAGCAAGTCAGAGAGAAAGCTAAACTTGACATGTTCTTTTGGATCCCAAACACCAAAGACTTGAAAATCGTATTAAAGAGTCTGTTTGACAGCTGAATAGTCTAGGTAGCTCCATAACAACTTAGAAAAAAAACCTGCCTAGACCTCCAGAGAGTACAAATCTGCAATTAATTTCCCCACATTGCAGAATGGAGCACTGTAGAAAGCGAAATACAGAGAGCTCATGTTCTTTAAACCCAAACCGCAGCAGAGGAAAAAAATGATGGATTTATGGTATAAAATCTGCTACTGAAGATATGCAATTGACTCCCAGCCCTTTTGATAGAGGCAGACAGGTGTAAATGTGAGGTCAAAATAAGGCCCATAACATTGCCCTGCTTGAACAGAGTCAGGATGAAAGGATGTGAAAGTCCTCTGATGCCTCTGAAGGGAAGAGTACCTGGTAACACGCAGAGCCCTCAGTTATGACATTCATTCTAGTCCTTGCGGCTAATGGGCTAGCCCAGAAATACTGCTGCAGGGGAAAATAAATGGAGGTTTAGAATGCAGTCATCAGTGACAGCGCTTCTTTCTGGTAGCAGAGAGGAGCTCCAGGGACATGCAGTGATTAGGGAGAACTCGACCCAGGGTTCTGTGGTGGTTCAGTGTTATCTGCTTAGAGAGCACCCGCACCATGCCATGCACATGGGTCCTGGGACCTCACCGCTACAGGGCACTCCTGAAGGGCAAGTACTGTAAGGAATGATTTCTGGCAATGCAGATCAGACTTGGAACTGCTCTGGGAATTAGAGCCTTAGAGTGTTGCCTGGAGAAATGAGGGGTTCCTGGACTAGGCTAGAGTCACAAAGCCTTGATGTGGTCATCAGAGGTGTAGCTTGACCCAGGTCTTCCTAACCCTCAGAGTGGCTCTCCATGCCCTCTATCAGGCTGCCTCTGACAATAGCAGTGATTAAAACAAAGCATTTGGAGTCAGCACGAGCCAGAATGGGATTCTTCTCTTTCTCAAAAAGCATGCAATGATTACAAAGATGACACTTTCATCCTGCACCTAGCATAAATTACAGCACATCATTACAACCAGTGTCTTGCTTAACTACCATGTAGAGAAGACCCCAAACTACAATATACGTGAGCAAGTTAGTGGAAGGGAATAAAAAACGGGCTTTAAGTGGCCTGCGTGTATGTACACGGAAATACATTAAAAGTATAACCTGAATTTTTGTAGGTTAGACCTTGAAAGAGATGTCCCTGTTTAACAGAAAGACGCTAAATGGTAGTTGAACGTGAAAGCAGAACAGAAAGTAGAACCTTTGACTTCTAGTCTGTCTCTATCAAGGTCTTATGACTTTATACACATCACGTCACTTCTCTGCTTCAGTTAATACTTCATAAAAAAGGGAAAATAGTAGTGTTCTTCCCTCTCCTCATAAATCATCCATTCCATTTACAGAGATGCTCAAAGGCTAACAGCACAATAATAATTTATATGCCACGAAATATGGATGAATATATATGTAAAAACTTTATTCATAAAGATGTTCAAAGGATTATAGAGCAACAATAATAATATATACTCCACTATAAATATCTATATATTTGTGGATAAATCTCACTTAGAAAGATGCTCAAAGGATTATAGGATAACAATAACATACACTCCACTATAAATTTATATATATACAAATCTGTATATGTATATATACCTCACTCCCAAAGATTCTCAAAGGATTATAGGAGAATAATAATAATATATATTCCATTATAAATATATATATACCCACATATATGTATATATATAAGCTTTTCTCACAAAGATGCTCAAAGGATAATAGGACAATAATATATATGTATTTTTCCCACCAAATATATATGTATGTGTATGTGAGTCTATATATAGACCCACATACATATATATTTTACTCATACGGATGTTCAAAGGACAAGAGGACAATAATAATAAAAGGATAATAATTGGACAAATGATGCAAAAAGAATTTGTTCATAGAAGTATTCAACAATTTAAGACTTATTATGGTTATCCCCATGCCAAGTCTTGAAAATAGCCAAATCAATTACTGGTATGATGCAAATCCATAAAAAGGTAAAAGAATGACCTTCCGGAATGAATGAATTCATTTTTTCTAGGATCAATGCATTAAGTTTCCCTTTAAATTGTACTTCTTCTAACTTCCCTATTTCTAGTCCTGGTACTACTATTCTCCCCCAAAGATTTATCTTTGACTTTTCACCTCAATTTTCATATCCAACAAGTTGGTAAGTTCCGTTAATTCTTTGATTTTATTCAGTCATTTGTGACTCTTGTTGAGTCTGTGGATCATACTGTCCATGTGGTTTCCTTCTCCAGTGGATTAAGGCAAGCAGAGGTCAAATGACTTACCTAGAGTAACACAGCTAGGAAGTGTTTGAGGCTGGATTTGAACTCAGGTCTTCCTGACTCTAGACCCAGCATTCTACCCACTGAGCCACCTAGCTGCCTCCAACTATTAATTTTACTTCAATAGAATCTCATGGCTTCCTCTGCATGCTCGCTACTATCATTCTAGCTCAGGACCTTATTACCTTTAGATGGAACTCATCTATATACCTAGAAGGGCATGGAAATGGAAACTGAGGTGTGTTACTAGTTATTATTGGTCTTCCCCCAACTTCCTTCTCCCGTTCCCCTGCCCTCACTTTGTTCTGTCCACCCTGCCCCACCCTTTAGGCAATATTGCAGTATTGTGATGTAGTTGGAATAGAGCTATCCTGAAGCTATACTGCTAGAAGTCTCCTGTTAGAAAGCAGATTAACAGAATTAAACCTTGATTTTATTAACAGAAAATATCACTTTTCAGAATGAGTGGTACTATTGCTTTGAATTTATTTCTGATCAACAAGCAAGAACTGGTTAATGATGTGGGAAGGTTGGAAACTTTAGGAGAACTAGTACTGTATTTGAGAGTAATTTAGCCCTGTATCAAGAAATATATTGAATATAATCATATATAAACACTCACCTGGAGGAAAATATATTTTAGCAATTTCAAAGCCAAAATAGGTATGATCTCAGGACTCTAATGCAAAGGTTCTTAACTTGAGGTCCAGAGATCTCTGAAGAGTTTGTGAGTAGATTTCAGGGGGTCCATGAACTTGGTTGGGGAAAATTTAGCATTTCTTTTGACTAGGAATGTAGGCAACATTACTCTGAGATGGGGGAGATACTCTGAGGGACCAATATGGGAACACCAGGCTACTGTAAATTATTCTAGCTCTCCAGGAAGAAAAATTACCCCATGATAGGAAAAGGGTCCATTATAAAAAACAAAAAAAGTTAAGAACCCCAAGTCAAAGGAATATAACTTAAAAGGTATAGATAATAAGTTACTTAAAAAGAAGGAAACTCTTAGAATATACTCATGAATCATTTCAATGAGAGAGAAAAAAAGGGTATGATACCTAAAAAAGAAACAAAAACAGAACTGATGAGACTACAGAGAAAGTTCACTAAGAAGGGCAGAATTGAAGAGACCAAAAACCAAAAGAGCCCAAGAAAAATGACAGATAGTCAAGGATAAGTACAAAATGGTGTCATTAGACTGCAAAAAAGATGACAAGAAGGGCAAAGTCCCAGATGATTGGAAATTTAGAAAAAGTGCTAAAGACAATAATGTTTTCTAAAACATCATTCATACCAAGAAGATAAATAAGGAAGGGGTAGATACCATACTGACAGCAAGTGCTACTCTATGAACAAAAAACAGCATGCAGAGTTATTTAATTCTTATTTTGTTTGCATCTTCTCAGTCAAGGAAAATGATCTTCCAACTGGAGGGGTTTAAACAACCATGTTTAAGAGTGAAGTAAGGACAGCTCAGGAATTGAGAACCAAGCTCAAAGACAGGAAGTCCTGGGTTGAAATCTGGCCACAGATACTTCCTAGCTTTGTGACCCTGGGCAAGTCACTTAATCCCCACTGCCTAGCCCTTTCTGCTCTTCTGCCTTAGAACCAATATACAGTATTGATTCTAAGACAGAAGGTAAGGGTTTAAAAAATTTCAGTGAAGTAAAGCAAAAAAAATAATGGCTAGTAAGGGAACCCCTGACTACTCTAAATTATTCCAGTTCTCCAGCAGGCAAATTACTCCATGTTGGGAAATGGCTTACAGATCCAAATGAGGCAATAATTCTTTGAGGTATCAAAAACAAAAATCAAGGGCCAAAAGTAAATATGGAAGTAAGTTCTAATATTCAAACAGAAACAAAAAGATTGATCCTAGAAATTCTAGATGGGCAAATTTGACTCAGTTCCTAGCAAAATTCTATAATAGAATGTTAAATGGTTGATGAGCAATTAGAAAAGAGGTTATCACTAGGAGCCAGTATATATTTAGCCAAAAAAAAAAAAAAAGACCAAACTGGTCTCATTTTCCTCTTTGCCAGGGTTACTATATTATTTAGCTACAAATATGGCATATTTCAATATCATGAGAGTATGTGATCATTTCTTTTATCTTGATAGTTAAGTCACTTCAGTTGCATCTGACCCTTCATGACCCCATTTGGGGTTTCTTGGCAAATATACTTGAGTGATTTGCCATTTCTTTCTTCAGCTCATTTGAGAGATGAGGAAACTGAGGCAAACAGGGTTAAGTGACTTCCCCAACATCACACATTAGTAAGTGTTTCAGACGTGATTTGAGCTCAGGAGGATGAATCTTCCTGACTCCAGGCCTGACATTCTATCCACTATGCTACCTACCTACCTCCCTATTTCATCTTAATAGACAAAATGGAAAAAGTAGTCTGGTTGAGAGTATAGTTAAGAGAATTTGGTATTGATTGACTAATTGTACTTAGAATATCAACTAATAGATCAATATCACTCTATAAGTATATCATTAATGCCACAGGAGGCTCTATCTTTATCAGAGATTTGATAAAGACATACAAAGTATATTTATCAAATTCATGAATAGTACAAAGCTAGAAGACAAAGCTAATATGATGGATAATAGAATCAACATTTTAAAAATCTCAAAAGGATAGGTGAAATGTTTGAATCAACATGCTAAAGTTTAACAGTTATAAATATGAAGCCCTTCTTTTAGATTTAAAAAATAAAACATTCTACATAAGTAGGAGATTAGGGAGATATGGTTTGACAATAAATTATAATCAATGCTACATGACTATTTTAGCTGAGCACAATCTCAATGAGTTAAGCAACTCATTTCATTGCTTTAACAAGTGGACAGAATCTTAAGATGCATTTGGATAAGTGTACCATCCAGATCAAAGGAATTTTCTTTGCTGGTCAGACCACATCTAGAGTACACCGGACCATCCTCAGTGCCACACTTCAAGAAGGACAAAATTGGAAACAATACAAGTTACAAGGATAATAAAGGGATCTCAAAACCATCATGTGAACAACAGGTGGAAGGAACTGAGAATGTTTTTCTTAAAGAAAGACAAGATTTGAAGGCAAGTATAACAGCTGTCTTTTAGAATGTAAAAGATCAGTCATGTAGAAAGAAGAGTTTCATTCTTTTTAGCCCAGAAAGCAAACTATTGCCAATAGATAGAAGTTTTAGGAAAGCAAATTTCCTTCCGAGAAAGATCTTTTTATAATAATTTAAGCTGGTCTAAAATGGAATGGACTTCTTTGAGAAGAAGTGAGATCAGTATCGCTGGAGGCTTTCAGGCAAAGAAGAAATGTCAAAAATGTTTTGGAAGGGATGTGACTATAGGAGGGAATAATAGAATTATAGATAAAGACCTGGAAAAGTCAATCTAGTTTAACCTCGTTTTATACATGAGGAACCTGATTCCCCAGGTAAGCTGCTGAAAGTGCAGTACATAGTGTTCTGGGTTTGGAGTCAAGAAGTACAGATCTAACCTCAGACACTAATAATGTAACCTAGGCAAGCCACTTAACCTCTAATTGCCTCAGTTTCCTCAACTGAAAAGTAGGAATAGTAATAGCACTTCACATAGAGAAGGATAAAATGAGATAATATTTGTAAAAGGACTTAACACAGTGGTTGGCACTTAATAGGTGCTATACAAATGTTTATTCTCCTTCTTATCCCTACCCCCAGGATGGCCAGTGGACTTGCTCAAGGTTACACGGGGAGGATTTCAATCTAAGTCTGGCTCTAGAGCAGTGCCCAAAGTGGGCACTACCTTACCGCACCCTGGTGGGTGCTGCAGCGATCCAGAAGGGCGGTGATGGCCACAGGTGCATTTATCTTTCTTATTAATTGCTATTAAAATTTTTAAAAAATTAATTTCCAGGGAGCTAAGTAATATTTTTTCTGGAAAGGGGGCAGTAAGCCAAAAAAGTTTGGGAACCACTGGTCTAGAGTCTTTCCCATGTGCAATGTGAATCTATAAGAGTCTATAATTTTATGGCCTGCAGAGATTTGAAAAATGAGAGGGTAAAGTAAAATAATGTTACCTGAAATGAAGGAAAATGACTGAGACAAATGCTATTAAAATTAAAATGTCCTAATTCCTATTGAAGTTTTTTTGGAAGAAAAGCAGATTGTCTAACTAAAGCTTAGCCAATAACTAATCTCCAGGCACATGGAGAAAGATGTCACACCCTGGTTATCCAACTACAGCTTTGTCATATGTTACTTAGGATAATGGAATAAGGTTCTTTCCCTCTAGATGCCCCTTATCCAAAACTTGGATGTAAATGGTCACAATGACAGTTTCTCATGGGTACAATATTGACCATATATTGATCTCATTCTTTATATAGCCTCAACAAGTACTCAAGGAAGAGATTTTGTGTCATTAAAATAGGAGGCACTAATAACCACATTTCCTTGTTCCTGAGAGACTTATTCTTACTATTCTGGCCTCTGCATTCTAAGAAAGTCAGCTCTGCCTAGCCCTGAGTAGAAGTGGAAGAAAAGTTGTCTCTCAATTTCAAGGAAAACAATCAATACACATTTATCAAACACAAAGCGCTAGACAATGTACTGTCTAGGTAGAAAGGATACAGTCCCAACCCTATTTCTACCTCTTCACTTTTGGCTCCCTTCTAGTCCCTGCTAAAATCCACCTTCTGCAAGAAACAGTTCCTATCCTCTTCAATGTTACTGCTTTCCCTCTGTTGATTTCCTCCAGTGTGTCCTCCATATATTTTGTGGCACATAGTCCTTTGTATGTTGTTTCCCCCATTAGACTGCAAGCTCCTTGAAGACAGGTGTGTTTGTGGCTTTCTTTATATCCCAAGCACCTAGCATAATAGTGTGTGATACATAGTGGGCATTTAATAAATATTTTTTGACTTATTGACTAAGGAGCATCTATTCTCTTGGGGGAAAACACCTATATGTAAAAATAAATCCAGAACATAAAGACAGGGAAATAACGAAATTTGTGATTTCATGAATAAAGGAAATGCTTGTGTGCAGTTCTAACAATGAACATCAGTGCTTTCTCTGTAACGTTATATAGAGGATTTTCTAAGCCAGTGGTGTCAAATTCAAATAGAAATGAAGTTACTAAACCATAAAAAAGGATCCTTGAGGCAGCATATTGACTTAGAAAACCACCTAGTAACATTATCTATGTTCAATTGAATTTTTATTTTTTTAGTTAAACTATTGTATTTTGGTGCAAGCTGCTTTGGGGAGTGTTGTTGATGGATGTTTGACACCTGTAGTGACATGCTTAATGTCACAAAACAAGCAGGAGTCAAAGACAGAACTTGACCTCATGTCTTCCTAGCTCTATTAGGACAGGGAAATTTCATATAGACAAATTAAATTCAAGGTAATTTCAGAGGGGATTACTGATAGCTGAGATGGGATAGGGAATCTGGAAGCCCTCATCCAGGAAGTGTCACTTGAAGAAAGATAGGGACTCTGGGCACCTAGGTGGCACAGTAGATAGTGTACTAGGCTTAGAACCAGGAAGACTCTTCTTCACGAGTTCAAATGTGGCCTCCCTCAGACAGTTAATAGCTGTGTGACTCTGTGTAAATCACTTAACCCTATATGCCTGTCCTATAGAATGAAGAAGGAAATGGCAAACGATTCCAAGATCTTTGCCAAGAAAACCCCAAATGGGGTCATGAAGAGTTGGACAAAGGATTCTATAAGGCAAAGGTGAGGAGGGGCTGAAGATGATAACTTGTGCAGAAGCTGGTAGATGATAGAAGGAATTTCACACATGAAGAACAAGCTGGGCTGAAGTGTAGTCTTCAGTCTTTAGTTAGATAATTAAAAAAACTTTAAATACCATATGATAGAGTTTGTGGGTTATCCTAGAGGCAATGGGGAGCCAGCAGGGGTCTTTGAATAGGGAAATGTTGAGCTTTGAATAGGGAAATGTGTTTTTGTTTTTAAAGCTTTACCCTTCTGTCTTAGAATAAATGCTATGTATTTGTTATAAGGCAGAACAGTGGTAAGGGCTAGGAAATAGGGGTTAGGAGACTTGCTCAGGCTCAAAAGCTAGGAGGTGCCATCTAGCTGCCCCTGGGCTGTGTTTTAAGAATATTAATTTGGCAGTGGGATTCTTGAAATGGATTTCAGGCTTCTTCAAGAACAAAAACCTCTTGTGTTACTAGATATTCTCTATGCCTCATCCTTTCCTTGTCTTGGCTTGTAATAAGTATTGACAGGAATTGAACATCTTCTACTGACGATTAAATATCTTTTTCATCCCATTTTCCTTTATTTTAGTCCAGTTCTGAAGGAGAATCAGCTCGTCACCATCCATGGAGTTAATTAAGCCTCTTTTTTGACACTGAATCATTTTGATAAAGAAGACTGACTTACTTACCAGAGAGGAAATATACCAAGTCTTGTGGTGATGAAAACTATCGCAAACATGACAAACATGAGATCACACAGTTTTTGCAACTTGGCATAATTGGCCATTTTGGCAGCCTACAGAAAGAAAAGGTGTGATATTAATTTAGTGGGACTAGCAAATGAAAAGCTTCTATCAATAGGTCTAGACCTCTCCAGAGCTATAAACTGACCAATTGCATTATAATGCAGATGTATGACATCAGTATTAATGAATCATCCATGGTTTACAAGAGATATATCAGTCATCATAAATGAAAATACTGACCAGTGCAAATTTATGCTGCATATAAAAAGTTCAGCTATAAGGTTGAGTTAAGATAAGGATGAGGGGGAGACTCTTGCTATTATGTGTTTAAATATGTTATGTTTAAATCCTTACCTTCTGTCTTAAAATCAATATTGTATATTGATTCCAAGGCAGAAGAGTGGTAAGGGCCAGGCAATGGAGGTTAAGTAACACCCAGGATCACACAACTAGGAAGCGTTTGAGGTCAGACTTGAATCTAGGACTTCCCGTCTCTGGGTCTGGCTCTCAATCTACCAAATCATCTAGCTGCCCCCCCTCTTGCTGACATTTTGATATATGATGTTATTACTTTGTGCCATGAAAAAAAGATGTTGGGTGATCCCATTAAACAACAATGGAGATCCAAGCACTGAAGTTACTCAGCATTATCTGGAATCTTTGGAGTTTTATTGCCTCCTCCCATTTGTACTCAGATTTTTGTTTGTTCTTTTTATGGGTACAGTGAGTCTAGTCTGGGAATATACCCCCTGACTTGATATCATAAACTTAGAAACACAGAACAAAATGTCAAGATCTTGTCATTTCAACGAATCTCTCATAAGTCACCTAACTTGGTAAATTAACTTAGGCATTATCTCCTTTTAAAAGAAAGACTTGCCAAATCTGCCAAGTGACTAATGCCTGAGATGCCCTCTAACCATTTAATAATGCCATTTTAGGGACCCTTTTACTTTGCAAGTCAGCCTACACATGGAGAAGGTAGAAATGTCTTAATCTCACATTCCTTAAGTTCATCCATTTTGTGAAAAATTCATGGATAATCTAGACTAAACTATTATCTAAATATTCTTCCCCCCTGCATATTTTTGCAAAAGCATAAATTGCATTCTCTCAAAATTCTTATCTCCTTTTAAGGCAAGTCAGGGGGATCCTACCAGTTATTAGTACTCTGTCATTTCAAATTTCCTGACATATACACACACACACACTCTCTCTCTCTCTCTCTCTCTCTCTCTCTCCCCATAGATACATACATACATACATAATTGTATGTATGTATGTATGTATGTAGGTGTCTGTGTCTCCCAGTAGAATGTAAACTCCTTGAGGGCAGTAATGTTTGTATTAAAGAGCCTAGCAGAATGCATTGCTTATAGGTGTTCATAAGTCTGTGCTCATGTTAATCAAATGCATTGAAAAATTAAATATTTCAAGGTAAAAGTGGCGAGGCATGAATGACAATGAATTTATACTCAGGATATTTTTCTACATAAGATAAAGAGGTCTTCAGGAATGTGAATGAAGGACTATAAACCCAACATACCAACGAACTTGTGCTATCATCCTCTGTATTGTAGAGGGCCACCATTAGATAAATCCATGCTCAAAGGCTTGTTGAGAGCATTTACACGGATTGGCAAACAAATGCATCCTAGGACATTTATTTTTAACTGTAGTATTTAAAATGCTCTAATTTCTTTGCTTTGAGTGAAACACAAAGGGATGAAAAAACTGCATAGGCCAAAGGAAATATTTATTAACAAAATGGTATCTAAGCAAATGAACTACTGATTTGATGAATGACTTCTTTCTAGCCTAACAAAAACACTGAGAGTTCGAATTCTTTAAATTGAATGAAAAAATAAAAAGGCAACTTACTGCTTATTTCTGGCCTAACCAAAACAGTCTGTCATGTCTTATAAAGCAACTGGGTTTTCCATAGTGCCTTTTTATATACCCAAAGCTCATGCTGGTAATGAAGTTTATTTCCTTTTGGACAATAATCAACTTGCCACTATCACCTTTCCTGGATAAAAATGGAAGATTGCATAAAGACATTTTCAAGGCTGCAAGTTACAGCAACCTGCAGTCCTATTTCCCATCTCCGAAGGCATTTGGGCTTTAACTAAATATCAATTAATTTTAAAAGAACTGTCCTTAAGTTTATTTCTTCCTTAGCAAAGCATTACTATGAGTATTTTATTTTGGATCATTATTCAACAAAATGCCTCAACGGAGGCATATATTTTATTTGAACCAATTTTCTTTAATAAACGATAGGATCATAAGTCCATGACCCTAGGAACTCTTTAGTAAATGTTAGGGATAAATAGGAAAACTGTCCTCTCCAAAATTATTCCTGTTTAACAGTGTGAATATACAATGAATGGGAGCAGTTAGTTGACATGGTAGATATAGTTGGGAGTTGGGAGAACCTGAGTCCAAATGTGTGACTCTGGGCAAGTCACTTAATCTCATTTGCATAGCTCCAGCCTTTGCCCTTCTGTTAAAATAAGGCAAAAAGTATTTATGTGTATATATATATATATACACACACACACAAACATACACACACATATACACTGAATGTATGTAAGTCTGTGTGAGTTATATAACTAATATCCTTACAGGTATTTTCCCCAATATGAACAGGGCTTCTTACTTGGGTACCTCCCTCCAATATTTACATGAAATCTGCTGCTTGAGTTTGCATTGTACTCTGACTACTACAGTTTGGTATTTAAATTGATAATAAGAACTGCAACCATTGTATAACCTTTTCTATTCCTCCTTTAAAAATTGATAAAAAAGGGGGTTGAAAAAGGAAAGCACTTGGGAGAGCCCTATAGTTTTTAATGCATTGGTATAGTAAAGGAAACAAAGCGTAGTCAAATTATGCCTGGGAAAGTCATAAAAAAATTATGACTAGAAAATCATAATTGTGATTTTGCAATTGTAATATCTTTTTAATAGTAAGGGTGGAATATTAAAAAAAAGTTTCATTACACTTTTAACAAAGAACCCTAACACGATAAAATATTTATCATATGAAGCTTTTTGTTCACTAAATTACAAATATATTTGCTTAAATTGATAAGGAAATGCTCTGGAGTTTTGAAGTAAGAATTAATTGTAATTACAATATTCTCCAAAATGCCAGCTTATCAGAACACAGGCTAACTATGGCTTCTCAGTAGGCTTACTGCCTTACGGGCTTCTTGTTAAAAAACAACCAAGAGCTCTCACCTCCAGCAAGCCATCAGCTGCATCATGGAGACACATGACCAGGGTCCCCACTCGGGCCATATTGTTGACATATGAAAAGGTAATCAGGGAGATGGTTGCAAGATGATGCAGGAACATAATCACAAAGTCCTTTAGGAGAAAAAAAGAGAGAATGATATCAGCAATAACATTCCTATATCCATCTAATATGGTGCATCATGCCTTGCTCAGTACAAAGTTCGTTTTAATATTCCTAGAGTTTATAACACTCCCAAAGGTCTTGAATGCCATGGGCAGGATAAACTGCATGCCCTGAGGATGTACATAGGAAGGAAGCAAAGCTTTTGCAAGCATTCCCCAAATCTAACTCGATGAGTCAAACTGTATGCAAATATGGAAAGTGAGACATTCCCAAAGGAATATGCTTTATTCATATTATTAAAAATATCTGTTGCAGTTGAGGGAAAAGAGCATTGGACTTGGACTTGGAAGGCCTAGATTTGAATATCAGATCTGAAATGAATTGTCTATTTGGCCTGAGGCAAATCAATTTACCTCACTGAGGCTTAGTTAACCAATTTCTAAAAAGAAGCTATTAGACTATATGATTTCTTTCAGCTCTATAATTCTGTGGCTCTCTTTTCTTTCTACACACTCTTTGGTGATTTCATTAATTCTTATGGATTTCTCTGTTATCTATGCAGATGACTCCCAGATTTACAAATTCACTCCCCATCTCTATTGAGCTTCATTGTCTTATCTCCATCTCTCACAGTTGTTGGTTTAACAATGCCACTTGGAAATGGACACATCTTGAATGTGTGAAATTATCTCAGACTCAACACATCTGAAACAGAATTCATTATCTTTTTTTCCTAAACCCTACCAGCCTCCTAATATTCCTTTAGGTGCTCAAGGGAGCCCGTTCTTTTCAGTACCCAGGTACAACTTATGAGCCACCCATGTCTTTTCAACTTACACATTCCTTTAATTGCCAAGATTTATCCCTTGCACCTTCTCCACAACTCTCAGATCCTATACTTTCTCTCTGCTCACACCTCACTTATTGTACTCCTGCCCCTCATCTTCTATCATATGGACCATTGCAACAGTCTCTCTGCCTGGTCTTCCTGCATCCAGTTTCTCTCCTATCCAGCTTCCTTCTCCCCACAGCTACCATGTTGAAATTCCTAAAGCACAGATTTGATCCTGTTACCCCTTTGCTCAAGAGGTGTTAATGGTTCCCATTGTCATTAGATTAAAATATAAACACTTCTGTTTGGCTCTTGAAATCTTTTACAATAAAGCTTTAACCATTTTTTTCTAGGCTGATTACATATTATCCCCCCTCATGTACTCTATGATCTACTGGCCTGTTTCCTGTTCCATGTATCTTCTTTGCATTTCTTCAAAAAAGCTGGAATGGTCTCTTTCTTCATTCCTGCCCCTGGGAAGCCTTAGTTCCCTTCAAGTCCCAGTTTGAATGCCATCTCTTTCAAGAGGTCTTTTCTGATTCCCTCCGCTATTTATAATCCCACCCAGCACTGTGTATTTCTTTTATATATAGCCTATATTTACTTTGTCTGTGAATATTATTTCTTTTCCTAATAGAATGATGAGCTTCTTGAAGGTAGGAACTGCCTCACCTTTGAATCTATGTAGACAGTGCCTTAGACATTGTAGATAATAAATGCTTATTGATTGATTGTCTATAATGCTCTGATTCCTAGGTGACTGTTATGGGCCTTTCTAGCAATATGGTAAATACCATCCAGTAACTATATGTGGATAATAGATAATAGACAAAATATTCTAATTTGTTTTAATCCCATTTATTTGGTGATCTTGAAAAAAATACTGGTGGCAAAACTTAAATGCATAGACTAAAACTCTAATACTTTGCTTTGCTGTGATTGCCACTGATTATATCTTTAGTTTGTAAATTTTCTTTTGTCATTTCAAGAAAGAAAATTACTACAACCTATCATTATAGAAGAGAGAAAAAAGTCAGAAAATGTAGAGTTGATGAACTTATGAATCATAGTAGTACTTAAAACAGAATCATAGCATGTTAGAGCTCCAAGGAACTATTCAAAGCCACTTCTTCCTCTTTATCCATATGAGGAAACTGAGAAACAAAAGTAAAATGATTTGTATAAGGTCCCATACTGGCAAAATCTAGACTAGAATTCAGTCTCCTGTCTAATGGCTTTCTATGGAACCGATGGCTCCCTAAACGTCAATGCTATTTCTCTCTCCTTTAGAGCAAAAATGAACTGGTTGGGGTTTTTTTATGTTTTTAGAAAATTTTTGAGAACCAGACTACAAATATGAACTAAAAATTTAATGTAACATTATGCTTATGTTCTCTACTTTTGAGTTTTCTTGAAATTTTGAGGTACTCAAACAGAAACTTCTCTTTATTCATTCATTGGCTTTTTCAATCATCACTTTTTCACTTGAAGTGGGAAGGATCAAGAGGGAGGTACTTCAGGATACCAGACAAAAGGATGTAACCAAACAGCTCCAGATACTTCTGTTCATATTTTTAAATGCACCTTTTCCCTATCTATATAATTACAAGATAAAGCAGTGCTCTTGATTTCAGTGGTTTTGCAGCATCCTTTCACTGCATGAGACTTTAAAGACAATTCATTAGCAATACATTTTGGATCACAAAATTCAATACCAAGACCATTTCTGCAAAGCAGTCGATCAACTGAAGTGGATTTGGCCAAAGGACTGTTGTGTATAATAACAATTCCTTAAATATTCTCTAAAGGAATAGGAGATGTAAGAGGAGAAGGCAGAAGAGTGAGATACTGTTTCAAATAGGCTCAGGCATTCTTGTTTGCCCGTCTAAAATACAGTTTTGAGTCCCATTGGCCCAGTAGCTAACCAAAATAACATTTCCCCAAACTCCCGCTATTTAGTAGAAGATGCCTGGTTTTGGCTGATTGAAAGATATTAACAACATTTCTCTTGTTCTTTAATTTAGAATAAATAAATATAAATTGATTAAAGCATTTACCAAGAATTAGGAATCTTGTTGTAATTATGTTTCTTTGTTTATAGCTGATAAACATCAGTAAATAATACTAAGCTCATGGCAATACAGTTCCAATAACAGCATTGTATTCAGAGATCATACATATATTGCCTGTAAATACTAATCCACAGAAACTAAATTACAAGTGACTTTTGCATCTAAGTCCCCAGACATTGGAAATCTTTTTTTTTCGTTATTATAGGGGTTGGAGGAGGGGATAGGCTCAGAGATTTTGCTTATAGTAGGAATTCCATTTTTAATACCCAGATCTATTTGTGTGAAAGTGGAAAACCAAAACAAATAAAGCCCCTGTAGTTTTAGAAAGTAAGGGCCTTATAGAATTGTCACATAATGAAATATTTCTGTCTTTAAAAAAATCTCTTACCTTCTTACTTAGAATCCATACTAAGTATCAGTTTCAAAGAAGAGCTCTAATGGCTAGGCAATGGGGTTTAAGTGACTTGTCCAAGATCAGATAGCTAGAAAGTATCTGAGGTCAAATTTGAACCCAGGACTTCCTGTCTTTCAGCCTGGCTCTTTATCTACTGAGCCACCTAGCTACCCCCATAATGAAATGTTTCTAAAGCACTTGCTCTTCCACATTTACTCCCCTACTCCTCACCTATCCTCATAACTATTGTTTACATTGGTTTGATTGAAGAATACACCTGATTAAAATTATAGTCTTAAACCAAATTATTAATTTGAATTGAACAAAATCAGAATTAGAAGATGAAGTCTTTCTGACCTGACGGTGGATAACATTATGAAAAATATGATGATTCAGTGTGAACATGCAGGATATAGTTGAAGATGTCTGTAAATGTCTGGGTCCATGTTTGAACTCATGTCTTCCTCCCTCAAAGTTAAACACTTTATCCACTGTACCATCTATCTGCTTCTAAAAGATCTTCAACCAATTCAGGAAGCAAAAGGGATCAATACAACTCAAAATTACTCCCATTCATTTCTGCAAAATATTTTGTTGTTGTTCAGGTCATGTCTGATGTTTCATGTCTCCATTTGGGGTTTTCTTGACAAAGATAAAGGAGTAGTTTACCATTTCCTTCTCTAGCTCATTTTACAGATGAGGAAACTGAGGCAAACAGGAGTGACTTGCCCAGGGTCACACCACTAGTGGATGTCTGAGGCCATATTTGATTTCAGAAGGATGAATCTTTCTAACTCTAGCCCAGTGCTCCATCTACTGCACCACCTTTGTACACTATATGGACTTGAACAAATTAAGAAGCCTAAGATTTAAGGGAGGGTTACAACCTAACAGCCAGATTTGAACTCAGGTCTTCCTGACTACTAGCCCAACACTATCCATTGTGAGCTATACTCCAGATGAAATGTAAGAAAATGAAATTATTTTAATTTTAATTTTGATTAAATTTCAGACTGAAAAGAAACCTTCCAGATAATCTAGTTCAAGGGTACTAAAACTTATTTTTTGTCATGAATTCTCCTGGCAGTCTGGTGGTCTGTGGGCCCCCTTCTAAGAACAATGTTTTTTAACATATAAAATAAGGTACATGAGATGAAAAAGATATCCAATTATATTAAAATGAAATTATTATAATATTTTTAAAAACAAGGCCACAGAGTCCAGACTATGTATTCCCAATCTACTTCAACTCTTTAAATGGCAGAGCGAGAAATGGAAAACTTGGCAGGATACATTATTTTCCAATAGTCACATAATTAGTTAGTGGCTGAGCTGAGATTAAATCACCAGGCCTCCTAACTCCTGGTTGGGTGTTATTTCTACTATTGACATTGGGAACTATTAAGAATCATTTACTGAAACCAAGACTCAAAAAGGCTAGTAAAAATAATTTATAGCTTCTAGGCCAACCAAAAAAGTTGTGGATAGAAATTTAACTATGGAGTTTTTCAGCATCAAAGAACAGGAGGAAAATTTCTGTTACAATGTCCTATCTCTAATAACTCATAAGGGTACAAGTGTTTTAAACTATCTGCAAAATGTGATGACTATTGGGTATGTTATATGATCTATTACAAAGATTTTGAAAAGTATTATATACTGTGGTTCAGTATATCGCAAAAGTAATTTCAAAGTGATATTCTCATATTTAGAATTCTTTCTCATACTCACATTAATTACATTCATCATAGAATAAATATTTATGGAAAAATTGTACATCAGTGAAAAAGAGATGATTGGGGAGCATTAGCCTAATCTTAAGTACTGGTAGGTATTTATCTGACTTCTAAGAATTGAAGCCATTAATACCACTTCATTCAAGCTATATGTAGAGTCAAATTTGTTTCAACACCTTTTTTCATGATTTCATATATTTTTTACTTCTGAACTTCTGAAAACTGTCATAAGGTCATTAATTATGGAGTCAGTTGTGAAATGATGAAATTCAAGAAACTAATAAGCTATTTCAAAATCCTTAAAATTTATTTTCCTTGATTTTGCCATTGTCTCTTATCAAAACATTATTTTTAAATGCCTAAATAGATTTTGTTTTACTATTACTCCCTTTCCCATGCACTATTCTTACCCTGTTATACCCAGTCCCCAAAATAAAACAGCTTTTCCCATATTCAAATGAAAAAAAAATAGTACTTTTCTTCCTGCCTCATTAGGATTCAAATATCAACTTAGTCTGTCAGGGTAGGGTATTTGGTGTGGTCATTATTCATTTAACCTGCAAAAAAAGTTGGCACTGTTTAAAAGGAAATCCCAAGATGAATAAAAGAACTTTAGAAAAGGGGAAGTGAAAATGGCTTAACCATTTTAGTTCTGGCACATGTGATGATGTGTATATAAATAAGAAGCTATGAGGGGTTTTTGTTTTGTTTTAACCACATTGGAGTGGGGGATGGGGAGGTTTGGATTGAAATTAATCTACTTGAAATGATAAAAAAAAATCCGTTTCTTACCAAGATTTAGTGTAGTTGTAACAATTTGACATTTTGCAACCCAAATTGGAATGAGACAAATTTAAATCAACAGACATGCTACTAAGGACAACATTTGGTGTATTCGCACTCTTTAGTGCATTCTTTTACCTGATCTTCTTTAGGCTAAGAGATAGAACTGCTCTTTGATTTTTAAGGGCCAACATAAATTAACCACTATGTAAACTGCTCAGACAAACTTAATGCAATCCTGTTTCATGAACGGCAGAAAAAAAGGCATACAGTTTTGGGGGTGCCTTCCAGGAAGACATAACATGAGTAACCTGGGGGCCATTCAGAGACAATAAGTATGGTGGGTAGTGGTAGAAAAGAGAAGAAAAGCTAGAGGAAATAGAATTCTTCAACATGAGGATCAGGGAGGGGATGATCAAAATCTATAAAATAATGATATCTGCTTCCAAATTCAGTATATTAAAACTCTCTTCCTTAAAGTTTGACCATTTTTTTGGGTGAGGATAGAAGTAATAGAGGGGGAAATAGCAAGGAATATATTACTTTTTACTTTATGTGTTGGGAATATCATATCCCCTTAGACCAGTATGTCTATGAACTCATTAATGTGAGTATGTACTCCTTCTAAAACTGATGTTTTTCATTTTTATCTTTGTATGCCAGTGAGGAAGGTTATGGTTAAATCTGTGTTACAAGGGAGGAAGCAGGTCTGAGGGAGAATCCGTAGGATTTCAAAGGGAAAGTCCCTAAAAAGTGGTGTGGTTGGATTTCAAAGGCCAAGTCCCTAGCCTAGAACTGGTAGAAATGCCAATCCAATGGGAATTGGAGAATGCTGATAAATGATAGCCCTTTCTCACTTAAACAGCAACTGGAATATAAAAGTATCTTTATTTCATGCAAAATGAAGGCTTTCCACTGGTGGCATGGTATCTGATAGCCCCAGGGGATAAAGAAACAATGCAGTGCAAAAGGGGCCAAGGTGCCTTTTCTGACCTGGCAGATTTTTGCATTCCATTATGGCCATATCTGCCATAGCCTAAATGTCCTCTTCATGAAGAAAAAGAGAAACAAGGGAACATCACAGTGTTTAGTTGAACTAGAACTATATTCTTGTTCTACTTTCAACAACTGTATCTTTATAAATTAAATAAACTGATTTTTAAAGTAATCTCCTTACATGTGTCTGGTCAGTCATTTTCCCCATCCCAATACCAGCACTTGTGATTGATGTCTCTCTGAGCTTCCTACCACATCTCGGCACCAAATACAATTCCTTGGACACTACAGGCATTTTAAAAATCCTTGTTAAATGAAATAGAACTTTAGATGATCCATTTTAATCATAGAATCATTAGATTTTTAGATCTAGATAGGATCTTTGAAGTGTTTGGTTCAATCTCTTCATTTTACAGTTGAAGAAACTGAGGCTCAGAGACTTCCACCCAAGTGGAAAAGCCCAGATTTCAACCCAGACCTTCTGACTCTCAGTTCAGCTCATGCTTCATCCAACCCCTTCATAAAACTTCAAGATATCCTATAAGCAAAGAGATTGCTTTCACTTTTACACCACGAGTTTCCATACAATATTACTTTATATTTCACTAGATATGTTTTTACTTTTATAGCTCTTTGGAACTTATATAACTGAAATAAAAATTCACTGGATGAACAGGACTGATCCACTTTTTATTCCATGCAACATTTACAATACCGTTTCAAGATTAAGATCGCTTAAGTTTTTCCAATATGAATTGTTTGTTTAGTACTTAATCTTTAATTGATTTTGGCATGATAGAAAATGACACTGCAAAACGAATTTTTGCTTGGACAACAGAAAACTGTTTTCGAGAATTGTTAATTCTCTTTTTATGCCATCAATTAATCAATTGGTTAGTATTTATTAAGCAGCTACTATTATATGCCAGGAATGGGCTATAAAGAGAGAAATTAGAGTCTCTGCCTTTCAGGAGTTTATGGTTTTGCTGGGAACACAAAAGTTATACATGAAGAACAGACTGTGGAAAGGGACAGGAAAAGGAGGAAAACAAGGAGACTATTTTGACAAACTTTAAGAATACAAAAGGGAGTAATGTGTGATAAAGCTAGAAAGGGTAGCTATAGCTTAGTTGTAAAGGACTTTAAATTCCAAATAGAAGAGTATACTTGGGTATCTGTTTTACATCACATCTTTCTCCATCATGGTTTAGATATATCAGAGGTTGGCATCAAAAATCAAATGGGAATTTAGGGAGTTTTGTGAAAGCCACAGATGATACAAAGGCTAGCAGATGATACAGAAAAAGTTGAGACACTCAGAAATGCACAAGATATATGTGTGGTATTGTATAATATCAACATATTTTATCTTTTAATAGCACAAACATCCACAATTTCTTTTATAAAGTTAAAAATTAAAAATTAAAGTTTGTAAAAAGAACATGAAAGTCAGCAGATGACATACAAAGGTTAGAAATGTAGAAGTATCTTTAAGAGTTTAGTAACTCATAAATGCCTAAGTGTATGTACAATTATTTTTCAAATGTCTTTTGTTATACATGCTATAGGTAATTCCTAAGTATGTTTCATTTTTAAATTTTTTCATATTTCTTTAATGTTTTTAATTTCTTTTTCATACAATATTTTAACTTAACATTGACCTATGCCAAATACTTAACCCAAATTTTACAGTAAAGTACAGCAAACACTCCATATAAGAAAAAAGAAAAAATTCAGACCTATGGCATGAAGGGAGGGCCAAAAAATTTTATCTCAGGGGTACTATGCAGAAGGTTAACCTATATTTAATTCTTTAATTAGTAGCCATTAAAATTTAATGAATATACTGATTGTGAAATGAGAAAATAATTATTGAGAATATTAATTATTATTATTAAGAATTCCAATTGTTAGAGAATAAGGATTCCTCCATTAAGCAGCTACCATAGGTTTTCCTAAACTTGACATCCCATAAAATGCATTTTCCTTTCATATAATATTAATAACTTATTTATTAAGCTAGGTGGTGCAGAGGACCAAGTGCTGGACCTGGTGTCAGGAAGATTTGTATTTAAATCTGGTCACTGACACTTATTAACTCTTTGGCACTGGGTGAATTAACTCTTTGGCACTGGGTGAGTCATTTAATATCTGTCTGCCTCTTTCCTCAACAGTAAAATAGGGATAATATAATCAAACCTCTCTCTAGGATTGTTGTGAGGATCAAATTAGTTAATATTTGTAAAGCATTTAGCATAGTTCATGGTACATAGTAGGTGCTTAATAAACTTACTTCTTCCAGCAGCTTGGTGGCTCAGTAGAGAGAGAGAGAGAGAGAGAGAGAGAGAGTGAGGTTTGCAGACTGGAGGTCCCGGGTTCAACTTTGATCTCAGATGTTTCCTAGCTGTGTGACCCTGGGCAAGTAAGTCACTTAACCCCAATTGCCCAACTCTTACTATTGTTCTGCCTTGAACCAATACTTAATATTGATTCTAAGACAGAAGGTAAAATTAAAAAAATACTTACTCCCTTTCCTTCCTCCTTTCATTTAATATTGTTCATTGTCTGCCATCCTTCATATTTCTTTGTTGCTCTGTGAAGCCTTAAATTGTAGGCTCCTAAAGCTTAGGGAGAGCAGCTAGGTGGTTCAGAGGACAGAGTACTGACTGTAGAGGCAGGAGGACCTGAATTCAAATACAGCCTCAGACACTTACAAGCTGTGTTTCCCTATCTATAAAGTAAGCTGGAAAAGCCTAAGAAAACTCCAAATGGGGCCATGAAGAGTCAGACACAACTAAAAAAACAACTGAATAAACAGTTCAAGGAAAGTCTTTCATAATGGTTTTTAGAGAACCTAGCACAATGCCATATGCACATAGGAATGTAATAGTTTTAATAATTATGATAGATGTGGCTTTATGAACATTTAGAAGAGTAACACTTAGCATTCTAGGGGCTCTATCAGCACTATCTGTCAAGGAACAAACATATAGCAAATAAAAAGTATTTTTCCACTTCACGAGACAAAGATAGCTATTGCAAATCTGCCTAGCTAGTCAGTTACTCTGCAGCACCAGACAAAACCTTCCAGCCAAAGCTACAAGTGGAATTCAATAGAATTCAGAAATTAATTAGAGATGGCCCAAAGACACAGTCATCATTGCCTGGAATCCTGCTGAAGAAACAAACTTTAGGACTTTGATGACACGTAGTCAAAATCTTAGTTCTGAAATTCAATTAAAAGCAAAATCTGTTATATACCTCCAAAATCAAATCATCACCCACATCTTTTTCTTTTCAGAGGAAAGAGTATACTTGACATGTAGAGTTTTTTAAATCATCACTTGCCCTAATGAAATCATTGTTTCTGATTATAGCTAATAGTTCTGATTAAAGCTAATAATTTTCTTCTATAAAGATCCCTCCAGATATAAAGTGAAATCAACCTTAAAATGAAGCTTTTGTTGTATCATGAGGTGTGAAAAAATAACAATAAAGATACTCAATACTTTCTTATCATTGGTCATGGCCATTCATCTAACCCTTGATATAGAAGTATAATTTAGCAGCCACATCCCTTACTTACACATATTTAGTCTGTCTCAATTCAAAGCATACAATTTTGAAAAGATAAGACTATGGTGCTAGTATTCATTAATGATTCAGTGAACAGTGTTGATTCTGTTGGCCATTGATTCCCAAAATGGGTGCTACCGCCCCCTGGTGGGTGCTGCAGCGATCCATGGGAGTGGTGATGGCCACACTTTTTTTTTGTATTACATTCTATTCTGAGTTCAATAAATAGTTTCATAATTTCCAGGGGGCGCTAAGTAATATTTTTTCTGGAAAGGGGGCGGTAGGCCAAAAAAGTTTGGGAACCACTGTGTGTTGGCTAAGGATAAAAAAATGCCACCAACATTGGCCTATAAATTACAGAACCCACCAAACCATATGGTTTTGCTTCTGTACTCCATGTCTTTAGTTCATTGAATTACAGAATCATAGAGTGTCAGTTAGACAAGGATATAGCCTCAGAGTGATAGGTTTTCTGACACATTCCTCAGTCATATTAATTGTTGCTACCTTCCTGTTCTCATAGCTCAACTGCCTAGCCTCCCTCATTGTAGTAGCACTTTTAAGTCATTTATTTAAATTTCAGCTCTCTTCATGATTCTCTTTGGGCTTCTGCTTATTCTAGGTACTATAAGATAAAATGATCAAGTATCTCATGAAATTATTTCTTTTTACCTAAGAGAGATGGAATGAAACTAACTGCCAAATCCTTTGCTTTGCTAAGGAGAAATTGTGAATTCTTGAACTGAATGAATTCTTGAATTCGTTTACTTTCTCTCTTGGAATTATTACTAAGTGTTTTTTCCAAGGCAGAAGAATGACAAGTGCTAGGTAATGAGAGTTAAGTGACTTGTCCGAAGTCATACAGGTCATACAATCTGGTCTGAGGCCAGATTGCAAATGAAGACCTCTAGTCTCTAGGCCTGGCTCTCTATCCACTGAACCACCCAGCTGTCCCATTCTTCAATTTATGCCATAACTTACTACTGACTTTCGATTTTGCTTTTCCTGATGATATTGCCATTGATGTGGTTTAATTCTTTCAACAGCATTGCAATGCTTTTGTCAGTGAACAAAGATTTTTCACTGAGTACCCATACTTAAATTAATTTTTAGATGGTTTAAAAAGAATGTGATTCTTAGCACCCTTTTTTCTCCACCCCATCCCACCTATTTCCACTACTCCATAACCATCACTACATGAGAAGGGGATCACACAGGACTGAGAACCATTTAATCTTTTTTTTTTTTTTTTTTTTTTTTTTTTTTTTTTTACTTTATCTCATAGTCATGACCAAGAAATTTATCTTCTGGTAATTTACTCACTTGTATTGAGGCAATCTTTAATAGTTTTGTTGGTCCTCAGATTTCATACTCATCATTGGGAGCAAGCTTTAAAGCCATTCTACATGGTAGAGTCTCCTAGTGCTTATATATTTTTATCATAGCATTTAAGAAACTGAGTTCACCAATGCCATGAAGAGGCACGCAATTTAGACTTTGGTTCACATCAGCTAGAGTCAGGAATTTGTTGTTCAGCTGTTTTAGTCATGGTCAACTCTCCATTCATTTACTTTAACCCCCCCCCCCCCAATTTGGGGGTTTTCTTGGCAGAGATACTGGGAGTGGTTGGCCATTTCCTTGTCCAGCTCATTTGACAGATGAGGAAACTGAGGCAAAAAGTGACTTGTCCAGGGTCACACAGCTAGTAAGTGTCTGAGGCTGGATTTGAATTCAGGAAGATGAATCTTCCTGATTCCAGGGCCAATGCTCCATCCACTGTGATACCTAGCTGCTCTAGAGTCAGAAATATTTGAGTTCAAATCTGGCCTCAGACATGTACTAGCTGTATAACCACTGTGTAAATCACTTAACACCTGCTTGTTTCTATTTCCTCATCTGCAAAATTGGGATAATAATAGCACCTACATCTCTGCATTGTTTTGAGAATCAACTGAGATAATACTTATAAAGTACTTAGCATAGTGCTTGACACAGAGTAAGCACATATAAATGTTAGTTGTTATCATTATTGATTCAAGCAAGGTCACATTATGTGAAATTAGGCTAACCTTTTTTTTTTCATTTAAATCAGTAACTTTAATGAAATCTTAAACTCAAATTTTGATTTATGATTCATTTTTAAAAACAACACAGAAATAACTCAAATAAAATCAAGAAATATTTGCTGGGCCGTCATTCATCTGCTGTATACTTCTATTTTAGATCAACAGGAAAAATGCGGATTCTACCTAGAGACCTGAATATCTGTGATGGCCAGGGCTCCTGTATTGAACAAAGAGAATATTATAATTCATCAACTGCTTCCTTCTTTCTTTATCTCCCACACTCACACATACCCACATCCAGGAAACCACTAAGTTTGAATTTGCACTCTTAGGTCTGGTTTGTACTGGAAGACTTAGATTGGACAGCTCAAAACACATTCTAGCAGTCCAATTTATCTAGGAGTCCTCTGCTTGCCTTACAAGATACTTAGAGTAGCTCAAGAATCTCCTGAGGAAACTGAAAATTATCACTTTAAATCAGCCCAGTACAAAGTAGAACCCCTTTAGGGAACATAGGACCTCTCAAGAAGCTTAAAGTAACTGGTATCCAGGACAACAAGTCTCCCTTCAGTGCTGTAGCCAACAGATAGACATTGGTTCAGTGTGGAATAAAGATCCAAGGCTTACCATTGCTATCTTCCTCTCAATGAAAAATAATAAGATCCTCTTGGGGATACTTTAGCAAGCTACATTCCTCCGGGTTTATGCGATGATGAGTTATCTCCTCATAAAGATACTTAGATGGTAGTATTTTGGCACCATATCTAAATTTTTATTGCACATGTAAACTATGGGTTAGGCAAGCCTTTGAACAAAACTCTATAAAATTCTCCAATAAAACATATATCTCTTCCTGAAAAAAAAGTTCTATAGTTCAACTACCAATCTGGAAACATCAGTTCTAAATTATATAGCAACTTTTTTCACAGGTATAAACATTATACAAAATTGTTTCTTTTTCCATGCTTCTTTTCATAAGCGTGACAGAAGAATAAGACATGGATAGAGAGCTGGCTTTGGAGATAGGAGGATCTGAGTTCAACTTCTGCCTCTTGATCTTAGTTGTATTACTGTTACTCTGAGTTACTGTTACTCTGAATTTCTCTTTATACGTGTATAATGAGGATGAAAATAACACCACCTACCACATAGAGTTGTTGTAAGAGTTAAAAAAAGATAGATGTAAAGTGCTTTGCAAACATTAAACTGTTTTACTAATACTAGCTGTTTTTATTATTCTAAGAATCAGGACTTTGTACCTCAGTAAGAACCTGAGAAAGGTAAAATGCTATAGTGATCATAAAGCAGAAAGGTAACAAAGCCACATTATGCTTTGAAGTAGAAGTAAGTAATCTGGATTTACTGCTTATATTAAAAGTAGTGTTGATGTGATGTAGAAAGGAGTAAGTTATCTTTCCTTTTTCCATATAGATCGGCAGAAATAATCTATTGACTTCATTTTGACCCAAATAAATGAATATAAAAATGGGAAATTAGGGGTCTTATTGGGTATGACATTCCTCTGAAGAAGACCTAAAGGTAACTTAAAGAAATAAAGACATTTTTTAAGACTCATTGGTAGAAAATTCATCAAAGTGGGAAATATAAACATCTAGGTTGCTACATTAGAAAAAGGAAGGCGTGGTTGTAAATGATAGCTATTCCATTATACTATTTAGCCAAAGATGGCACACCAAGCTTTGAAGAAATGGCTGACCAACCTCGATCGTTATGTTTCTACTCTCTCTGTTATGAAGAGTTAAACCTTAGAAAAATTTCCCACAAGATTTAGTATTTCTCTTGGGTGAAAACAAAAAAGCACAACAAGTTGGCTTTACCAGCTGAGCCCTGGAACTTTGCCACTTGCAATTTGCTGTAAAGTACTCTGAAAATGTCCAGAATTCACTGGCCGTGTGCCCAGGCCTTCTAGCCAAACAGCAGTTTAGCTAAAAGGATACAAGGTTTAGACACAAGCAAGCTGTTCAGAAGCTCCAACGTTGTATATTCATTAATGCCTCTTTTGAAAACTTGAAGGCACAGAAGACATTTTCATCATAAACAGGTGTGAGAGGACACAGGATTCCAAAAAAAGAGTACACCTTGAAAGAGGAAAAAATATGGATATATCTCCACCTGCTCTTTCAAAAAGGAACTTTGATTTCTCATTAAAAAAAAAACTCAAAAGGTTTTAGACACCATTATTGTACTTATTGGATAATTCAAATTAGAGTATTCAGACAAAATAACTTCACTTTGGCTGCTGACTTCTTTCTTGTAAAGATTAATGGAAAATCTCATTTTTATGCATATAAGCACCAAGACAAAAAGAAATAAAGAAATTAAACTATGCTATGACATAGGCTATTCTTTAAAAAAATTGTCCTTCATTTAAAGGATTCAGGCTCAATATAGGGGAAAATCCCCCAAAGTAGGAGATTTTTATAAAAATTTAAGATATCTTTTGTAGGAAATTAGGATTCTAAGTCCAGGCTCTAGAAAGTGATCTCCAAATATCTACTGTTGATCACATTTAGGAAATAAATATATTCTAATAGTCTAAGCTGTACATGTGGGAGACAGTATTTGTGGATTCCCAGTATTAGTTTCAAACTTGTCAATCTGTTTCTCTGCCACATAATAGGCGAGTTAAAAGAAATATTCTGATTACCCTTCTATTAACTCCCCTGTTAATAGGCTTTTTAGAGGTCGGCTTCTATGTCATATTGCCAATGGGTGTCTTGAAACATCTTGATTTCACAATTAGGAAACAGGCTGTTATCTTGCATTCTAGAGTGTTTAGTTAGAGGTTCCAATATAGGAGCTGAGGAGGGTTTCTGGCAGTACAAAAACACCATACATCTTCCAATTGCTTGAACAGCAGGTCATTTGGTCACTGGAACACTGAGGAAGGAATCAGTGAGGAGTGGAAGCACCCGCAGAAAGATGCAGGAGGAGAAAACAATAGTTATAGCTTGATAATGAAAACAACTAAAAGAAAAGGCCTTGGTGATTAAAAGCTATGCAGGATAATGAGCAGGCCTGGTAGTAGCTGAAGTCCCTATTTTCATGCAAGGAACAGCAATAAGCCAGATGAGTCAGGGACATACATTTGTACTTGCTGATAACTAAAGGACAAAATGCCAAAAATCATCATCTAACCAACATTCAACTGAAATCAGCCCACTGAGGTTTTGACTAGGCAGGCTCTCTCTCTCTCTCTCTCTCTCTCTCTCTCTCTCTCTCTCTCTCTCTCTCTCTCTCTCTCTCTCTCTCTCTCTCT
>NC_058132.1:254700715-254725949 GCF_016433145.1 Gracilinanus agilis
TCTCTCTCTCTCTCTCTCTCTCTCTCTCTCTCTCTCTCTCTCTCTGTTGCTCACTACCTCTGTCTGTCTGTCTGTCTTACTCTCTCTCAATTTGTAGGCCATTAGCAATGTCTGATCCAAGGCACAGTGGCAACTCTACAAATTTTGTCATAGTTTCCTCCTTCTTCATGAATATTTCCTGCATTGAGGTTATTGGTTGTTACATCTGTAACATGTTAAACCTTTTCTTTCAAATTAATCCATTGTAGTTCCTTATTAACAAGATGGATATGTTTCATGAATTTAAAATGACCTCATGATATTAAAATTTCTATAAATTCTAAAACCAGGGCTTTGTGATTGCATGGAAATAGTCCTGGGCTGTTAGAATCTATGTCAGCTGAATAGAAGTTCTCTATTAGTTTCTAAAGGGTTAGTAATGCTTGGAGTCTGGACATGGCAATAGACTGCATCTATTGTCTGAGAAAGGAAGCTAGATGACTCAATGAATTCTCAGCTTGGAATCAGGAGGACATCTTCCTGCCTGAATTCGAATCCGTGCTTAAGACACTTTACTACCTGTAGGATCTTGGCCAAGTCACTTAAACCTGTTTGACTCAGTTCCTCATCTGTAAAATAACCTAGTAAAGGGAAAAGCAAACCCCTCTATTATCTCTGTCAAGAAAAACCCACATGGAGTCACAACAAGGTCAAAACAACTAAATAACAAAATTATCTGGAAATGAACCCAGCCAAGTGCAAAGGTTCATTGCTAGAAGGTTGACCAATGCATGATTTTTTTAAAGCTTATGGCCCAGAAGGATCATAATCAGCACTGATAAAGGTAGTATAAGTAGTGCTGACAGTGATGAAAGTACAGCATTTTCAATATATTAAAGAACTAAGAATATTAAAAACACTGTTGGTACAGGGGGAAAAAAAGACATGGCAAATGGATTAAGAAAATCATGGTTGTGTGTCAAGGACTGGTCATTTTTGTCAACTAGTATTTTAGTAGTCATAACTTGATTCCCTCTGGCCAAGGATAGTTACTAATGTTTTAATGCCATTCCTGGGTTTCAGTGGCTCTTTTCTATCCATTCCTGATCCTAATTTGATGAGACACTCTAAAGGCTTCACAAAATCATGGAAGACCTACCCCTTCCAATGGTAACCATGCCATGCAGATGTATTAAGCCCCCTCAGTGGGCAGCAGTATAGTACTGTGGATAGAGTACTGCGCCTAGAGTCAGGAAGAATCCCTTCCTAAGTTCCTATCTAGACTCAGACACTTCCTAGATATGTGACTCTGTACAATCATTTAACCCTGTTTGCCTCAGTTTCCTCTTCTGTCAAATGAAGTGCAGAAGGAAATGGCAAGGCAGTCTAGTACATAAGAGTTAGATATCACTGAAATGAATGAACAACAACAAAAAGCCTTCCTAATGCCTATAATACTGGACAATTATCATAGGACTGGTGATCAAGAAATCCAAGTTCTAGTCTAATCCCCATAATGAGGCTTTTGGAAACAGCTCCTAATTTCCTGTCCTGTGACTTCTCACAGCCTTCCTAATGATAGTTATGTTAAAATATGTTCTAAACACCAGTAAGAAATCAGTTTCTAATTCAACAGGCATTTGTGCTTCCCAGGACACATCTGCAACATCCTTCTTTAAGATAAGTATTCTGATTTTTGTGTGTGTGTTATGAACCTCTACGGCCATCTGGTAAAGCCTGTGAATTCATTCTTATGGTACTATTTTTAAATAACTGAAGGAAATACTAAGTTTCAGTTAGATGTTAGTGAAAATAATGATGTAATTTTTTTCTCCCCCCAAGTTCATAAACCTATTGAAACCTATCCAGGGACACTTTGGGATTAAAAATTCCTGCCAAGGGATTTAGGAGATGTAATTTAATAAGCTCTGAGGCATTCACATGAATCACATTATCCAGGGATGCTAGAAATCTGCATTTATTCTCTCTTGTCACAGGCATAGTCTGACATATGTTTGTCTAGTTTCTTACTTTTCAAATCGTAGAACAAAACAACATGGGGGGATGCAGGTTGGAACTATCTGACTCCTTGTCCACCATAATAATAGTTGATCAAAGTATTTATCTTTTCTATAGAGTTTGGAAAACTCTCTATCTACTTAAAAGAAGCTAAGTGGCACAGTGGATAGAAAACCTAGAGTCAGGAAGAGCTGAGTTCCAATTCAGCCTAAGACACAATAGATATATGACCCCAGGCAAGATATTTAACTGTTGCCTGCTTTAGTTTCCCCATCAGGAAAATGAGGTTAGTAGCATTTCCTTCCAGGGATGATGTAAAGATCAAATGAGTTATCTGAAATATGTTTATCCCAGGACCTAGCATAAGGTAGGTGCTTAATAAGTGTTTGTTTACTTCCCCTTTCCCACATATCTGAGCTAGAAAATCAGATGAATGGGAACTGCTACCATCAGGACTCATTACTGTATTTCCTTTATTATATTATTTATTTCCTTTATTATATTATTATTATATTCCCTTATTATATTATTTATTTCCTTGGAAATAAAGGCATTAAGTTGGAGAAGAAAAACTATTTCTCATAGTTGGAAATAGTCATGCTGCTACTTTGAAACAACAATGAAGGTCTTCGTGTCAGTGACTACTACCAGCAAGGAGTATAAAATGGGTACTCTATAGAAAGAGAAGGACCATAACAACAAAAAGATATTGGTACAAGATAGAGACAAGGACCTCACTCTGTGCAGCCCAGAATGAGATATTTGGGTTTTGAATCTAACTATCCCACTGTTGTGAGGGTTTATTTAGCAATTAATTTAGTAATAGTGTTGGACCTAGCAGGAAGGGCTGGAGAATTCCAGGATGGAATGAAGGAGCAGGAAGGGGGCTTGTGCTCTGAGAGAGACTCCATTAGTGGTTGGGACATAGCTGTTGTGAACCCTGGGAGATCTCAGTGGACAACAGACCTGCAGAGCTGCACCAAGTGGGGAAGTGGTTTGGGATCTGGTGGACAGCATTTCAAACTCCCTCTCCCTACCTGGGTACCTTGGATCACCTGGCCAAGTTGGCTCTTGGCATCCTGTGACCATCCTTGGATTACTGTGAGACCCCAAAGCCACCTTCAGGCCCTTTAGCTGAGCTGACCAAACCTGGCTGGAACCAGGTTTGAAGAAGCTTTCCCTGTGGCTTCAGTACTGCTCCCTTGGGCCCTGCCTGACTTAGGTCAATAGGATAGTGTAGACAAGTCCTTCCCTTCCCCCTGTGGTTTGCTCTTAGGTTTCAAGTGTAGCATCCCCTATCCCATCCTTTATTTAATTATCTTCAATCAAACTGTATAAACTTTTACCTTTGCCTGCTGGTTCCATAGACCCTGACCTAGGATGAGCTGGGTGACCATTGGGCCAACTGCCATTCCTGTGTCAGTTAAAACAGTGAACCCTGGTCTCCCTATCCTGTTTGGTCCTGTCTCTCCTTCAACCCAGTGTATGTACCCACAACCCATTTAGTTACATTTTAATAATAATAATAATTAACATCCCTGGTGCCTCACCATTACACCACACCCTGCTTATGTCTACATGAAGCAATTTGCCAAGCACCATGGAAAATACAGCCTCTTACAATGTATGTCACAACTTCCTCTTACCTTTCTTTTGATGTCAGTGAACTGAGAAAACATTAAAGACCAATAGAAGGACAATTCCAGAATATAGTAGTAATGAAGATCAGGTGTCAGTGGCTGGGAGAAATGGAAGAAAAGGTTTATTAGTTAGAACAGAATCTATTTAATTTTGCATACACTTCAAATATATTGTAGATAAATTATACAACCCATGCAATTTGAACAAATGGGTCTGGTATTCCATTTTGTAGAAAGACAATGATGTTTTAGAGAGTAGCTCCAGCTTAGGGTTTGATATCCTTGTCACAATCCCACCTTCTCTCCTACAAGGTTTCAAATAATATGAACTCCTGGTCATTAGTTCTTTATTGATCTAGAAGAAGTACTTAAGGTTTTTTAACAGCCTAAAGAATAACTCTGAGACATTTTAGGCCTCTTGAAAACTATAAGCAGATCCTTAAACAGGGAAGAAAAATAACACTCTATGACTATTGTAGTTTTTTTATTATGCATGAATACGTAGTATAAGTCTTTTTGGTCCCAGTCTTGGGCTAAAAGTATTGCTTAGTTAGGTTCAAAAAAAAAAGAGGAAAGGGAACAAGCATTTATTATATACCTACTATGATCCAGGCACTGTTCTAAGTGTTTTACAAATATTGAATTTGATCCTTACAATAACTCAGTGAAGTGAGTGCTGTTATTATCCTCATTTTATAATTGAAGAAATTAGAGCAGAGGTTAAGTGCCTTTAGGGTCACACAACTAGTGTCTGAAGCTGGATTTGAATGCAGGTCTTCCTGATTCCAGGACCAATATTGAGTTCACTGTACTACCTAGCCGCTTCTCAAGAGTTAGAATCATCTCCACTCATCATACAACCTTGGTGTTATAAATCATTTAGCATGCTCCCAAAGCTAAAAAGATACTTAAAAACATTAATTAAAATGATCAGAGTAATGGAAAAGCTACTCTGATAGTCTGGGCTCTACAGTACAGTGGCCAAGAGCCCGGGATCACTGAGAAAATGCCCATTGAGAGAAAAGTAGAGAGAGACAGACAGACAGACAGAGACAGAGAAAGAAAGAGACAGGGAGAGAGACAGAGACAGAGACAGAGAATCAGAGACAGAGAGATAGAGATGTTGTAGAGGAAGAAATGTTGAGAACCTTGAGAGGAAGTGAACCCTTTATCTTAGGAATTTATAATACAGAAGGGAAAGAAAGCAGCATAATCTGAAATATACCTTATGTTTTGCCAAAGTCAATGTCAAAGAGGTCACAAAAAGGAAAAACAGGATCCCAAGGCCTAAAACTCTACAAGGAAAGTCTGTTTGGGAGGTTCTAGTAGTTTTTAAGAATGAAATTTTGTTGACATAAAGAGAACCAGTTCTGATGAAGAAGAGAAGAAGTTGTCTAAAGCGAATTTTTCAAGTGCAAAGAGAACTCATTGAAGAAATGTGCATTAGTTGAGAGTAAAGGCAAGTCATGCAGAAAAATAATAAATAGCTATTATTAAGTGGCACAGTGTCAAGCCTGAAGTAAGAAAGATCATCTACCCAAATTCAATTCAAAGTAGGTGAATAGGGACAATGAAAGAATGAAAAAGGAGTAGATAAAGTAAGGTAAAGAAACAGGAAGTTTGTTGTGGCAGTTTAGATATGAGTTTTAAGTGAGAACTACAAAAGAACACTTTTATTTGAGGGGCGGGAGATATGGAAATCAAGGAAACTATTCATGCAGGCTTGTCTGTTTTGTGCTATGTTCTGGATACAGAGACTTGCCAACTACATGTGTTATAAATGCAAACTGATTCTTCTGCTTTAGCAGATATTGTATGGGGTAGAATATCTCCTTTAGCTTGTTAGAGAAGTTGAGTTCCTATACTGGATGGAAGAAACAATCCCTGAAGAAAATCTAGAAGAAAGATTCTTGAGGCAGCAAAGGGAAATCAAGATCCAGGTCAGGATCAATTTATGCTAAGAAATCTGACAGAATTAAAAAAAACTTGGACCACTGGAACTCTTAATAGAGACAAATTCAGATCTTAGAAAACAGTAACAGTTCATGTTCTATAGAAGAGTAAGTAAGGGGCAGTGAAAAATTCATGTGAACATAGTTCTAATCCTGGGAGAAAGAAATAGTGGTGTCTGGTGATTCTTTAGACTGAATGGTATGGAGATGGTTCTAAGTAAATCTGACCTGAATAATTGAGAGGTATACTATCTTCCAAAAGTTTATTTTCAAGTAATGACAGAAGGCCCACAAGACTTGTCAGTCTTACAAACCATTAACCAGTTCAGATCTTCATGAAAGATCAAATGATCATTTGCAAAATGAGACTGAATGAGATATCTGTAAGATTCTTTCTGATTCTAAATCCTATGATCTTAAGAGAACTATAGTGTTCAGAATGAAAGAGAGAATAATTTCTTAATACTCTGTACTGGTCCAATCACATCTAAAGACTTATGTTCAAATCTCAGTGAACATTGAACAGTGAGAAGGTACCCCAAAAAGAGTGACCAGATCATTAGGGAATTTAGAATTATGTAATAATCAAAAGAATCTGGGATGCTTTGCCTAGAAGAGCTGCCATGTGTGGAGGGAGAGGAGAAAGGGAAGGGAAGAGGAACATAATTACTAACTTCAAATACATGAAGAGCTAAAATATAAGAAGAATTAAAATTATTTGATATGGCTACAAAGAGTAGAATTAAGACTAATGGATGAAAGTTACACAAGGGGAGACAGCTTAAAATAAGGAAGACTTTTCTAATAAATATTTGTTTAACAATAAAAAAAGGTTGCCTCTTGACACAATGAGTTTATTACTAGAAATGCTCAAGTAGAATTTAGATGACTACTCAGGTTGGTAATAGTGTCTAAAAAGAGTCAATAACACTTACTCATTATACAACAATAAGTAAGTAACAAGATTGCTGAGGTTCAGTTTCTTTGTAAAATGGAAATAATAACAACTGTACTATATATCCACAGGCTTGTTGTAGAGTTCATATAAAGTTATACATGTAAAATGCTTTGTAAAATCATAAAGGTCTACATTAATGGATATTTATTATTTAGTATGACTGTTATTTGCCAAGGGATTATAATAGAATGAGAAGCTAAACTTGTTAGTTTAAGGACTGATGCAATATTAAGATTCTATGATTTTACAGTTCATCACCTAGAAAGATCAAGGTTAAGAGGAAATAGGATGGAAAATTTTGAAATTATGTACCCTGTAGAGAAGATTAACATTGACTACATCTTGAAATACTATCTTCCACTATCCACATCCAGAGAAAGAACTGTGGAACTAGAAATGCATTAGAAAAATATATGATCAGCCACGTAGTGAGATAAGGACGTGATTAAGGTTTTGAGGTTAAAGAATTGCTCTACTGCAAATAACATGGAAATAGGTTTTGAACAATGATACATGTATAACCCAGTGAAACTGCTTGTCAGATCTGGGAGGGGGGAGGATAAAGTGGGGATGAGGGTGGGATCATTAATCATGTAACCATGGGAAAATATTCTAACTTTAAAAAAAGAAATACTATATTCACAGAGCATAAATTGAATGAGATAGTTTTAAGTAAAACATTTTAAAACACAACTTTATTCTCTTCATAATATGCATGTGGAATTAATTTCCTCCAAGTTATACCATTGTGGGGGGCAGCTGGGTGACTCAGGGGATTGCTAGATAGGACTAGAGATGGGACGTTCTAGGTTCAAATCTGGCCTCACATACTTCCTAGCTGTGTGACCCTGGGCAAGTCACAATCCCTATTGCCTAGCTCTTACTCTTTTGCCTTGGAACCAATACACAGTATTGATTCTAAAACAAAAGGTAAGGGTTAAAAAAAAGATACCACTGATAGTAAATTAATTAATTTTAAAGAACATTTGGATACTGTTACCTATGAACAATACCTATCAGTGTCTACTAAGAGAAGTGCAACATTTAACTACCAAATTTAAAGTTAATTTCTGGAGGAATAAGGGTGCCCTGCTCTTAATCATCCCTTGAGAAAGCTATTGGCAACAGAATAATTGCAGTTGACCCACTATGACAATTTCTATGTTTCCTGATTAGTGATTAGTAGATAGAGAAAATGTTTGGTAGAAAGAACTTAATAAAGGGTCAAAGAACTTGAAGAAAACAAGTTTGTAAAGTGACCAATAGAGTAGATAACTAACTAATGTTTTACTAGTTGATGTCAGAGACTGAAGAGGGGGGTAATTGAAGTCTCTTTTAAAACTTTCAAATTAGTGTAAGGAACTGCTTCTTTTGTCTGTGAGCAGTTTAGTTGTTTAAAGGAATAGAAAAAAAGATTGTGTAAAGAAAATAGGTTAAAATAAACTTGTGAAGAAACAGTCTCTCATTGATAAAATTTTGAGAATGACACACATTGTTCTGAATATCATATAGAGAATTGCCACTCAGATGAATATACTGAGAGAACCTATCTTGGGCCAATGATTGAGATAATGGTAGCCGCTAGGCATTGTGGTCCAGCTAATTTACCTGTGACTGATTTGAGAGTTTTAACAGTTATAACTGACATTATTAATCAAATGGCTGTTTGGGGAGCTATGGAAACATTATTTAAGGTCTGCTAGGTTTATACCTGACAGAAAGACTTATCTCGAGTTTTATCTCCTAAAGTAAATATTAGTCATTAGATACTAGGTAGATCTTATTTGAGGCATTAGAAGCTAGTTGGGCTTACAAGCAAGAATAACATATCCAGCAAAGATGATCATAATTATAAAAAGTAAAAATGGACATCTAACAAATTAAAGCAGTTTCAACTATTCCTAGAGGAAAATCCCAGAACTAAGTAGAAAATTTGGTCTATAAAAACATACAAAGGTAATGAGGGAGTAATCATAAGCAACACAAAAAGTCAAATTGTTTGATTCTGGCATGGGAAAATATCATCTATGACCCGAGAATAGCATTATCACATGGATATTTTGAAGGGACAGACAATGGATGGAAAACTTGAGGTTGAGGTAATGTAATGGAATGAACCAAAATGGTAATGGAATAGAGCAGCTGGAGGTTGGGTGGATGAAGAAGGAATGAGTGGAGGAATAGCCATGGAGAAGGGAATGAGGTGTTGGGATGGCTGGGAGTACCAGAACCCAACTCTCAATAGACCCTGGGATAAAGAGAGAACAACACACATAATTAGAAGAGTAAACATTTTCTTAATGTACAGAGAAATAGGAGGAAAATAGGACTGGATAAGGGAGGGCCTGGGAAGAGAAAGGAAGACAAGGTGATAAGAAAAGGGAGGGAAGGGATGGATACCTACAAAGGAGTGCATATAAAGAGGTGGGGAGGTAAGGGGGGAGGATAAGTGAGTCAAGAAGTAGGAAGGCACAGTTGGAGAATTGGGAAGTGACCTTTGGAAAAGTGTACCAATTTGGAACTAGGAGATCAAGGGGAGAAGATAAAGGAGGATTTTGGGGAAGGGATGTAAATAGTAGAAATGGTGGTCAAAAGTAACTGGGGGGCAGTTGGGTACCTCAATGGATTAAGAGCCAAGCCTAGAGACAGGAGGTCCTAGGTTCAAATATGACCTCAGACACTTCCTAGCTGTGTGACCCTGGGCAAGTCACTTAACCCCCATTGCCTAGGCCTTACTACTCTTCTGCCTTGGAGCCAATACACAGTATTGGCTCCAAGACAGAAGGTAAGGGTTTAAAAAAAGTAATGGACATTTGAGGAGGGATATGGCAGAAAGAAAGGAAGAGGAAGACAAACAGTAAGGAGAAAGAGAGTAGATGGAAATGTGTAACTAGTAGCTATGACGTTGAGTGTAATGTGTGAATTCATACATGCAAAGAAAATGGATAGCAAGATATACACTGAAAATGAGAGATAAACATAGAGTAAAAGTAAGGGGCTAGACCAGAATAAACTATGCCTTGGGTGATTCAAAGAAGGTAGAGATAGCAGTCATGATCACTAACATGGTTAGGGCTAAAATGTATATAATAGGAAGTGATAAACAAGGTAACTATATTGAGTTGGGTCAGGAGGGGTTACTATGGATAATGAAGCATTGCCAGTATTGGACCTGTATATATCAAGTGTTAAAAATCTAGATTTTTAAAGGAAAAATTAAATGAGGTACAGATGAAAATTGATAACCAAATAATAATGGCAATGGACTTTAATTTTTCCCTCTCAGACCTTACTGATAAATCTAACCACAACATAAAGTTAAGGAGATGACTAGAACCTTAGATAAAACAAATGAGATAGATATCTGGAGAGCCTCTACACATCAGCATGAGATTAGTAGTTGACCTAAGCCTGAGCATACACATAATCCAAACATAGTTTCTGGTGGGACAACAATGGCTTAGAAAGCATAAATATTCTGCAAAAGTCTTTCCTTAACACTCATTGTACTATGGGGGTGATCCTGCATCCCTGAGGGGTTGTGACACCAGAACAAAAGCTCCACTAGGTATGACTATGATGGAAAGACTTGTTTTGGGAAGAGTATGGTCCTAGCAACAGATGTCTGCTGCTTAAGGACCAATCTAGCAAAATATGGCCCTAGTAATATGTTAACTGAGAATTAGATGGGCTAAAGTGATTATTAATTAATATGATTAAAGTGATTAAAGTGATAAATTAAATGATGATAGGAACATGGAAAAACAGGCTTAATATTACATTGCTAGAGCAGTTGTGGAATTTTTTTCAGAAAACAAGATGGAATTATACATTAAGAGTTATAAAGCTGTTCATGTTCATTAATCTAGAGATCTCATTACTAGGGATAGGCCCTAAGGGCAATTTAGAGAGGGTAAAAAATGTATATGTATGAAAATATTCAGGGAAGTTTTGTGTATTATGACAAAATAACTGGAAATAACAAATGCAATGAACAGGAGAAATGGCTGTATATGCTGTGATATTTGAATGTAATAGTTTGTATTAAGTTGTTGAAATGACAACTATTGGTAAGCTAAAGAAAATAAGGAAAATATATGAAAAGACGAAAGAAAAGAAAAGAGAATAGGAATACATACCATGATTACATTAAAAGTATAATAGTCGGGGGCAGCTGGGTAGCTCAGTGGAGTGAGAGTCAGGCCTAGAGACAGGAGGTCCTAGGTTCAAACCCGGCCTCAGCCACTTCCCAGCTGTGTGACCCTGGGCAAGACACTTGACCCCCATTGCCCACCCTTACCAATCTTCCACCTATGAGACAATATACCAAAGTACAAGGGTTAAAAAAAAAAGTATAATAGTCACAAAATCAAGATAAAAAAATATCCAAGTAAAACAAATCTAAAGGGAACTCAAAGGCTAAATCTGTTTATATTAGCAAACATAATTTACATATTTTAAAACAAATTATAAAACAATGTGAAATTTGTAGTCTTGCACATAATATTTTTTATGCACTTATTTAGTTAAATGTTTTTTTTTGTTTTTTTTTTGGAATTGTCCAATTAAAAAAAATAGAAGAAAAGACAGAAGAATTTGAATGGAAGACAAATCAAGAGGGCATAGAAGTATTAAAAGGCTTTCCTCTGCTTTAGTGGGAACCTGCTAGTTATAAGGGATCCTTTTTTATTTTATTTTATTTTATTTTATTTTTTGCTGACTGGCTAGAAAAAGACTGAGACAACTGTTAAAAGTTTATTGGAACAAAGCTATACAAACTGTTACTGTGTGAAGAGCTATTGGGGACTGTTGTTTTCTAGGGCTTACAGGGTGAAAGAAGGGAATCTACCTAGTGGGTACCTGTGCTGCTCTCTCCTATTTTCTCTGGTTTAAGAGGGAGAAGCAGAATGGTTTGCTGTGTCAAAGGACTTAAGAGTTACATTGGCAAAGAGGAAAGATCTAAGGGACTTGATAATTATCTATCTTAAAGGTACTGCTTTTCATTGGAAGGGAGTAACATTTTTTCTTAGTGCCTTGGCAAAGGTGATTGTAAGTGAAAATAGCTTGTCACTGTTTCATGGGCTTGAGGGAAAAAGATATTGTTGTGGGTTCGTTTGGTATGAGTCATCATCTTCCCAATTTATATTTCTAGGATTTTTATGATTCCTAAGGTTTTCTTGAATGTATTATTATGATTATTATTCCTAAAGTTATTTCTATAGTTATTATTCAACTGGGTATTATTTCTGATTACTTTTAACAAATTCCTACAGTTTATCATTGTATGCCCTTTTTCTTACAGAAGTGGCAGGTAAGGGATTGTTGTGAGGAAATTTAATAAATTATTATTTAGGAGACTTAGCAGGAAGGGCTGGAGAATTCTAAATGGAATGGGGAAGAAGGAAGTGTTTTCTCTCTCTGAGATGAACTCTATGGTGGTTGGGGACAAGCTGTAACTGATGCTGGGAGACCTCAGAGGAAGTGGAGTTGGTACCCTGATTTCCTGATATCCGGAAGGAGGATTTTGCCTGTGGGAGGTTAGGTAGAGACTATAAAATCTAACCTGAGTTGCTGGTCAGCTCAGGTTGGTTTAGCTCCCTGACTTACCCAATTGAAGGAGTACTGGCTGAAGACCTGGGGAAGCTATGCCATCGTTGGATTGTGACAGGACTTTGCAGTGAGGATATTCCACTTTCCATCCTGATCTCCATTGTGCCCTGTCCTGCTATAGGTTTAGCTTAGTGTAGATAAGTCCATTCTCTATTCCTGAGGCTTGCCCATAGACTGGTAGAATAGAAAACCCTTCTCCCTTTTTTAGACTATAGTTTCCTTAAATTAAACTTGTTAATAAGTCCTCTTGTCATTTACTTGCTGGTTTCACAGACTCCCTGTCCAGGTAGAGCAGGGTGACAGTTAAAACCTAACTGTCACTTTTGTCAACTGTCATTTCCCCAAACAGCTAACCCCAGTTTCCTTGGCTTGTTTCGTCCCAGACTATTGTCCATTCCTCTCTCCTACTCACCCTTCTGAACCCAGATAAATATTTAAGTTAACTTCCCCTGGTTTTCCCATAAGACAATCGATAGTTAGATTCCTGGAGAGGAGCAATTGCATTGATTGAGCAGTTTCATGTGATATCCTGAAAGACATTAAAACCTAAAGCCTAGAATTGTCTCACCTTCAGTACATGTGGTTCCCCAGCCATGTGACTCCCACCTAGGTTTCTATTTATGTCCACTCACCCCCATTGATATTGTATACATTGTTAGAAGAATGTGACCAACATTTATGGATGGGTTATAATAATAACCCCAGTCCTTGCTTTTTATGGAATAAATACTGTGATTATTGCTTTTCTTAAATCTTATTTACTAAATGTTTTATGTTTAAGACTTATTGGTACCATGGTGACATTGTATGAAATTGGTAATACATTGATGGGGGCTCAAGACCTATAGTGGTGAGTAGGAAAAATATATTCCTTCCACATAATTATCCCTAGAATCCTAAAAGATAATAATGAGTTATAAGTATTCATCTCTTCACTCTGGAAACTCTAAATCCAGAATAAATTCTGGCCAGAATGAATAAACCAGACAAAGAGAGAAAAAAATTATGAATCCATGTCATCTACAGACTATACTGTTGAGTCTAGTTCCAGTGTCTTCATATGCAAATTTGGAATAATAACATTTGCAATATAAGGATGTTATGAGGAATGCATTTTGTAAATGTTAGAGTATTATATAAATGTAAGACATTCTTTTAATTACCATTTCAGCCATTGAAAAAATTGAAAATCATTTCAATTCCTCGAAAATGGTCTTATTCTCTGGCCTGAAAGAAATGTTTTTAAAGTATCAACTTTGTTTGTAAAGTTCACTGAATTCATGAGTTTTGTTACCAAAATATATAACTATCGTTACGACTTTATGTATTTGTGAAGTAGCACAAGATCTATACTTTTGCATGACAGCCTACCTTTACAATGGAAAAAAAGACCACTACTGTCTCTTCCATCTATTATGTATTTAATTATTTTACAAATACATCAGCTGTTGAAATTATGAATCAATACCACAGAAATATTTCATCTTTAAAAAGTCATTATTCTCCTAGAACCTGAATGGTAATCTGTGTGAATAAAGAATTAAGTCTACATGCATTTCTATCATTACATATATCATCATGTCTGTCTTTTGTAGAATGATTATTATTTGTTAATACCACTTACATCAAAAAAGAGAACAGTTAATTTCCAATTAGTGTACTGCATTCTTCTAGGATGACCAATTTTTCCGTAAATAATTACACATTTCTACAAGCTTTCTGCAATTGTGTATTGAATAATTCATGCCTGCTTAGTACACAGTTTCTTATCAGCAGAAAGCATAATCGTGATGCAAGTTCCCATGCAAGTTCTTTTTCTCCTTCATAATGACTTAGCCAGTGTTCTTTGTACAATCTTGTGTCCATCACTCAATCTCCCACCCTGATTTTTTGGTGCTCTGTCAACACATTTTGGGCTACTGCTGTTGCCTACTCATTTTTTTTAAAGTAACAGACAATACATCAATTTCATCCATAAAGTTGAGATATAATTGAATTGAATATGCAAAGGGTTTTTTTGGTGTGTTTTTAATTAGATTTTATATTATATTATATTTCACACAGCATATATCCTTCTTGTTCATTTGGATCATATGGAAGAATCTGTCTTAACATGTGGCATATTGGAAATACTACAATGCCAAAAGAGAACTGAAGTTTCTAGAAGTTTCCTAGAGCTAAGAGAAATAGGAGTTTTATTCTTTGAGGATGTTGAAGTTCACATTATAACTACAGAACAGAAGAGAAACTTTAAAACTTTAAAACACAACAACACAGGTATTTAAAAAATACTTCAGACTCAGAAATGTGGCTCCTCTGCCATGAGCAATTAGTTTCCAATATAATTTAACTCTGTCAGATGGCTATCAAATCCTCAGAGTTCTCTAATGCCATTTTGCTAGTTATTTGTATTCTTCTCTACTTTGGATAAAATACCTCTAGGAAATAGAAATTTCAATCTGGAATTCCATCAGAACAACTCCGTACATAACCTTGGACTCCTCCAACAAAGGGCATCTAATATAAATTCCTAACTCTTGTTAGAACACTATGTATCTTCTGATGAAGATAATATATGTGCATGTTTCTCATTAACACTGTGTACACCAAAATGTAAAATGGTCCCAAGTCTCAAAAGAACCAAATGAAAGGAATCTTGGGTAAGTATAATATACTTTTGCTCACTTGGAGAGGAGCAAAACATTTAGATGAATATTTGGCTCTTGGGTATAAAGTGTCCCAAAAGTCTTACTGTAGTTTTAAGCTATTAAAACTACAAGGCTATCAAAGTTATTATCATTGTTGCAGCTATTAAAGCTTAAAACTGCACTAAGAGTTTTGGGATTCCTTGTATATGTGTGTGGATAGGCAGACAGATGGATAGACAGACATAGAAAGACAGACAGAAAGATAGAAAGACAGAGAGACAGACAAATAGAGAGATAGATAGAGAAACATAGAAAGACAGATCGATAGATAGATTGATAGAGAGAAAGAGATGAATAGACAGAGAGACAGATAAATAGAAGGACAGAGAGACAGAGAGAAAGGATAGATAGATCAATAGAGATAGAGAGAGAGATGGATAGATAGGCAGACAAACAGATGGATGTATAGATGTGGATATGTATCACCCTAAGTAGATTAGAAAAGTCCTAGCTTTGATGCTCAATCTAGATAGATATAGTATCAAAACTAATACTGTTTCTGAATTAGTAGGTAGATGCAAAGATACTTCAGAATACAAAGATCTGAAAATTTTCTTCCGGTATTATGATTTTAATCTCCATTCAAGCAGCTTTTTGTTGCGTGAATGAATTTCTCATATAATTGGCCAATTCCATATTTCCACCCTCAAGGAAGGAGTGCTTCATTTACATTTCTAAAGTCTTCTCAAATCATAAAATGAGATAAAGAGTATACTACCCTAAAATTATACACTTGCTCTTTCTACACAAGCCTTTAGGCTTCTCCTATTAAAAATAGCCAGCCCCACCTGTTGTTAATTGATAGAGAATTGTACTTGCTCTTAAATGTGTACCTGCCAGATCAGATATCCATATACAAAAAACCCTTTTCCCTAGCCAAGGCCGCTTTCTAATACCAGCCAGTAGAGGGTACCAAAGAGCCAAATAGTCATCCTGCCTAGAGGGCTAGAGAGACTAAGTTTTATCAAGTTTGGGGCATCATAATCTACATTAAGGAGGAAAGCAAGTTCACCTACCTGATATGGATAATTGTACCAGCACTGCCTTGTGTTCCACAGCCAGGGTGTCTGGAAAAGAATAACAAAGAAATATATTTTAGAAATTAAGAAAGTACTGGGGCAGGGGATAAAGGTACTTTTTAACGCTTCCAATGTCTGATTATATTGGTCTTGCCTCACTTCAAAGGAATTTTTATTTTTTGTTCATGTAGGGATTTGAAGCACTTAAAATTTCAGGAAACAGATGCAAGGATAATTATTATTCTTGCAATCATGGCCTTTGATCATTCAGGCTACAAGAAAAACAACAAAATACAAACATGAAGATGATGCAGTTAGGTACACATTTTGGGATTATTTTTTCTGAATAATTTCTGCTCATTTATTCACACTCTTATTCAGATCCCACGCACCCAATAATACATAGGGAGAAGAGAAATCTGTGAAACAAATAATTCCTTCTTTGTGCAGCTAACTGATCCATGTGTGTATTAAACCCCAGTCTTGTCCTCATTAGCCCTGTTCCCTAAATCATTGATTGCAAAGGGACTACAGAGGCTCTGGAAATCCAGAAGTGAAAAAGAAAACTCATCCAAAACTTGAGAAAATTCAGGGGATCCTAGCTCTTTCACTTTCTCATCATGAAAAGGTCAATGAAGGAAAAGAATAAGGAACAACAAAAAGTCAGTTGCAGAGTTTTTGTCGTGTCCACTTTTCTCTAAACCAAGAAAATGTATTTCTTTCCATTCATATAATGAAGAAGAGAAGGAAAAGAGAAGAGGAAGGTAAGGAAAAATAAAGACGTTGACCCTGAAGAACAGAGATCTCTTCTGGAAAGTAAGTCTTCTACTATATAACTGAATGTGAACTCTTTCTTCCTTCCTTTGCTCTAGATTCCTAAGAGATACATCTGTTCCAGGCCACCATGGAAGACAGCGAAGACATGAGCTTTATTTAGCATAGCCTGCCCTCTAATATAGAGCTGCTACTAACTTCACTGCTGTGATATCAGTCCTGCTAACTTGGACACTGCTCATTTCTCTATCCATTTTAGCTTTGTTTTTCTGGAGCTCCAGTCTGATAATGCTGGAGTCTCAAAGGAATTGTGGCCAAAGTTTATGATAGTAATAATAACAGTACCTTCTTACTACTTTTTGCATGCTGTTTCTTATTTTATTTCAGTAATATTATTTTATTTTCCTACTCTTCAAAAAAAGGGCAAATATGGTTACCATTTACTAAATTATATAGTATTATATAGCACAAGAGAAATTTGCCTACATTTATGTCTAAATTGTGGAGGAACAATGATGAAGATTCAGATTTTCTGAATCAAAATTTAACATTTTAAGTATATTCATAGATATATGTATCCATGTATTTTGCCCATAGCTATATCTCTATCCATTTTTCTCCTCTAGTGCCATTTCTTTGCTACTCTCTTTTTCTCTCTAGCTCTGTTTAAGTGATTGGGCTATAAGAAGGAGACCCTTAATTATTGTTTTATTCATTGAAAAATTTTACATGCCTTTTCTTAATTGAAAAAGTAAATGGATGATGGCTGGGCAAGCCACTTATCCCTCATTTCCTAACCTTTACCAGTCTTCTGCCTTGGAATCAATACTGAATATTGATGCTTAAAACAAGAGGTAAGGGTTTATATATTTATTTTTTTAATCCTTACTTTCCATCTTGGAATCATCACTGTGTATTGGTTCTAAGGCAGAGAAGTATGGTAAGGGCTAGGCAATAGGGGTTAAGTGACTTGCCCAGGGCCACACAGCTAGGAAGTATCTGAGGCCAGATTTGAATCTAGGACTTCCCATCTCTAGGCCTGGCTCTTAATCCACTGAGCCACTTACCTTCCCCCAAAAGGCAAAGTTGTTTTTTTTAAGTAGATGGAGTGTTTCATATTTCTTTCTAAATAATGAAAAGGCCACCTTAAATTAAGTTACTGTTTACTTATGTGTCCCCTCATACAGTCCATTTTAGCTATATCTTTCCCTGATTTAAGCAGTACTTGAATCTCATAGAAATGAATTCCTTAACTTAATGCTATACACAGAATTATGGGGTTAAAAGAAATACCATTCTTTTATTAACTTTTATTCCATGAAGTGAATTCCACTTAAAACTATCCTAATATCATGCCTCCTATTGTTAAAGTTCCTCTCTGGGGGTAATGCTTTTTTCCCTTCCCTTATCAGTAAACTTGATCTCTCCTAATTGTAATTTAAGATTATTTCTTGGTAAAAAGAGATAGAGAATAATTAGTCAATACCACTGATATTCAAAATTATTAGAAACCATTCTTGAGTCTTCTTTCAGCCTTTTTCAGTGATTTTTTTGTTTATAAAAGATTTGAATAAGAGTGAGAAAGCAGCCTGAGATGCATGTTTACCCAATCTATACTTTGAATCTCAAGTCACAAAGCACAATAGGTTTTCCCATTATATTCTATCCATCTGCTTTCAGACATATGAGGCCCACCATAGTAACAAGCAAGGCTGTAAACAATCCTATGTAAAGGGTCAAGGTCATTTTTCACCTTGAATAAATGCAAACACTTCATAGTCAGGCGGAGCTTCCCAAGAATCTCATCCTACTGTCCTTGTTTTCTAATCTATGTCTCTCATTTAAATGTACACAGGACATGTGTTTTTGTGTCATCTGTCCTCTTATTTCATGAAAGACAAGAGAGAAATGTTCTTATATCAGTGAAGCTGTTATTTTATCAAGTTTATACTTTTATCAGCTCTTCAGTAGAAATACAATTTCAGTGTGAATAGAACTGACAAAAACTATAGAAAAGGTCCATTTGTATTTTACCATCTGGTGTATGGTAGGTTTGGTTTATTTTGATCTCCTCCTAGGAAATTTCTTATAAGTAATATTTTTAAAAGGTAGCTTTGTTCTACTTTCCTTCTTTAACTTTTCTAATATTGTATGCAACCAATTATGAGTAAGTCAACATTCTAGCATGGAATGTGGTTCCTGACCTATGTGACCTTGAACTTGTAATTCTTGGGATCCATTTTCCACATATAAAAAATGAGAGATAATACTCTACATGCCACCCACTTACATCACGAGGCATATGAGATATGAGATTGCCTTTCAAAGCATCTCTCTATTAGACAGACAAGCAAATAAAATCATACATAAGCATGTCCATCCATAGCTAAAGAGGAATAATAAGCAAAGACGTAGTGTCCAATTACTATTTAAAAGAGTAGACTACTTCTCTGATAACAGAGAACTATAGGCTAGGACAATTTCATTATTCCTCATTAAAAATGGAGGTTAAAAATGGATCTGAAACAAAAAACTCAGTAAAAATCATAACTGGAAACATAAGAGACCATAGGAAGACTAACTAGTATCTTAAGTTTGGACCACATGATAAAATGAATGGTTTTAAAATTAGGTTGTTAGGGATCAGCTATGTAACTCAGTGGATTGAGAGCCAAGACTAAAGACTGGAGGTTTTGGGTTCAAATATGACCTCAGACACTTCCTAGCTGTGTGATCCTGAGCAAGTCACTTAACTCCCTTGCAACCAATACTTAATATTGATTCTAAGACCAAAGGAAAGGTTTTTTTTTTAAAGCAAGACAGTGATGAGGAAATATAATTTTGACACCCAGTCTCCAGCCTCACATACAAGCTTTTTGATTTTATATTGATCAATATTGAAAAGGGATACTGGCTATCATTCTTTTTTTTTTTTTAATTTTTAAAAAAAAATTTTTAACCCTTGTACTTCGGTGTATTGTCTCATAGGTGGAAGATTGGTAAGGGTGGGCAATGGGGGTCAAGTGACTTGCCCAGGGTCACACAGCTGGGAAGTGGCTGAGGCCGGGTTTGAACCTAGGACCTCCTGTCTCTAGGCCTGACTCTCACTCCACTGAGCTACACTGCTGCCCCTGGCTATCATTCTTAAAGTAACTGAGATGCTCCTTCTGCAAAAGCTGGAATCATTTTGGAAAATAATTTGCAAATTAGTTCAGTATACACATTGGAATAGACACCTGCAACCTAGACCCTGTGCCTCTCCAGGGTATCACCAACTTTTTTTTTTTTGAGATTTGTTTTAAGGTTTGCCCCAAGAAATAAAGGAAAGGAAACGTTTGATGGGCAGCATTTCATGTTAAGATCTTTACCTTTTAGGGAGATGGGTTAAATCCAAGGGTTTTACTTTAAAGGGGGAAAATGAAACTAGAAGAATCAAGAGGAAGAGATGAAAAATGGGAATAATGAAATGGAAGTGTTTGAGGCACAGACGAGTAGTTGTTTAAAAAATAGCCATAAAGAGAAATTCACAAAGGCACAACAAATGGGTCTGATGAATAAGTATATTACTCTAGAACAAAAGGTAACAGAGCCAGTGCTCTACAATCTTTTAACAAGTCTCTGGAGTAAAAACATTTAGACTGTATTTACAAATAGAATACACTATTAATAATGTATTGCCCCCTCAAGTTATTTGAAAAATTCTAATTAAAACTAGAATCTACCAGTATAAATTATTGCCCCCGCAGTACATGTAGGCTGTCATTGATATTTTATGAATAATAAATAATTCCTTAATTTCATTTTGCATTTCAAACAGAAAATCATATTCCTTTGTAGAACCAACAGAGTGCCGAGGTCATAAGTTAAAAGGGGAAAATCCCTGATGATAAATCAATACTACAGATGAAGCAAAGTGTACTCATTTTACTGCCTACCTACCAATTTTCACTCCTTATCTTGCTGTTAATATTGACAGCCACAGGTCACATAGGACATAGACTGGGAAGGTTGGGCCTGGCCAGGCAGGAGGGCTCAGGGATGAGAAAAATTCAATACTCATTTAGAGGGAAAGCAACATTGTCAAAAGCAAAAGTGGCTGTGTCTATGTGGGTGGAAATAATTTCCAAAGTAATCACCAAATGTTGTTCTGCCTCAAAGATATTTGGATGGATGGATGGACAGACATATGGCAAAATATTGATACAGAAATGAATAGGACTTGGTGATTATTAAAAAGACAATTACTGAGCTGGGAAAAGACATAATGAAAGCAATTTTAAAAGATGATAAATAGGCCAGTAGCATTTAGGATGCCTTAGGAAAAGGAAAGTTTGAAATTTAAAGAAAATATCTCAGTAACATAGAGGTACTATGATATTCATAGAATGGGGCAGTAGAGAGTCACTAACCTCCTGAAAAAAATTGTCCTTCAAACTCTCTGCCTCTTTCTTTCTATTTTCATTCTTCAAGGCTTAGCCTTCTTGATCTAGGCAACCTCTTAGTAAACTTCAGTGAACTAAGCTTATACTCTACTGCATACTACTAAAAAAACCCTCCTTTGCTCAAAAATCTTTAATGCATCCTTATTTGATATTCCATAAATATTAAATGTCTGTCTAGTTTTGAGGATCACCTCACCTTACTTATACCTTATCTAAATTTACTTTCTACTATTCCCCAACAAGAACCCTTTTTTACAATAATCTTTTCTTTCTTATATCTCAGTATCACTCATTCTTTAGGACCAACTTCCTATATAAAGTTCTTACATTTCTACAAACATAAGCTCCAACTAATTCATTTCTTTGCTGAATTCTTACAATGCCAAGCATCACAGAATTACAGAATCTCAGTTGAAATGGATCTCAGACATACTCTATTGTGAAAATAAAAATTCCTTTTTCAGACAAGTAGGGATCCAATCTTTACTTAAAGACCTTTATAGCTTGGGGAAAGGAACTATTACTGCCTGAAGCAGTCCACTGCATTTTTAGGAAGTTCTAATTGCTAAGAAGTTTCACCTTATAGCAATCTAAACTTTACTTTGATGAAATTTAAAAAATTATAGATTTAGAGCTAACAAAAAACTTAGAGACCATCTTGTCTAACTTCCTACTCAATTCATGAAGTCTCTAATATTCTTGGCCAGTGGTCATATATTAAATGCACCTAATAATTGGAAATAAGGTGAACTATATTAGTTTGGGGCATCTCTAGCTGTTAGAAAGATCTTTTTAATATTGAGCTAAAAGTCTTCCTATAACTACACATTTTTCCAAACTGTAGGAATGTATTAAGAGTTTCCCAGGACTCTTTCATTGTCTAGAAATGCCTCTGTCTTTTGGCCTCCTAAATATTCTTCTTGCAGGTGAAAACAATGAAATGCCTTTCACTATTGAGATGAACAGGAGACTGGACGGTACATTCTAGGCACTGTACCTGGCTGAAGCTACAATGAATTTATGACTTCCAAACAGATACCTAGTAAGTAAAAAAGGAAAGTTCAAGACAAATTACTTGGGGGAAAACCTTATATTTGACAAAAACTTCTAGAGAAACTGGAAAACCAATTGTAAGAAATTAAGTTTAGACCAGTGATTCCCAAAGTGGGCGCCACCACCCCCTGGTGGGTGCTGCAGCGATCCAGGGGAGTGGTGATGGCCACAGGTGCATTTATCTTTCCTATTAATTGCTATAAAATTTTTAAAAAAGTAATTTCCAGGGGGCTAAGTAATATTTTTCTGGAAAGGTGGCAGTAGGCCAAAAAAGTTTGGGAACCACTGGTTTAGACTAACATCTTATGCTAATTATAACAATAAACTCAAGATGGATATGTGACTCAATATTAAAAGCCTCATTCTAAAAAAAATTAGAAGAGAACCAAATCAAATATCTATCATCATTACGAATAGAATAGTAGGCAAAGAGGAGGGAGATCTTATCCAAAAAAGAGATAAAGACAAACACAAACAAATTAATTTTAACTACATGAAAATGTACATATCAAATTTTGTACATATCAAATCACTGTAACTAGTATAAGAGGGGAAGCTGGTATTGGGTGAATCTCTTCATATTAAATAGCTCAATAAAGGTATGGCATCTGGAAAAATATAGAGAACCAAAATGAATATATAAGTTCAAAAGTCATTCTCCTGTGGTTAAAGATATGAATATACATTTTTCAAAAGAACAGTAGACTATTAACCAGAATATGAAAAGTTGGCGTGAATCACTAATTATAAGAGGTACTATAAATCAAAACAACTCTGAGGTTTTACCTCAGACCCAGAAAATTGACAAAGACAAGAATAATCAATGTTGTTGGGATTGTAGAAAGACAGACATATTAATATATGTATTGTAAACTTTTTCAAACACTGTAGAAAGCAATTTGGAATTATGCAATGTCCATACACTTTGGTCCAGAGATCCCATCATAAGTCATATAGCTAAAGGTGGTAAAAAGTAGAAAGGTCCCATCTAACACTGAAGTATTTGTAGCATTTCTTTCTCTATTAGCATAAAAGCAGAAACAAAGTAGATGCCCACACACTGGAGGATGATTGTAAAGATTCGAGTATATTTATGTATGTAATAAAATATTACTGTACAATAAGAAATGATGAACATGAAGAATACAAGGAAACATGGAAGGACTTCCATGGAATGATACAAAATTTAGTCAAAAGAACCAGTATTTCCACATGACTACAACAATGTAAAAGAAAGAATAATAATGAAAAATTGAGCGCTGTGTAATTATAATGATCAAACGTGATTGAAAAAACTATGATAAAATACATCATATTCCATTTGAAAGGCAGGGGTTTGTGGGTGTTGAACAATATACAGTAAGAACTGGTTAGTGTGTTGATTAGTTGGTTAATGTATTCAATTACTTTTTTCTCCTTGATTTTTTTATCATGTTACAAGGGATGACAGAGGAAGAGGAGGAAAATATTTGGCAATGAAGGCCATGTATAAACAAATGGTATCAATAAAAGATAAAATATGAAGTTTTGGAAAATACTTTTTAATTAGTGGTATTTTTTATTTCTGATGGGTATTATTAATTAGAACTAAGATACTTACATAAGAACCATTCTGTGGTTTTGAAATGAGGAGAGGTCAAATGATCTCTAACATGTTTTCCAGCAATAACATTCTGGAACCCTATGAATCTTACTATAAATACTGTATATAAAGGGCCTCATAAATGGGAAGAAATTTTAAATAATGTGCAGCATTGAATTTTAAATGAAAATATCTCTGTTTATAACTCAGTGAAATGAAAATCAATGAAAATTTAAGAGACTTTTTTAGGATACCTAATAGGAAATCTAGATGAGAAAAAAGGAAGAGATTTCCACAGAATTCAGGGAACACCTTCCCTATAAATACTTCAGTGTTAGATGGGATCTTTCTACTTTTCACCACCTTTGGATATATGACTCAAGATGGGATCTCTGGACCAAAGGGTATGGACATTTGCATAATTCCAAATTGCTTTCTACAGTGTTTGGAAAAGTTTACAACAACACATTTAATAATGTGTCTGTCTTTCTACAACCCCAACAATATGGGGTTATTTCCCATTTACTCTGCATGTGTCTTGTGTGCACAAAGTTGTTTTGTCTCTTGTTGCCTTAGGATGAGACTCTTTTGTGATAGGGACCATGTTTTTTACTTCTTTGTATGTGTGGCACTTATGGAACTTGGCTTAGTGAAAGTGCTTAATAAATATGTTTTGACAGGTTTCATGAGGGTAACATTTTGAATAAAGAGGGGAAGATCCTCCTTATTTTAAATCAACATAATGATACCTGAAAAGTTTTTGTCCAAGATATTTATCTGGAGAAGACAGAAGAACCTGGAACATTTCACTGACATTCCACTATGCAAGGAAGAGTCATTAGAAGGAAATAGTTGGCTTTAAAAACATCTCTACCCCATTCCCAGCCATTGTTTCTGTATAAAGGTCATACATATAGCTAACCAATCTAATCAACAAAAAAATTCAAAAAGTACACTATAAGCCACAGTTTATAAATCCCCCAATCTCTTAGATTTATCCTAGCTCTAGCTAGAAGGGATCTCAGAAGCCATCTAGTCCAGCCACTTTATTTTACAAATGAAGAAACTGAGGTGCATGCAGGTTAAATGATTGGCTCAAGGCCACATAGGTAGTGAGTATCAGAGAATTAGTGAGATTAGAACCCTGGTTCTCTGACTCTAGAACCTTTGATCTTTTCACTGTACCACATGACTTCATTTTCTCTTATTCAGTCTTAGAGACAGAAAAAGTATGTTATCTTCCTTAGCCTTTGAGCTGCACAACATTTCAAAGACTAGATCACAAACATGCATATGTGTATATATCCATATCCATCTACACACACAGATATAAATATGTTTATATATACTATGCATACTATGTATACATATGTGTGTAATGTATATATCCATTTGTATAACCAGTTTCAATCAGCCACGAAGTCTAGATGGGAAGGAAGCACTTAAAATTGCAAAATGCATTTCCCCCATATGTAAATGAGTAACTCCATTTCTTTTT
>NC_058132.1:254726200-254739998 GCF_016433145.1 Gracilinanus agilis
CTCTCTCTCTCTCTCTCTCTCTCTCTCTCTCTCTCTCTCTCTTTCTCTCTCTCTCAAAGAGTATGCAAGCACACACAGGCACTATAGCAAACTGACAGGGGGTAAAGAATGCCATTCCACATTCTGGTCTTCCTCTGGGGAGAGGTGTACATCAATTGCCAGCCTATGAAGAGACTGGGAACTGAAAGAAGCTTTGGTCCCCTTAAATGCTTTCATTGCCTAAGAAATACTTAAAGTGTTCAATGTGACTACCAATGCATCCGTAATCCCACTCTTCTACCCTCCCACATATACTGAAATTGGTCCAGGGATTCTGATAGCTATATATTATAATCAGGTTGAGTGGAGTCAGAGGCTATTCTTAAGGATGTTGGTTTAGAATGTTTAATCATACAATCAGTTCATAGCTCCTGGAAGAAGGTAGATTTCCCACTGTGAACAATGATTAGCCTTGGGGGCTGCTTAGTCTAAGAAGCTTTCAATACTTGTGAAGACTATCAAACATAAGAAAGTGATTTTACCAAGTCAAAGTCTACTTATTTAAAAATAATTTTGCTCAGGCCCCTTAAAAGTGACTACATGAAGAAAAGGTGGAATAATCCCCACAGTTCACATGTGGCTTGTCTGCTACAATCTGAAAAGCTCACCGAAATCAAACACTAGACTACAAAGCCCAAATGCATTAAATAAGTGTACTGCATTTCCCAGATGCTTATCCTTAGTCAATCTGGCAGCTACTCTCTTTCCAGCTATAGTCAGTTCAGGGCCTACATAAGATGACTATTTACATGAACAAAGTATTTCTTAAAAAAAAGAGAATACTGTTGTCCCAAGATTGTGAATTCTGTTGTCAAATATAGAAATAGGTCACTGCCACATGCAGGCAATTAGATACCTGCTATAACTCATATTTATGCACACAAGCCACCTACTTACAATATGAAGGGAGGAAAAATATAGGGAAAAGCACCCACTAAATTGTTTCATTCTCAACTATGCTGACAAATAATGTGAAATGAAAGAAAGAATCCTAAGATTGGATTCGGGAGACAGTATTCTAATCCAAGCTCTTCCACTAAGTAGCTGGGTTACCATGATCATCATGAAAAGAACTCACTGGATATCAGTTTCATTTTCTATCAGATGAATTTGTTAATACCTTAGATAGGGAGCTAAGTGGTGCAAGTAGATGAAGGACCAGTCCTGGAGTCAGAAAGCCTTGAGTGCAAATGGAGCCTCAGACACTCACTGTGTGACCCTGGACAAGTAACTTAACCCTCTGCCTCTATTTCCTCACCTGTAAAATGATCTGGAGAAGGAAACAGCAAACCACTCCAATATCTTTGCCAAGAAAACCCCAAATGGGGTCACAGAAAGCTGGACATATATCCCTTCAAGTTCTGAGTTTGATTCTTAAAACTCTTCCTTTATAATCTCTTTCATTTCTATGGTCTCAATGATCACCTTAATACATGTTAACTGTCAAATCCTTATTTCTAGTTCTTACTTCTCACCTAAGATTCAAACCGGTGTTCCTACTAAAATTCCCTACTTCTGTTGAAATAGAAAACATTTATTCGTTGCCTATTATTTACAAAGTAAAAGATAGTGGGGTATCATGGCTAGATAGATAATCTTGGAGTCAGGAATACCTGGATTTAATTTACCACCTCTGACATAGTAGCTTTGTGACTTCAGGCTAGTCATTTGCCTCTTAAAGCCTTCGGGCAAGTCTCTGAGTTTGTAAATAAATGCTTAGTGATTTGATTTTGAGTTACAGAAGAGTGGCTGATCTACATTTGTGGAAAGAGTTTCCCAAAATATGGAAGGGAACTTATATACTACTTAGAAAACACAACTGGTACACAGATAAGTATATTACAAGTTAACTTAAATAGGAAGAGGGTACTACCATTACTTTAAGCAACAAGGTTCAAAATCTTATTCATTTAACTCCTTTTATTTACCTTCCATATCTAATCAATGAATCAGTCCTGGTGATCCCAATCCCATAAATATCTCTTTGATCAATTCTTATAATCTGGTAATTGCTGAGAACTCATTACAACTAGCAAGGTTCAATCATCTGATTCTTTCTCCTTTCTCTCATGATAACATGAGTGTAGTACTTGTTACTTCCTGCCTCTCCACATAGCTCTTCATCTCTTGATGTAGATTATTGTAAAATGCATTTTCTCCCATATGTAAATGCATAGCTTGAATAGTTTATTTTTATTTTATTTATTTTATTTTTTGCTAAAAGAGAATGCAGATACGTACAGATATGGTAGCAGATTGAGAGAAGAAAAAATTACTGTTCAATAATATCCTGTCTTTCTCTAGGGAGTATATATCAATTTCTAAACTAAGAATAAACCAGTAATTTCAATAATTTAATTGTCTCAAGTTACATATTTCTTCATTGTCTACAAAATATTTGATTATGTTCAATATGAATATTAATCAATTCTTAATTCTACTATGCTACCCTCCCACACATACTGAAATTAATCCAGAGAGTTCAATAGCCATATATTACCAATGTTTTTAGAAAGGACACATCCGCAATTGAATACCATATGGGTTCACTTATCATCCCTCCGACTTCATCCTTTCCCTAGCTACCACTTCATTCTATGTGTTATATCCTTTTTTTAGAATATAAGCTCCTTCAAAGTAGGAACTGTCTCATTTTTGCTTTTGTATCTCTAATATTTGAAATATCTCTTTGTATACAGTAAGTTCTTAAAATGATTTTTTCAATCAATTATTCATCTCCATTCCCATTGTCATCACCCTAATTCAAGCCCTCTTCACAACATAAAAACTGTTTGTCTCCTTGAATCTTTCCTCTTTCTTATGTATCCTGCACATAAGAAGAATCTTCCTAATAAGGAAATGTTACTTTATTGCTCAAAAACATTCAGTGGCTTTTGTTGCCTCCCAAAATAAAGTTCAAACTCTTTAAAAATGGATTTAATGGCCCTCCATCTACTTCAAAACATTCCTTAGGATTTCTCTTCATGTACTTTGAGGCCCAAGCCAAACTGAATTCTTACTGTTCTCTGTCCTGACATTCACAGGTTTACTAATGTTGTCTCCTACATTTCAGATATGTTGCAAATCTTCCTATTTTTACCTGCTGAAACTCTATTGCCAAGAATCCATAGCCAGAAGTAAGTGATCTTTCCTTTCAATGAATATTCATAGAACTTTTTTAATTTCCCTGTGTACTTCTTCCTCTCCTTTTTTTTCACTAGGTCAAATGGATTTTGGGGGTTGTAAAGGTCTTCAGACTTTACTTGTTTAATTGTCTCAAGTTACAGATAAAGAAATTGAGTCTCAGAAGAAGGAATCTGTTTGTCCAAGGTCATGAATAAATTAATCAAGTTTTGAGCACTTTTTTGAATTTGCATAGTGATCAACCTAGGCATAATTTATTATATGTCAGTAGATAAAGATTAGCCATTTGAAGGGCAAATTTTTCTAGAACTTTGAGGAAACTTTTACTGCTTATTAAAAAGAAAAGAAGTATACAGTTCAATTAGTTTTACAGAAAACTATATCCTCCTCTTGCCCTAGGATACCACATTAAACCTTAGAGATATACTAAGAAGAGCTGGGTGTAAAGACATTGATGCATGTGTTTCACTTCTTCCAGCCACATCCTTTTTGGTAACAAAAACAATAAATATACTGTAAGTTCCAGAGTGCAAGTTGTTTTGCCTTTGTATTATTATCCTCAGCACCTAGAATAGAACTTTGCAAATGTATATTCTATTCAAGTTTTTACTGAATAAAGAATTTCCCTTCTATCTTCACAAACACAAATTCTGTTTTTGCCTTGCTCTGGCCATGGTGCTGAATAAAAATAATTAAAAAAAAGAAGCCAAAGTGGTTTATCTCCAGTCATTCCACATCAACAATAAAACCAAGCCAAAACACAACCAAAAAAAACCTTTAATTTGCTTATGAAGGCTATTAAGTCAGTCACTTCCATTCAGTGTGTTTTGTGCTTTTATTATTTAGTACAATGGAAATTTTATTTCTCCCAATTTTATAATAATTATAACTTAAGCAAAATGAAAAAAAAAAGCAATTCCTTTCTGGCAAGCATTCTTTCTAGAAGTTTCAAATGAATCAAGGTATACATACAGATATGTATATACATATATGTGATTCACAGGTAAAATTAAATTTTTTATGAGACACTGCTAAAAATTGATAATGGTATTTTCTTTATACCAGTTAGTAGCTTGAGTCCTTGCAGACATTATTATACTATTTTTAATGGAGATAAGGAAAAAACAAGTGTCTCAGTATTTATTTTCACATAAGTATGCAATGTGGCAAACTGATTCACAAATAACACATCTTGCCCTTATCCGTTATTTACTTCTTAATTAAGTCAGAAAAGTTTTAACTGCTCAATTAACTACAAAAGAAATTAATCTTTGTGGAATTAGGTTTTGAGCATCAACTTTTGATTTTTTAACTAAGTCTACTTTCTGGTTTGCTTTTCTACTTTATGACTTACCCAAAATTGCCATGGCACTCTAAAAATGTACCTTTCAATATCAAAGCCATTGAAAACACAATATTCAAAAGTCCCAAATACAATAGGTTAGGTTATGTTAATACAACTAAAACTGAGCCAGGGGAATGTTTAAAAAGAGACTAGCTGAATGTAAGTAAATGCTTTCAACAAAATTGCTCTCTAAAGATTCTCCCATAGGAAGAAAGAGTTTTTAATATCAATTCAAAAAGTTACAGTTCAGAGGCTATCTGAATAAATTGGCATCATCTTGAAAAAAATACATTATCTCCCATGTTTTGCTGGAATCAAAATGCTTCTAGAACAATGAAATAAACATGTTCTTTCACTGAGCAACTCTTGTATTTCCTTCTTTTGCAGGTGGAATAATCTGGCATTCAACTCACAAAGGGCTGTATTTCACCCTTCTCTTATAATTCTTACTGCATAGAAAATAAATGTTTGGGTTTTCTATTGCCTAATGAAACTGTGAGGATGTGACTGATTTTTTGGTGATTTAAACTAATTTTTCTTTTCCTGTAGTTTTATACATGCTGTCAAGGGGTCTCACTTGTTACTTGCCAAATGGCTTATTTTCAGGCACATATGCTATCAATTATAAAAATGTCTGAATAAATAAGTGAAAAACACCACTATTAAGGTTCTAGAAATTGACAAGGCTGAAAAAATACATGAAGTTAGACTAAGCTGGGCCTGTTAGCTTTCAAGCAAGGGTATACGGACTACTTCAGAAACAGAATAGCTAATGCCTTGCTTTTGAAAATCTGTATGAGATGAATCTTAAATCAGGACTAGTTATAAAACACTGAAATGCTTGCTCCAATACATATATTTCTGTGTATTTATGTGACAGCATCCAATATCTTTTTTCTTACTACTTAATCTGTAATGTAGATGATGCTGGACTTCTATACTTGTTATCTCATCTCTGTAAAATAAAGAAGTTAGACCAGATGATTTCTATATAACTTTTTTGATGATTATAAGTAGTATCTGGACAATTTCAAAAACTACTTTACATTGATACCATTTAATAAGTATGTAGTAGAATTAGAAGGGAACATTAGTTAAAGCTTTCAATCAGTCACTTAATTGGTTAATAAATTAAATATTAACATGAATTACATTTTTAATTTTTTGCTTTCATCCAGCAATTAACACATAAAGTTACTATAACACTGTAAAGATTCAGGGCCTTATTACATAAATGCATGTTTTATGTGGAAAATTGAATAGGGGTACTTATTCTATGGTATGATTTCTATGATATTCATCACAGAAATATTATTCTCATTTTCATACATTGCTATTAGGGGATATGCTAACCCCATATTTTATATAACCATGATATAAGAGACTCCAGCTGTATGTAGTTAACACTTCAATAAACAAAATTACCTCACATCTGTGAATCCCTGTTTTGTTAAATTGAGCTATGTTATAATAGGGTTCTTATATATTTTGTAACCATAACTGTTTCTGGATGAATTTGAAGAAGATACCAAGAAAAAGAAATAGGTAGAAGAAAATAAAGGAATTGCTTAAAAATGAGAATTGTCAAAACACATTGACAAGCTTCCCTTAGAAACAAAACAGAACTCAACCATACCATCAACTTCTTGGGTTTCCCAGTTAAAATAGATACCAGTTTTTGAGAGCAATAATAGATACTGTTAGCTCTATACTGGTGATACCTAAGGTTTTAGGAAGTACTTTCTATCATAACTTTCACATTTCCCTCATTATTATATTATGTTATATTCCCTCATTGTCAAGTTGATTAATTTTTAATGAAGTAAGTTATGATCAGAGGAGGAAAATACAATGAAATATAGAGAAGAGTTTTTACCTTTGTACTATCAACAATTCAAGCCCTGCCTCTGAAACATGTTGGCTATCTAACCATGGGCACAGCATTTAGCTATTTGGAGTCGCAGGCAACAAAGACTATGATTTATAGAGAAGTTGCTGAGAACATCCAAATGAAATCAGAGGTCAGGACCAAAAAACTTAACACCACAAAAACAGCAATAGCTTAGTCTGATATTTTTAAAATGTATAACTTTTATAAGAAGTATCTTCCTGCAATTCTTTTACCTTCAATTCTCTGGAACTAATTTTGTTCAGATGGATTGAAAAGAGTACTAGCATGAAACTTATGACATAGTGCCAACACCAGCTAGTTAGGTGTCTGAGGCTTTGGATGCTTGGCCTGAACCCATGAAGGGAGGCAGGATAGAATAAAGAAAAGAATACAGATCAACTGGCTCTATGGGTCTTTAGGAAGTCATTTAACATCTCTGAGCTTTGTTTTATTTGTATATAAAAATAAGGGTTTGACTTAGATTAATGGTCACTTTACCTCTATGCCTCAGTATCCCTGTCTGTAAAATGAGAGTAATAGAGGCTTACTATGATGAGAAAGTGAAATAATAGCTATAAAGAAAATACCAAAAGCATTATGTAAATATATAAGTACTATATGAATAGAAATTACTATTTTTATTACTCAGATTTCCATGCTCTTAAAAATTGTAGTATTAACAATAACCAGTTGCTTATGTTTGACATTTTATAATTTTATTATAATTTTTATAAATCAATAACAGTATATTGGATACTTGCTTCTCAGGTATTTTTGTCTATTTTTATTGTGTTTGTGTTCTTTTTGTGCACATCGTGTACATATATATCTGTGTTGTCTTCCACTTAGAATACAAATTCCTTAAATGCAGGACAATCACCCCTTGATCTTTGTATCCCCTAGGCTGAACAGAAAGTCTGACATATAGTAGTTGTCTTATAAATGTATGCTAAGTGACTGACCACTATTTGGACCCCCTGCTAGGTATACTTTAATTCCTCTTCATGCAACAGTTTCTTCCTTTGATAAAGTTGAATTCCCTAAATGCAAAAAATTCATTCTAGAAAATGTATCAACTAGAATGTGAATTAGATTTTGATGACATTTAGTAACTGGCTAAACTCTAGTAATTAATTTTTTTGAAAACATGAATCATTTTCAACACAAATAACCACTTTCTAAATTAGAAGTTTTAAAAATTCTTATTTTTACATGTATGTTTTTGTGATGTTTGGGATCTCTAGGGAGGAAAAATATGCTAGGCTGAATGGCATAATAGAAAATAAGTTAGTCTTGGAGTCAGAAGACCAGGGATCAAATGATGCTTCTGACACTCAGTAGTCTCACCTAAGACAAGCTACTTAACCTCTTAGCCTCTTAGTGTTGGAGGCAACTTTTTCAACTATAAGTTATGAATGAACTGCCAATTTACATTTGGAGAGTTTTCAATTGGGAACAAAAAAGCAATGGGGAAAGAAGATATCTATGTATCAAGGATTTAATATTTTATACACTTCCTAAAATAATTTGTACATGGGAGAATTTTAGGCTTGAAATATGTGGGTGAAATTCACAAGTTACCACTTCTGAGGATTTAGAATACTTCTAGATAAAGAGAGAGTGAGAAGGAGACAGAGAGACGGAGACTAGCCCAAGGTCACACAGTGGTAAAAGGGGTATCTAAGAAATTTTCAAGCAAAACAGAAAATTTAACCTATTTCCACACTAAAATAACTACCAAGTATAATAAATATTTGGAATGCATTTAATATTTTTAGTGAGCAAAGTATTGGCAGCACTGAAATTCTCACAAAATCTTTCTTCATATTCCATAGAATCCTAGGTTTCCACTATATATAGTTTAGGATATGCTGCTTTACAAATAGAGTTGAATAGACATTTTATCCTACAAAGTGATGATATAATGATTTCTATTCACATATAGAATGAGGAGATATGATATGACTCACTACAGAGAAATTTAGTCTTCAGCTGAGAAGTCTAATACCACTAACAAGATCACAGAACTTAGATTTAGTGCTAGAAGGGACCCACAAGGCTATCAAGTTGTATTCTTAATTTTACAGATGAGGAAATAAGGCTTATAGTATTTGCTCAAGGACACATAGCTCATAACTATCTGGGGTGGAATTTGAACTTTCAACTTCCTGCATTTTGTCCATTACAACAGTCTGCTTCCTGATTAGTTTTGCCCATTTGGAGGAAGATGCCCTTATCTATAATGAGGAAGGCTCTTTGTCTTTCCTACAAACAATAAATAACAACAGACTATATTAAAAAATAAACTTCCAGATAACATAATCGATTCAATGGGCCATTGTACTTCTCATTAAAGACAGACAATAGAAGGCATCTATTAAAAAATTTAAAAGGAAGTGCCAAATATATACATGGATTTGAAGTCAATCTCACAGTTAACAGGAAAAGGAACCTCTTGCTAAAACAGTCACACAGAAAATGTTCTTTGGATAACAGTCTTATAACATGGATCAATACCTATTTTTAAGATCTCATATAGAGGCAAATTAGTTCTGAAATAAAGCAATAAATAGAGTGAACAATTATAATAATACATACATATTGATCCTTAAAATAGTTCCATATCTCATTAGAAAAATCATTTTTAATCTTGTGAATCTGGTCTTTGTATACTTTCTCTAAAACAGCAGTAGAGAAACATTTAACCTTGGCATTAATTTCATCAGCTCTAATGAACTTCCCATTGATCCTAAATAATAAAAACACCAGTTGAGTGACTTCAATGGAAATAGTCCTCCAACAAAATCTCTCTCTCTCTCTCTCTCTCTCTCTCTCTCTCTCTCCATTAAGTGAGAATCTCTTGTTTTAGTCTCTAGGGCAAAAAAAAAAATTCAATAAATATTTATTGAGAGGATTCCATATGTAAAGTGCTATACTTGCTCTCAAATGGTTTATAATCCAGTAAAGACAACACAAATATAAATAAACAGTACAAAATGAGAGTTCAGAGAAAGAAGACATCATTTAAACTTGCAGATCAGAGAAGGCTTCTTGGATAAGGAAGTATTTGAACTTGGCCAAGAAGCAGGATTAGGATTTCAATAGGCAAGGATTGGACAGGGGAATGGGAAAAGGGAAAAGATTGAGGGGAAGAGAATTCCAGTTTAAAAGGATAGCAGCAGCAAAGGCACAGAGCAGGAAAGAATGGGTCATTTGGGGGGTGGGATCAGTGAGTATGAATGTATAAGTGTAGTAAGGAACAAACCTAAAGAATCATCTTGGTATAGTGGAAAATAATGGAAATAATGGAAAATCTCAAATCCTAGGCTATGGAATTTAGAGTATTTGCAGTAGGCAGTGGTAAGCTATTAAAGTTAATTTTTTTAATTCTGAAGGGCAACTCGATTATAAAAATATTTGAGGCAACTGAATTGGTGCCTCTAATGGAAGGGGAAAAGATTAGATGTAGGAGAGTAAGTTAGGATATATAGTAGTCCAGGAAATGGCGTTTAAAGCTTGAAGTAGAATAATTTCGTGGCAGTAGAAATACAGAGGATGAAATAAAGAAAGAGATAGAAGATACCTTCCAGAGATAGAACTGACAGACATTTGTGACTAATTGAATTGGCATAGTGAAGGAGAAAGAGAAATAAAAAGTTTAAAAATGTGTGGTTACCAGGAAAATGGTGGTACCATTAGGTAAACTATTAGGAAGAAAGTGACAGCTTCAGTTTTCTTATCTGTAAATGAGGAGATTGGACTAAATACTTCTTGAAGTCCCTTCCAGCTCTTAATATAGGATTCATTAATTTTAGACACATTGAACACCATCACTCAGGACAACCAAGGAGGGCTTTCTAGCAGGCAGTTGCAAATATGGAAATAAAGATTTTTGTTGTTTTTTAAAGTCAGAAGTGTAGATATAGGTTTGGTAGTCATCTACAAAAGCTTAATAGCCAAAACATTGTATGAGATCACTATGGGAGGAAGTAAAGAAAAAGAAGAGGCCCACGGATATTAGAGTATATCCCTATTTAGAGAGTTGAAGAGGAAAGAGCCAAAAGGGAGAGACAAAGAAATGTGTAGATAGACAATCAAGGGAATACAGTGCCACAGAAGGCCAGGGAAAAGAGAGGTTAAAAAAGAATATAAAGGTCAACAGTGTCAGAGGCAGCAGAGAGGTCAAAGAGAAAAGATGAGGAAATCATTGGATTTAGCATTTAGGAAGTTATTGATGATCCAGATTCAATAGTGATGAAGGGAGAAACCTAATTCCAAGAGATTAAGAGTAAACTGAGGTCAAGGAAATGAAAGTGAGTGTATTCTACTTTTTCATCAAGTTTACTACCTAAGGGATAAAGATTAAAGGGAAGGTTTTTCCTTCATGTGCCTTCAAAGTATGAGGAGGGCTGAAAATAATTACAAGCAGTGGAGAAAAAGAAATTAGTGGAAAGGGAAATATCGAAAATATAAGAGAAAAAGTAAATGATTGATAGAGTAAGGTCCTTTAAGGAAGAAAGGACTATTTTCTGATTCCAAATACAAAAAACAAAAACAATTCCCCATTGAATCTAATTAATTTATTCAACTAATATTTGCTGAGTACCTGAAGATGCCAGGAAGATATGCTTTATAAAGAATTATCTCCTTTGGTTTGAACAAAACTAGGAAGTAGATGCATTATTATCCTCATTTTACAGATTAGGAAACTGTTAAGTATTAACTGGTCAAAATCACAGAAAGAAGTATTTAGAGGAGAATTTAAATTCAGGTCTTTCTGACTCCAAATATAGAGCTCTCCACTTCACCATCTAGGTGCCCCTACTAAAAAATGTTGCATTTAATAGTTACCATAAGTTCATCTCAGTCCATTTCTAAGTACTTTAAAGGAGGTCAGGAAGGGAGATTCAAAAGAAGTATAAAACATAATCATTGTCCTCAAGGAGCTTATAATATTTGTGAAGAAAAAACTAACACATATGAAGCAAAAAAGGATGATAAATACCAAGTTAGATAATGGATATTAAGTAGAAAATTTCAATCTATTAGGGATAAAATATTTAAGAGAAAGAAAGTATAAGCAGCAAGCTGATGGTGCAGCGGCTAGTGCACTGAGATTGGAGTCAAGCAGATTAGTGTTCAAATCTAGCTACAGCTACTTACTATTTTTCCCTGGGCAAGTCATTTAATCTCTGTTTGCTTCATTTTCATTAACTGTAAAATGAAGGTAATAATAGCACCTTCTTGTCAGGGTTACATTGAGGATCAAATGAACTAATACTTTGAAAAAGCATGTAGTACAGTGCCTGGCACATATTAGATGCTCTACAAAGGCTTTCTCACCTTCCCTTCCCTTTCCTTTTTACCAAGGATATAAGTCCTAAAAGAAAGACAGGATTTGGTTTGGCCTAGGAGAAGGCAAAAGGAATTCCAAACTAGTGGGACAACATAAGGGAGAAAATAAGAATGGAAAGGAGAATGTGTTTCCTTAGGGCAGTGAAGAAAAAGGCCTGATGATAGTCAAATAGTGAAGGTCTTTAAAAGATGGGTAGGAAAATCTAGACTCAAGCAAGACAAAATAAGGGACACTGTAGTTTTGTCTTTTATTTTATTTATTTTTTAAATCAGAGGCATGAAGAGAGTAAAATAATAGTTAAAAAGGAAACAATCACTGATATCTTGACTGTATTAAAGAAAGAAGAGCCTAATGTCAGTTTGGACAATTAAGAGACTATTCTAACACTCAGATGTGAGATTTTGAAAAGGTCTAAAATAAGATGGTAGCTTTTGGTGTTGGGGGTGGGGGGATAGACAACCAATACTAGAGATGAGAAAAGGGAAGAAAAATAGAAAACAAGATGGTTGGGATAGAGGGAAGAATGAGTTAAATCAAGGGAGTAAGTCAAAGTTCAAGCATATAAGCAAAATTATGTCATGGGCAGAAGCTTGGGAATTGTCTTTAACCTGAAAAGTATTAAAAATGTGTACTAGTAATACAGAAATGCAGATAACAATATCTAGAACTTGCTTGAGACCAAGCAATTTTATTTTTATTCAAGTGAAAAGAATAAGAATTATATCTCCTTCAAAATTACTACTAATATTAATTACTACTACTAATTACTTGTTACTAATAATTACTAATCCCCTTCTAAATTAGCTCTGCTGCAGTAATAGCTTTGGTAGCCATACCCAAAGGTTAAATAATGATTAGGATTTATGAGTGACAACAGGAAAGAAGAGGGCAATGCATTTGCAAAGAGAAAAAATGCAGGATAATACTACAGATAGGGAAAGAGACTGAGGAATCAAGACATTTAAAATGACCAATTTAAGCAGCAGAATCCTGATAGAAACAGTAGGGAAATGCTGCTAGTTTTCACTCCACAGTGAACAAGGACAGGATTGTGAGTCCTAAGAAATAGTATTGGGTTATGAAAGAGGGGAGAATAAAGCCAAATAAGAAAGAGTTTGACAATAAACTTTTATAGACCACCAGAACTCAATATCTACCTTTAACCTAGAAACAGCTTATCATGAATAGTGTTTGTTCCCAAAGAGATAATAAGGAAAAAGACTTGTACAAAAATATTTATAGCTGTGCTCTTTGTGGTGGCAAAAAATTGGAAAATGGGGGGGGGTATTCTTTGATTGGAGAATGGCTGAACAAATTGTGGTATCTGATGGTGATGGAATACTATTGTGCTGAAAGAAATGATGAACTGGAGGAATTCCATGTGAACTGGAAAAACCTCCAGGAATTGATGCAGAGTGAAAGGAGCAGAACCAGGAAAACATTGTACACAGAGACAGATCCACTGTGGCACAATCAAAGGTAATGGACTTTTTAACTAGCAGCAATGCAATGATCCAGGACAATTCAGAGGAACCTGTGAGAAAGAACACTATCCACATCCAGAGAAAGAATTGTGGGAGCAGAAATGTAGAAGAAAGACATGGGATCGATCAAGTGGTTCAATAGGGATATGATTAGGGTTTTGGCTTTAAATGATCACTCTACTTTAAATATTTTTAATATATAAATAGGTTTTGAACAATGATACATGTGTAACCCAGTGGAATTGCTTGTCAGCTCCAGGAGGAGGAATGGAAGAGGGAGGAAAAATCATGAATCACATAACCATGGGAAAATATCCTTAAAAAAATTTTTTTTTCCAGTGATAACAAGTAATTTCCCATCTTTTATTTTTTTTTTTACATTTATTAATATTCATTTTTAACATGGTTACATGATTCATGCTCCTCCTTTCCCCTTCAACCCCCCCCCGCGCCCCCCCTACCCATGCGCATTTCCACTAGTTTTGTCATGTGTCCTTGATCAAGACCAATTTCCAAATTGTTGGTAGTTGCATTGGTGT
>NC_058132.1:254740232-254837713 GCF_016433145.1 Gracilinanus agilis
TTATTTGTTCTTGTTGTCTTGAGAGATCATTGGTTTCTAATTGCTCAACTCTAGCCTTTAGGGACTGGTTATCGGCTATAATCTTTTGGTTTTCGGCTATAATCTTTTGGTATTCCTTTTCAATCTTGTCATTTCTGGTGTTCAATTTGCTTATCAGTTCATTTGATTTCTGAGCCTCACTTTCCAATTGCAAGATTCTACCTTTTAAACTGTTATTTTCTTGCCAGATCTCTTCCATTTTCCTCAGAATCTCAGTTTTGAACTCTTCCATAGCTTGTGAGGAGTTTTCCTTATTTGAGGAGGGTCCGGATGCTTGTTTGTTCTCCTCCTCTGTTTGCTCGGTTGTCTGGATTTTCTCTGTGTAAAAGCTGTCGAGTGTTAAAGACTTCTTCTTTTTGTTATTATTCTTTCTCTTCTGAACCTCCTGATGCTGAGTAGCCATCATTAGCCCAGCAGCTTCTCAGCTTTATCCTCGGGCTCAGTGTCTGTTCCCAATCTATTGGCTCCTGAGGTCTGAATTCTGGTTTTTTCCAAGGTCAAGCCCCCTGGTGGGCCCTCTTGCTTGATCCTCTGCTGGAGGTTTCTTTACAAGTCTCAGGGCGCTGCTTCCACAGTCGTATACCCGTCTGCACTGGTTCCCCACTTAGGCTTAGTTCTGCCTCCACCCACGCCTCTACTCAGCAGGCACTCTGCGCGCCCAGCGTCCTGCTCCGGCGCGCGCGCTCAGATTTCGCGTGCTTTTTTTGACTTAATGGGATCCTAAGTCTTGCTGCTGTCAGGAACAGGTCCCGGAGCTGCTGATGACTCGATGGGTGCCCCAAACTTGCTCTATTTCTTTTTAGCTGGGTTCGGAGCTATAGGTGAGTGTGGAGGGGGTGGGGGTGGGGCGGTTGCTCAGCTCGCGATTGAGTGAGTGAGAGCCCTTTTTAGCCAGGAAATGTCTCGATTCCACGTACCTTCCACGCTGTGCCCTGTTGTGGGGTTCCTCCGTTCGTCTGGACTTGTTTTTATGTCCCCTTGAGGAGTTTTGTATGTTTCGGTCAGGAGAGGTTAAGAGCTGCTTCTTACTCTGCCGCCATCTTAACCCGGAAGCCCCAAAATTTTTTTTTTAAATAGTGTTTGTTTTTTATTTTAAAATTTTACAGAAAGATTCATTTTCCTGATTTCAAATCTGACCTTAGCCACTTACTAGCTGTGTGATCCTACTCAAGTCATTTAACTCTGTTTGTATCAGTTTCCTCATCTGTAAAATGAGCTAGAAAAAAGAAATGATAAACCACTCCAGTGTCTTTGCCAAGAAAACCCCAAGTAGAGATCACAAAGAATCAGACAGATAAAACTGAAAAACAAGCTGAATATTCATTACTCAGTCCTCAAGAACATGATGGATAAACCTAGGCATACTGAGAAAGAGTATAAAAACAGATTAATAATAGCTATAGTGTTAGCTATCATTAGATTTGCAAAGCAACTTATAAATATTTTCTCATTTGATCTCCACAACAGCCCAGGGAAATAGGTGTTATTGTTATCTCCATTTTGTTGAGGAAACTAAAGTAGATTAAGGCTGAGTGACTTGCTCAGGGTCACATAGTTAGAGTCTGAGGCTAAATTTGAACTTGGGTCTTTCTGATTTCAGGTTGAGCATCCTATTCATAACCATACCTCATTAGTCTGAAGTAAAGCAACAAGTAAGCTTTTACAAAGACACATTCACAACAGATACTTGGACTTCCTGTGGTTCTTCAAAGATTTAATTGCTAATGTCTTGGGGCTGGGGCCGAGTCTGGAGCCGAGCTGCTCAGAGGTTTTCTAAATTCACATTTCTAGAATTACTCATCTGAGTCACCACTTGTTCCAACTAGGGCACATAGAGGTGTAAGATAACCCCTGGGTACTAATGACCACTCATGGCCACCTAGTGCTTTTCAGTATCTAGTCATGCTACACCAGCACCTGGCACCACATGCCTGCTCACACAGTGATCACAAAAGGGGTCTCTATACCTATTATTTCCCCCTTAATCATTTCCTAAATGCTACTAGGATAGCAATTACCTATCATTCACTTAAGCAGAGTTAGCAATATTTCACTGGCAATATTCCTTACTCTGCAGTTATGAAGAACAAAATTCAGAATAACGATAAGATCATCTACTGTAGCTCTGTGGAAACCATGACATCTTCCCCCTCTGACATGGCATCCCCTTGAATAGAAGGGTTCCATAGTTATTTGACTGAATTGAATTTTAAATGCCCCTAAATTTACAAAGAAAAAACAATTAGATAATGAGCTACTTGTATATATTTTGATGTGTTACTTTTCAGTCATGTTTGACTCTTCATGACCTCATTTTGGGGTTTTCTAGGCAAAGATACTCATTTTATAGATGAGAACAGAGGCAGAGAGATTTAAGTGACTTGCTCAGGGTCACACAGCAAGTATCTGAGACTAGATTTGAAATCAGATCCTACTGACTCCAGGCCCAGTGTTCTATCCATTGTACCACATAACTGCTTTTCTTGTATATACAACATGCAATATAAACATAAAATTCACAGTTAATATTTACAGAGCTCTTTAAATTTTGCAAAAATTTCTCATTGTACTCAGCTAGTATAATAAAGTATTATTACCTCCGTTTTAGAGAGAGAGAAAAAAAACTTAGGCTAAAACTGGTTAAATTACTTATGTTTTGTTTTGTTTTCTTTTGTTTTTGATCTTAGCATTCTTTCAGGCTCCCAAAGACATGGCTACTATAGTTTCCACCATCCAGAAAAAGACCTATGGTCACTTTACCAATTTTCAAACAACTCTAAAATTTGCTCATCGTATTACTAATGAAGTATCATTTAACTGTAAATTTTTATCAGTCCCAAAAAACACTTTATGAAATTATATATAAATGTTTTGCCCAACAAAATTATATTATCTTAGCTTAGAAGCACATCCATTTCAGAATGATCAAGAAGTGCTAAGGAATAATTCACTAAAGAGAGTAAAAGCTAACAGCTTTAGATTAGCCTGTGAAATTGTATTCAAGTAAGAAGAAAACAATAAATTACTGATTTGTACAATGGATTTCAAACATCACAGCTAAAAGAAAGTATTGCTGAAAACTCAGTATGAAAATAGACTATTCTGAAGCTTTGCCAACTGCTTTGTTAGAGAATAGAATATTCAAACATACAATAACTATTTTAATAGACTGAAAATCAATCACTTTCCTAAGTTCTTTGGCAAAATGTGAAATCTGTCCTTTCTGGTTTTGTATTTTAATATAATGAGGGTTGTCAAAATGCAATGGATTCTAACATTTTATATTAGATCATTGTCTGCATTTTTTACCTACTTATACACTCAGTATGAGTGCTGAATTCTGATGATGACAGGACCAAAGTCTGGAAGTGGAAATGAAGAATAAGAAATATGCTGAACCTTCTTCATGACCCTCACTGACTTGGGGGCACGAGGATCAACCAGCACTGGAGAGGATGGCATAAGATATAAGATTCTCTGGGAATAAGCAAGGTTTCAGTTAGAAAGGAAAAGAAGGGAAGCAACATTTCATAAGCATGTTCTATGTGCCAGACACTGTGCTACATGTCTTACAATCCATTTGAGCCAGAAGATGGAAAGCATATAAGAGGGAAAAAAATCAGAATAGAAGGGAGTCCATAGTAGAATATGCTCTGAAAAGGGGAATGGGCAGAGAAGAAATAGGGTTGAGTTGAACCGAAATAAGGATACAAAGAGAAGTAGCCAGGAGGAGAGTTATACAGTTTCAACTGCTGCTTTCAACAATGTAGGTCACACTTACGTTTTTTTCCCCCTCAGATTCTTCCCTTCCTCCTCCTTTGCCTAAAATATTTCAGTCCCCTGTGCTGGTCCTTCTTCCTCCTCCTAACCTTAAAAGTCATCTCTAAAGCCTTAGTCTTTGGTTTACTTGTCCTCTGTGAAAACATTTACTCCTGTGGCTTCAACTATCATCTCTATGAAAGTGGGGTAGATAAAAGACTATTATAAAAGAAGAAATGGATCTGGAAAACCTGAACATGAATACTTGCATACTGATGTTACAAATTCACATTGCCTCTCTAGGGGTCATTTTCATTATTTAGGATGGAGTCATACAGGAGAAAGAGCAGTGGATTTGGAATTTGGATTTGGAATTTGGGGTCACATGCTACCTGTGTGACCTTAAGCAAGTCACCCTCTTTGAGCATCAGAATTTCTATTTTATAAAATGAAGGGAATAGGAAAAATTCTAAAGTTTCTTCTAGCTTTAAAATCAAATGATTCCCCCTGGACTTGTCACTTAATGCCCATTGCCTCTGCCCTTATTGCTCTAAGAGGAAGGTAAGGGCATAAAATAAAATGAACGTATAAGAAAAAATATATAACCCATCACTGTAATTGTTCTATGATGTTACCTCTATCTAGGACTTGGGTCTCCACAGAGTCTAGGAGACTTATTAATAAAATAATCTGAAATGAGTCTTTAAAAGAATTCAACAAATCTAAAATGGCACTTCTAATTCAACAATGCTAGGTCAGGATTTAACTTGCCCTACTGCTAAAATAACATTCTACTTCCCTGAATTCTAAACAACTAATTTGTGAAGCTATTGGCTAAGAGAACAGAAATGTAACATTTCTTCCCTCAACCCGAAATTGGGAATTAAGGTTCTGTCAGTTCAGAGATAGAAAAACACACACACTGCATTCCCCTTTCAACGCACTACCCATAAATTGGAAATTACAGCCTGTCTATAAATGGCACATTTGGTATTTAGGCAATTATTTATAATTAATAGACACCATAATTCTCTAGCAGGTAATCATACACAGTAAATTGAAATAACTCCTTAATCTTTCTTCCATTTAAAAATATAATTAAGGCCACAAGTGATGGCAAATTAATAAGCATTTTCTAGCACATTCACTGTTAGAATAAGCTTATACTTGGCCTTCAATTGTTTGCTCTCCTTCTCTTGAGTAACCTCTGCATGCTCCTGGTGTGTGAGATGACGAATCACTGCTGACAAGAGACAACTTATTGCCATGGTAGCATATGAACCCTCCTTCGTCATATCTAAACCCCTCCAAGGTCTTTCTTTCAGACTTGAAGTACATAGCATTTTGCCCTTTTGTAGCAAATCCAAAAGTGGAGTTTACCATATGCTAAAATTCTTCTGCTAAACTCACCCTTTCCTTTTCAAGTAGTACATGCTCTGTGAAGGAGGTTGCCTATTTGGAAATTGTTTCTAGGTCGAATGCTTTCCTTCTAAAGTGCAAAATGTCTAGCTTTTTCTCTTGCTATAGAAAAATGCTTAGATAATTTTCCTTTTAAAATTAAGTGAACTCAAAAAATTGCTATGAGAAATATCAAATTAAACAAAGTGCAGACAAATAGGAATATATTGTCTTGAAATTCTCTGAGAAAACAGTAAAATGTTAACTCTTACCTTCATTAAACTCTCAAAATGTAAAGCTATTCATTCCTGTGAGCAGATTGTTGAGGGATCATTGAGCATAATCTGAAGAGTTAATATCGATTCTCTAATGCAAGGGATCTTATTTTTTGTTTTGGTCATGGACCCTTTGGCAATGTGGTAATGCATGTGGACAAGAAATGTGTTTATGGTTTTAGATTCACAAAATAAAACACATAGGATTACTAAGGAAATCAGATACATCAAAATGGTCATCAAAAACACATTTAAGTTATTTGGCTCCAGATTAAGAACTCTTGTTTTAATGGACTGGTTTCATCATATGCTCATTTGTACTGTCTAAATTCAGAACTCTTCCAGGATTTTCCCACTAAAGTCTATTATATCCCTTGATCAGCCTCACTGAGACAAAGCACTGCAACGAATATAGGGCAAAATGTCACCAGAATCCAGATGTATGCCACTAAAAATGAGACAGATCAAAGAAAGGAACCAAAGGTTAAATGATTCTACGTAAAGAGAAATATATACAATTAATTTAGGTATTGGGTTAAAATAAAAATCTCCTAAAATCAATCAATCAATCTCTCTCTCTCTCTCTCTCTCTCTCTCTCTCTCTCTCTCTCTCTCTCTCTCTCCATCCATCCATCTATCTCTCTGTCTGCCTTTCTATCTGTCTTTCTCTCTCTGTCTCTTTATATCTTTCTATCCATCTATCCATCTATTTGTCTGTCTATCCACACATAGGCACATGTGTATATGCACACATCTATCTATATACACACATGCACACATGTATATGCATGTAGATAGGTGTTTATGTGTATAGATAATAGATGTATATGTACATGTATGTATATTTATTTGCAGAATAGATTATGCACACATGTGCACATATATAAAGAATATGTACAGATGTGTATGTGTGTATGTGTGTATATATAGTGTATATAACATATATGTAAGTGTGTATTTTTTCCTGGTGAAGCAACTTTTTTATAAGCCATGTAAATACAAATGTTTTCCAAAGTTCTCCTTGAATATCTCATTCTAGCTTTAGGGTGACCTTGAGTTCTTGAAGGATGAACCAGCAGAGAAATAGCAAGGACAGTCTCTACCTCAAGTTGAAATGGCCTTGAGTATGGATCTAATTCAATTAAATATCATTCCTCAAAAGTATCAGACAATGGGAAAATAAAGACATAAAAAATGAACTGTCTTTATCCTAGAGGGCAATCTATTCAACTACAGGTGGGGAGGGGAATAACATGTGTATAAATAAAAATTTCAAATATATACAAAATAATACAGTCATTTCAGTGGTTGGAGTATTAACAACTAGGGATGTTGGGGAGGTGAGATTTCCAATCAATTAGATATAGAGAAGAGGGTGAGGGAAAACAAATAGATTCTATGGATTTGAATGTGCATGATGGGAGGTTGGGGGTGAATTTAAAAAACAGGGAAATTAGAAAGATTTGTTTTTCTTCAGGGGGAATGACACTGAATTCTGATGCTTGTGGGACTTCCAGGAAAAAAATGTTGAATTGACAACTGGAGTTGTAGAGCTTGAGCTGAGGAAAAAGATGAGAAATATTCAGGGAGAGTTGGATATCATCTTCATAGAGATAAGAAAGGAATTCATGGTAACCAATGAGATCACCGAGAGATGGGGTCCAAAAAATAACACTCATACACATAAGTGGTGGGATATGAATAGTAATCCTGCAAAGATGAATAAAAAAGATCTTTCAGGTAGGTAAGAGAAGCAGGAAAGGGCAGTATCTAGAAAGTTGAGAAGGAAATAGGGGTCCCTTTGGGATTAACTCAAGTATGAATCTCAGGGAAGAGTGTTCCTATTTATCTAGATGGTGAAGTAAGGAAAGATTTCAAAAATCAGACATGAAGCAACAGGGAATGAAGAAGAAGAGGGATAAGAGTAAAAGGAGATAAAAGCAAAAGGTCTAGTTAACACTCAAAAAGCCCTAAAATTAAGTGTGAAGTTAAGGGACCCAGAGGCTAAGAGGGTCCCCAGAAGAACTAATTTTACAAAGAATATTTTAAATGCCTTTTTCCAGGTATAGAGTTTAGTAGACAGCTGAAAGAGCTGGTCCTTTTGTATATCTATTTTGAGTAGACACTGAAAATAGACAACAAATTAGGCCTTCAATTGAACAGAAGGAAGAGAGTAGATTTGATTGCATTTGGGACACTAAGCAGCATTTTCAATGACATACCCCCCAAAATTAAGCAATATCTTATGAATTTATCTTTCTTAAGCATAAAAATATTCAAGCTCCTCCATTCCTCAAATGACTAAGATTGTGTCTCTGTCTTAGAGGTAGAGTCCCTGAAAGCAGAAACAAATGATTCAGTATTCAATTCCAGAATAACATGATAGGTTAAGTGAGTCTGAGGACAATATAGCATTTCTTGTGCATTATTATGTAATCCATATGTCAAGCATTATTTTATAATGCATGGATGTCAGCTACCAAAAAAAGCACTAAACCAAGGAAGCTGGCATCCAAGTAGACAAAGCACTGAATTTGAAGTTAGAAAGGCTTGTGTTCAAACACTGCTTCAGTCACCAACTGTGTGACCCTGAAAAAGTCACTTAAACTCTTTAAGCCTCAGTTTCTATATCTGTAAAATGAGGGAGTTGTACTTGATGTTCCCTGAAGCCTCTTTCAGCTCTAAATCTATGATCCTATGCTACTATTAAGTCAATATCTTTTAGATGAAAGCAAGTGTCTGGGATTGAAGATGAATGGATTATCAAAGAAGCATTCTATTTATACCTTATTTGTCTGGTGGAGTCTGCTTTTTTAAGCAGTAAACCAACAACTATTTACTTAAGGTTATTCTACAATGTGTAAGATATACTCCTTTCCATGAGGATTGCTAAAACCATAGATAAATCCTAGTTAATAAATATAAATCAAATACAAGGCTTCTTAACCTGGAGTCAATGAAATTGATTTTTACAAAATATTTTGATAACTGTATCTTGAAATAATTTATTTCCTTTTTTATCTTATGAATTTTATTATATGCATTTTTACAAAAAATCACATTATTTTGAGAAGGGGTCCAAAGATTTCACCAGACTGCCAAAAGGATCTATGATACAAAATAATAAAGAATTCTTGATCTAGAAGGATCTGTGTGGTATCTCATCTTTCAAATACCAAGATGGACCATTCATCAAAATAATTCCAAACCTCTCTCCTACCTAACTTCAGGAAATTTATGCCTGCCTTTCTGAGCAAATTTTCAAGTATGCCACATAATCTTAAAAGTTGCAAAAGCATTGGTTCAATACCCTTAATAAAAACAGGAGCTATGTAATTTGAAACATTATTTCATATGCATATTTTCAATCAGTTAATTCTCCAACTTAAAAACTGCCAAGTGCTTGATTTGGGGGCAGAAAATAGTTAAAAGGTTTCATTCCATTTTCAAGACTTAATATATCCTCAATAATTTCTATCTAAGCTTTTTTACAGCATATTATTGACTCTGGGAACTCAGAATAGGAAATAGTTATGGAAGATAGACTGTTTTTCACCAGCCAATTGAAATATATCACCAATGCAAATATTCAATCCATAAATATCAGACATCTGACAATCTGTGCACTCTGCTAAAATATATAATCTTCTAATTTGCACAAATGTTAGCCACAGAAAAAAAAGAGAATTTAAGGAATTTCAAAAGAGCCATATATTAACAAGCATTTACTAAATCCCTACTACATATTGTGCTGGCACTGTGGAAATAACATAAAACTGAGATAAGCTTCATGAGTTTAGAGACTGTATTCTACCTGAAGTACCTGTGGCAGATAAATAGTTACTTAAACCTTCTACTAGTAAGGAGTTAGATAATGCAGTGGAGAATACTGGATCTGGATTTAGGAAAATTCACCTTCCTGAGTTCAAATCTGACCTTAGACACTTACTAGCAGTGTGATCCTGGGCAAGTCACTTAATCCTGTTGGCCTCAGTTTCCTCATCTGAAAAACGAGCTGGACAAGGAAATGGCAAACCACTCCATGATCTTTGTCAAAAAATACTCCAAGTAGGGTCACAAAGAGTTGGACAGGATTTAAAGAGTGGAACAAAAACAGTAAGGACCTAAAATGAAAATTTATATAAAAAGAATATAATAAATGAGGAGTTCTTTTGCAAGTCCCAAAGCTCATACTCAGTGATATATATTATAAGAGGAAACGACAGTCTGGTTGGTCAGCTTTAGCCAAAGTTTTCCTTTATCTCATATACATCTGGTTTAAAGATATTTATGTAATTCAATTTTTCTTTGAGATCAGATTCTTTTAGTACATATGGAAAAATAGGAAATAATGAAAATTTTTATGAAAGCCCCCAAAAGGCTATTTCTTCTCAAGACACAAATATTTGCAATGAAGATAATTAATAAACTATAAGTAATGCTGCTAGCAACAATAGCACTTTAAAATTCTAAATTATATTGGGAAGTCAGCAAATCAATTTGTGTTGAAAAAAGGAAAACAGGAGACAAATATTGTCATTTTTACAGCAAATTAAATGTATTCAAATAACAAAATTGCTATTGCTTTAAAAAATCATGACCATCTCATAAATTTAAACATTAGCTACAATTCACATTAATTTCTTATCTGCAAAAATATTTTAGATGAGATAATCCCATATAAATGAATGCTCTAAAGTTAAAATAAATATACAATTTGATTTTGACACCACTGAGATTTGAATATTTCCAAGAAGATTTACAGCTCTGAATTTCTTTACCACCAATACAGATGGATTAGTCAAGACATTGTCACCTCATTAGTACTAAAATATCAGGAGAGGAGAGGAGAGAGTAGAATAAAAAAAAGCTGTTATAAGTCATTGCCATTTTAGTGAGATTTATTCTTTAAGTTCTTTTCCAACTAGAACTAGCTGGTAGCAGTTTCCAACAGGACTAAGATGTACAAGTGTCTATCTCCATAGATGAAAACAGAAATTGGTCCAAAATTCATTAATTCAGGCACTATTTATTAAATACTGTGTTCAAAGAATTTGGTTGTTGATCAAATATTCTTTTGTTCTTGACAATATTAAACTGGAGGAGATAGTTAAGTGGAAAGAATTCTGACCTTGGTCCAAAATAATCTAGGTTTAAAACAATAGTAGGGAATGAAGTAAAGTCAAGGATTTGGAGTATCTGGGGAAACCCCAGAGATGAATAAGGTTGTTGAAAAGTCAAGTGGTGGAGCTCCAAAGATAATCTCCTATTTCATCGTTTTGCTCTCTGGATCCTTTTCATAACTGCATTCAATAGGGAAATCCCTAAAGGAAATGATGGTAATGGGGGGTGGGGGGGCTTCAACTTTCTTTTCAATATCTTTTCCCCCATTTATCAAATTCTACATTGGTCAATTTCTCTGTTTCGCACTGATATTTTCTCCGAATTGGAGAAAATTTCCATTCTAGTTCTTTCTAAACAAATCAGACAAACTATATTCTTCTAATCTTCAAGTCAACAAAGGTTCTTGGAATGATTTCCTTCTCCACTGAGCATAAACACAGGTTTATCTCCAACTCTGACTCCACAATAAAAAGCATAATGGAATCACCAAGGAAATGAATAACCTCTCTTGGCTGTATCAAATACTGAATATTTTCATTTGGAAAGTACATTCAATTGTTATAAATACTCCCTGTACAAATTGTAAAATAATAAAAATGGCAAAGACACACAATTCTGAATTCTGATTCAAATGTCCTAACCCTGTCATATTTGCATGAGAACACAGGTAAATCAAGAATTTGTAGGCATGATGCTAGGAGGTAAGATGGCAGAGAAAAGGACAGTCCACTCCCTCTGTCCTTACACACACACACACACACACACACACACACACACACACACACACACAAATACATTTCCTCAAAACAAAGGAATGTGTCTTACTGAGAAAAGAACTAGTAGCCATTCTGCTCTGATAACTACTGGTGGATGATAAGTTCACTTCAGAACTTAGAGACAAGAACAGGAAAAAAAAAAGACTTTGGTGTAAGACTTGGCATTTGCTTCAAAGTATAAGGGTGGAATTGAGGCAAGTAAATAGCTATATGCCTCAGAGCTGTCTTTGGGCCAAATTTTAGAGTGAATCCATGACTCAGGGATGGCAAATGATAACCTCCAAAGAATAGTATATTACAATCACCTAAACCTTTCCACTTCTATTCTAATTTGAAAATTAGACTGCAGTGTTTAACATTCACATTACCTCTTATATCTATTTATCCATATATATCCATATATATGAATATAGATATTGATGCTATCTCAGTCTGTTTTGGGGACTTAAAGAAGATCACAGAAAAATAAGATCAGCAACCCTGCTAAAAAACAATGGACCTTTATTATGGACATCTTTTAACCTCACACAAAGAAAACCATTAATAGTATTAGAAGAAAGCTGGAGCAACTATTGAAGGATGCAACTTTGGAGTCAATGACTGGATGCCTTTGGAACACAACAGGAAGAAGAAGGACCAATGATGGTCCTGTAGAGAAGCCACCCTTCCTTTCTCAGCCTTGCCACTCATTCTTAGTGCAGGTAACTGAGGTCCCATTTTCTCCACTAGGGTATCATTACTTCAACCCCACCACTAGGAACAGGACCAAAAAGCCCTGGTTATCATAAAATAATCCACACTAAGATGTCAAAAATTTATAATAGCTTTACATTTCACCTCATGTGGTAGGAAAGTCCACCTTCAAAGGCAGCTTAAGTGAAGTTAGATTACAATAGCTTATTTTATTCAGCAACAATAAAACAGCCCACGACCAAGCATTGGCAGGCATTTATAAAGTAAATACTGTGACCTAGGCACTATGCAAAGTGATGAGCTATAAACACAAAATTTAGAGAATCCTTGTCATCAGTGAGCTTACATTCTAAAGAATATGAACATGAACAAACACAAGTATATTCACGTTTAAAAATTAATACAATTTAATTGTATGGGGAAGGAGAGCACTACAGCAGCGAGGGGATCAGGAGAGATGTTTATGTAGGAGATGATGCTTGAGCTGATTCTTCAAGATAGTCAGGACTTTCAGAAGGTGGAGATGAGGAGACAGTGAATTGTAGGCAGGGATGACACCCGGTGCAAAGGAACAGAAACAGCAGACGGTAAGTTGTATGTGCAGAACAGCGAGGGGGCTGGTATGTTTGATCATGGAATACAAGGAGAGATGTAATGTATGAGACCATTGAGGGTAGGAGTTGGGGCTGGACGGTTTACCACTTCTTTTGTTATGTGAGGGGAGATGCCAGTTAGTAAGAACACATTCCAGCACAGAAGATACCAGGCATAAAAGAGTTAGGGGAAAACAGAGATGAGGCCAAGCTTGGGAATGGGTGTAGAGCAAAGAAAGCCCCTCTCAAGAAAAGATAAGCCCAGAAAACTCAAATTTTCCCAGACTACAACAGGTGGTATATTTAACTTTCCAGAATGTTTGCTAGTTGCCCCAGGTATGAAAATATGGACACGTTTTGAGAAACTTTGGATGACTTCCACTTGCCCTTATAATCCCCAAAGGGAAAAAAAAAAGTGAAGAAAATGTTTGCTCTCTTGTGACACTCCCTCATGAGGGTGGGGGAAAGACTATACTTCAATGTACACTACAGTAACATGAAAAAAATTTGACATCATAGATTTGGCCTCCAGGGAAAAGTGAAACTGCCAAGATGAAAAAAAAAATGAGATCTTCTGTTTATAATACTTTAAATGTGCATGAAATGCTTGGCTGTCTAGAGGCCTCTCTTTCAGAAAACATCAGACTTTCAGAATGGTGCTAGATCTGAAAATAACTACCAAAGACATCACTGATGGTGAAAGAGAACCCAAACACTCCAATACAAAAGAACACACCTGAAAGGAATCAGAGAAACTCAAAGATTCCACCTGGTACACTGTGATTAGTCTTTTCTCCATACATAAAAGGAAAGAAGACCTGGATTAGTTGGAAACGTGTATAAAAGGCTCATTCTTTCACATATGAGTTGAGAAGCATGGACAAAGTTCAGTAGACAGAGGAGTCAAAAAGAAAACACATGGTGAGAGGAGGGAAGAGACCAATAGACATCAGCAGCATTAGTGACAGGGGCAATTAAAGAGCCCTGATGAGATAAATGAGCTACAGATACTCTGATAAAAGAGAAGGGAAAAAGCCAGTGATAGAGAACGATAATGGAATGGTTTGTGCTAGTTAGGAGAACAGTCACCTGTGACTCTAATGTAGCCTTGAAGTTCATGCAGAGGATGTGAGTACTATGACTAGCTCTCAGGAAACAGGGGAAAGAAAGACAAAGGGAGAGGCAACTTTTTACTGAAGGCATTAGCGTGGCATGCTGGAGACATTCCATTCAGTACCATTCAGCCATCTAGGAGCTACCCCTGTCTGTATTCCAGTGACAATATAACCTGCAGTACAGTAGAGAATCAAGTGCATCTATAAAAGGAGTGAAACAGAGTGGCATGTAAAATGGAAATCATTTCAAATATTCTCCTTTCAAAAAACAAGGGGGCAAAGAGCATGTTTAAAAAGTTTCTGCTGGCTGCAATTTCTATACAACTTTAAGAGGCTGAAAACAGAAAAATGTTCATCAATATATCTGTATGATAGCACCCCTTAAAAAGGGAAGTTATATCTGACCTCAGACACTTCCCAGCTGTGTGACCCTGGGCAAGTCACTTGACCCCCATTACCTACCCTTACCACTCTTCCACCTATAAGTCAATACACAGAAGTTAAGGGTTTAAAATAAAAAAAAAATTTTAAAAAGGGAAGTTATTTGTATTTTTTGTATTTTGTATTTTGCAGATGTTGTGTCATTTGCAGCTGCAGAGAAGTGCTTTGTGATGCACCTGCCTCATTAGAGCATCTCTTAGCCCATTCTAAATTACTGGTTTTCATTTTCAAAAAGAGTATAGTGTTCCTACTTGAACCCCAGTGTACAGAAAGAACAAGTGATTTTCTGGGAGGAAATGCAGTTTACTAAGTCTGATGGTTCTACAGTTTTAAAAAAAAAACAGAAATGACATTAGAAGGTCAAATATAATTGATGGAAAAGCTAGCATTATAACAATGATGTAGAAAATAAAATTGCCTGGCTCTTTTAGAGAACTCATTTCAGAATATTCTCTCCCCTAAATAGTTGTATGATTCCTATTTAGGTCATACCTGTCAGTTTCTACCTCAGCAGTCTTTAGTGAACCAAGTTCCCCTGAGTCAAACAGAATGACTGTTTGGACATGAGTTAATGCTACAGATGACCCCCTAAATAAAATATCTGGAAAAGAAAAATGCCATTGCCCTTACACTTTCAAATAAATGATATTTAAAGGGCACAAACTCAGGCTGTGGAGATGGAAAAGAGAACTTCATGACTAATTTTCTCTCCTTTTTTGAGTCTCAAGTGAAAGATTACATCAAATAACTGTGTTTAGTTGGTGTCCTAAAGAAGTATTTGATTCAGAAGGATAGGACCTGGATTTTAAATCTAGCTTTACTTGTTTTTGCTAGAAGTTAGTGGCATTAAGGTGGCAGAGTGGATTGAGTACTGGTCCTAGAGTCAGGAAGACCTGATCAAATTTGGCCTTAGATACTTTTTCACTGTGTGACCATGGGTAAGTCACTTAACCCTGTTTGCTTCGCTTTGCTCATCTGTAAAATGAGCTGGAACAGGAAATGGCAAACCACTCCATTATCTCTGCCAAGAAAACCCCAAAAGGGAGGAGTCATGAAGAGTTGAAAATGACTGAAAAACAACAAAACTGTACAAATGTGTTTATCTATCTATATGGAAGTGTTTAAATGTGTATATATCTTTATTACATACATTCCTTATATGCATATACATATGTATGCATAGGTAGAAGGATGAATGGATGGAGAGATAGATTTTTAGATACACAGAAACATAAAGTTGTCAGATTTCTGGAAATTCTGAAACCATGAGGAAAATGTTCTTTTCTTTTTCCTTTTCTTCAGAGATTTTAAGGTGGAGTTTTTATTATTATTATTATTTTTGCTGCTACTGTTATAATTTTAAAGTATATGTAGCACTTATTTTTAATGTGATCTTTATAGATCTAAGGAATTGTGTGTTTAGTAACATAGACATGTATTATATATAATTTGCTCATAAAATTGTCATACTGGATATATTAAATTTGGAAATCATTTATTCAGACCATAATTACTTCAAAATAACATCCAGACAATTTAATTTTAAATGCCCTTGGTTTCTTAAATTATAAATGAAGTTGTAACCATATAGAAATTTAGCTGCTTTGAATTTTTGCCAGTTTACAAGGTTAATGTAAAACCAAAGAAAAGAATAGATCATTAACATTATAATAGAACAAAAAAGTTACATTCTGTCAATTTTTGGTTCTTCTTATATCGTTTTCTGCAATAAATTTCAGTTATACAACAAAAGTCAATAGAAAAATCTAGAAATAATGGTACAGTGGAAAGTACAGAGGATCAGAAGATCTGGATACTAAATCTAATTCTTCTACTAATCAATTCTGACCTTGAGCAAATGACTTCACCTCCTGGAGACCTTTGGTTCCTTATCATCAAAAGAGGGAATGAATCAGGTGATCCTGAAAGCCTCTTCCAGCTTTCATGTTTTCTGAATCAACATTCTGTATTAAGGTTCTCCACAGTCAAACAGTTAAGAAAGTAGTTGGTGAACATAGTACCTTTCAAATTTATGGATAAGAGAAGAATTTATGAGTCAACAAGAGATGGAGAGCATTATGAAATGTAAAATGGATAATTTTGAGTATATTAAATTGAAAAGTTTTGTACAAATAAAACAAATGTTGCCAAGATTAGAAGGAAAGCAGAAAATTGGGGGTAGGAATTTTATAGACAGCATCTCAGAGAAAGGTCTCATATCTAAAATAGAAAATTCTCAAATTGATAAGAATAGGAGCCATCCCTCATTTGGTAAATGGACAAAAGATATGAACAGACAGTTTTTGAATAAAGAAATCAAAGTCATATATAGGTGTATGAAAAAGTGCTCTAAATCACTACTGATTTGAGAAATGCAAACCAAAATATTTCTGATATATCATGTCACACCAATCAGATTGAATAGAATGACAAAAGGGCAAAATGACAAAATGTTGGAGGGGATGTGGGAAAATTGGGACTCTAATGCAGTGTTGGTGGAGCTGTGAAGTGGTCCAACCACTTTGGAGAGCAATTTGGAATTATACTAGAGAGCTACAAAACTATGCATATACCGTTAGACCAGCAATAAACCCAACAAAACCCTGTTTCCCCAGGAGATCAGGGAAAAAGGAAAAGAACCCATATGTTCCAAAATATTTATAGCAGCTCTCTTTGTGCTGTCAAAGAACTGGAAATTGAGGGGATGTCCAACAATTGGGGAATGGCTAAACAAATTGTGGGATATGATTATGATGGAATACTACTGTGCCATAGGAAATGATGAGCAGGCTAATTTTTATTAAAAAAAAATTGGAAAGGGGGGCAGCTGGGTAGCTCAGTGGAGTGAGAGTCAGGCCTAGAGACAGGAGGTCCTAGGTTCAAACCCGGCCTCAGCCACTTCCCAGCTGTGTGACCCTGGGCAAGTCACTTGACCCCCATTGCCCACCTTTACCACTCTTCCACCTATGAGACAATACACAGAAGTACAAGGGTTTAAAAAAAAATTGGAAAGAACCACATGGGATAAGGAAATTAGTAGAATCAAGAGAACAACATGCATAGCTATAGAATTAATAATGGAAAAATGAAGTGTGAATGTTACCTTGATGGAGTGAACTGAAAGGTGGAAATATGAAAGACATAATTTGTATGAACAAGTCAGTCTCCTGAATGATATTTTCTGTGATGCAGGGAGGGTCAGGAGGGGCTGGGACACTTGGGGATAAATTCTACTAATAAATAAAAAATAAGTAGCTAATGTCTTTCAATACTTATCTTTTTTTGTTTTTACATGAATTACATAATCAGATTTATCCTTCTACCTTCTAGAGAGCCATTTGTGATAACAAAGTCTAAAAAGGGGGAAAAATAATTTAACAAAATTAACTAACACATTAACCAAGTCTAACATATATATATATATATATATATATATATATATATATATATATATATATATAAGAATAGCTACGTGATGCAATAGACAGAATGCTGGGCCTGAAGTCAGGAAGACCTTGGTTCAAATCTATTCTCAGACACTGACTATGTGACCTTGGGCAAGACATTTAACCTGTTCCTCTTGGTTCTCCAAGATGAGCTGGAGAAGGAAATGGCAAACCACTTTAAGATCTTTGCCAAGAAAACCCCAAATGAGGTCAGGAAGAATCAGACGTAACTGAAAAGAATGAACAACCACATTATACATAGTATTCTACACCCATAGTCCCTGACCTCTATGACAGTAGAAAGCATTCATGGTTAGAAAAAGTGATGGGGTATTTTTGTTGTTAAAGAAGGAAAAAGTGCCACAAAACTTAGTGAAAACAAATTTGACACATGGAACTTTTCCAATCAATCCTATGTTCCGAGCTATCACTCTTCTCAGCATTTTCTGTTGTTTTTAATGTTTTGTTTTTATCCTCTTCAGACTACTGGGAAATCAAATTTTGCCTAAACTAGGATGAACTTCATTACCTTTTCAGATGCTAGTTTCCTTCTTGGTTCTTGTATTTTTGAATACAAGCATTTTCTTTCAGATGCTCCAGAAAATGAAGGTCTTTAAAAGCAGGAAAGAATGAGCAACCACAAATTGTGCCCTCTTAAAGTCTTGCCACCATTTTACATGTATGATGTAAATGGCAGCATCCCCGGCCACATTCCTGGATAAAACTCTTGAAATCGTTCTGTAATATTTGAAGATAGTTTTCAAATACCAAGTCCCAGGCTATGTTTGTTTGGAAACCTAGTCAAGTTCAAGAGCAGCACTATCATCATTTATACTTCTGCCTTTGGATAAGTGGGTCCTATTGCCAATATTCCCTCCATTTCCAGTCCTTCGAGACCTAGTCAAAAGAACAAAATAAATATCCACTAACTTCTACATCAAAGAAAATACCCCAAAGCCAAGAATACATGGAATCTTTCTTTCTCTTATGAAAATGGCTCTGTCCCCTGGTGGCAAATGTGGCTCTTGTCTATACTTTAGAGTTATACTGTGTCAAGGAGTTGTAAAGATCTGTAAAGATTTATTTAAAGATTACATTATAAAAATTTTAAAAATAACTTAAGAGGCATGAAAGATGAATTACAATATGAATATTCAATATTTTATTCATCATTCTTTTAAAAAAGTAATTTATAACTAAAATAAAAATAAAAAAGAATTCAGAGATGGAAGAAAGTTTTCTAGATGTGGGGGAAAAGGGATAGGAACATGCTTTGAAATGCTTACTCTTGTTTTCTTTGTACTTCAGATCTCATCTATATATGCACATATATATAATAAATATGTGTATATATAAATAAATGTGATCACATATTTATATATATGTTCATGTATGTGTGTGTGTGTGTGTAATATATCGGTGTATCTAGAAACCCAACATTGAGATATGGTATACCCAGTGATTGGCACACATATACACTCTCTCTCCTAATCATTAGTTGTACTATATCTCAGCATCAGATTTCTAGATACATCTATGTTACTTTTATTATATTTTATACTAAAACATTCCAAAAGGAACGTTAGCACACAAATTAATTTTTTCAGGAAAAGCAAATTTAGTTTGTTTGTTTTTTAACTCTTACCTTCTGTCTTGGTATTGGTGTATTAGTTCCAAAGCAAAATCACTGTAAAGGCTAAGCAATGGGGGTTAAAGTGACTTGCCCAGGGTCACACTGCTGGGAAATGTCTGAGGCCAGATTTGAATCCAGGACCTCCCATCTCTAGGCCTGGCTCTCAATCCACTGAGCCACCCAGGTGCTCCCAAAATATAGTTTTTTAAAAACAAGAAATGGCAATTTTGAAAATGTTCAATGTAATTATTAAGAAGTTTCAAGTCTTAGAAAACTAAAATATTTAAGGCGATTTCCAAATGCATAACAATTTAATGTTAATAAATAACACTATTCTGCTTCCATGATGACAATACTAAGGACACACCATCATGCTCATTCATTTAGTCATTCATTAAAGCCAATAAATATTTTTGAATGTCTGCTTTATCTGCTATAGATCCAATTGTCAGAGTTTTGTAATATTTTTCAATTTACTTCAACGGAACTTAGCAATGCAGATACAGCATAAATTCAAAGTACTGAGGTGTGGTCAAGGGAGTCTCATTAAGTGGCTGATCATACTCTCAGGGCCTGAGAAGGTACAGCAAGTGAAAAAACAAACAAAATGAAACAAACAAAAACAACCCACTGAAAGAACGTAGAGTACTATACTAGAAAACTATGAGACTGAATTGTAGGTTCAGTAAGAAAACAAAGTTAGAGAGGGAAGTGAAAGGAGGTTGTGGTTAGAGAAGGGAATTTCAGAGGTCAAAAAGTAGGAAAAATAAAGTTCTTTTAAAAAAATGAAGTCCAAAGGATGGCTACGTTGATGGTATATAATCACAGATATTTAGGACTGGAAAGGGACTAGGGCCATCATCTTATTTAACTAACCATTTTTAAATGTGAAGAAAATGAGGCCCAGAAAGGTTGTTACTAGTCCAAGATCAAACAGGTTCGTGGTGATAGACACAACACTAGAATCTCCATTTCTTAATTTCTACTCCACTGATCTTCCCATTCATTCACACTATTTTTTTTTTCAAAAGGAAGCAAATTCAGAGCTAACGCAGACACCTGCTTCCCCCCCCCCCCACCAACTACTGACATATTTAAGGAATCTGAGTTTGAATGATTAATTAAGCTCATCATTTTCAATATAGTTTGAATTTTCTCAGGTTTGAAGCCTATTTGATATTCTACATGCCAAGACAAGGCATACTACAAAATAGTTAACAAAATTCATCTTGATACTTTGACATTTTTCCCCAATGAGAGTGTGCTGCCGAGCAATCAGCATCATTATAATAGTTCACTCTACTATATCCCTCTCCAGTTTGCAAAGTTCTTTCCTCACCACATCTCTGAAAGTAGCCAAAGGAGACCATCCAGCAAAAATTTCCCTAGCAGATAAATTTCAATTTATTTGTTGGAGAGAAATATTTCCCGGGTGCCAGGACATAGCTATTCATCCTAAGGAAGCTCTTTTTGTTTGCTTCTACTGGCTGGGTTTTTTCTGTTATAATTGCTTGCTTTATTGGCACCTGATAGTATTTTCTTGCTGTAAATGGTTCAGAGAGAAGAAAAATATAGCCATTGGTTTCCAAGATTTACATTAAAGGCTATAAGAGCTGAATCTAAGGTTTCAAAAGGCAAATTAGAGGACAGATAAAACTGAGGATATAAGAAATAATTAAAAACATGAACCCAAAAGACTTCTAAGAGAAACAATGAAGTTAGACAAAACCAAGTACAATTATATATATATATAATTGTATAGTCAAAGACTTCACATTTCAAGCTTGATTTAAACCAGTGGTTCCCAAACTTTTTTGGCCTACCGCCCCCTTTCCAGAAAAAAAAATATTACTTAGGGCCCCCTGGAAATTATGAAACTATTTATTGAACTCAGAATAGAATGTAATACAAAAAAAAGTATGGCCATCACCACCCTCCTGGATTTCTGCAGCACTCACCAGGGGGCGGTAGCACCCACTTTGGGAATCACTGATTAAACCATCTCCTTCAAATTGAAAGGAAAATCTTCTATCTTTGCATTACTAGGGAAAAATTTTCCACATAAGCACAAAACTGTAATGGCTACACAAAATGTTCCATGTTGCAATCTGAAAGGCAATTATCTATGTCAAATAAAATTAAATCCAGCTAAAATTAAAATGTTTCCCATCTATAAAAATGTAGCACGTTTCCAAATGGTGTGTATCAGAATATATAACAAAGGACTTCTACAGTTTTCTCTTCTTTTGGCCTGGGGTTTAAATCTCTAGTCAGTTTCTGTGTTTGATTTGAAAGCTGGCAGGAACTGGAATCTTTTCATTAATGCTCATATATATTACAGTCATTCTTTTCCCTAAAAATCTTACTTCCAAGGTCCCTTTTCTCAAATTCCTAGGATTCAGAACAAAATGAAACCTTGGAGATTACTGAGTCCAGGGTCCTTTTATAGATGAGGAACCAAGACCAAAGTAGTTAAGTCAATTGCCCAAGACCTCATAAGTTGTAAACAACCTGAATTCAAACCCAGGTCCTCTGTCTCCAAATCTAGTGCCCTTTTCAGTAAACCACATTTAGGAAAAAAAAGAATGTTTTTTCTATTACACAATATGAATAAATGACTGAAAGAAACATGTATTTAAGTATATATTACAGTTGAGGCCAAATAAATCTGACTACAAGGGTGTGGTTAACATCAATTTCTTTCCTTTTTTTTTCCTTTTTTTTCACGAATAGGGAAAAATAGCAAAATATTACATTTCTGATCTTTTTAAAAATTTGCCTTTGGACTGCCTTGAGAATTAAAATATTCATTTTTGTTGTTGCCATTGTTTAGTAGATTAGCCATGTCTAACTCTTCCTCACCCAACATGAGGTTTTCTTGGCCAAGATACTTAAGTGGTCTGACATTTCCTTTCCCAGTTTATTTTAAAGATTAAGAAAATGAAGCAAATTGGGTTAAGTGACTTGTCCAAGGTCACAGAGCTAATAAATGTCTGAGGCAGCATTTGAATTTGGTCCTCTTGGCTCCAGAGTCAGTACTCTATCCATTGTGCCACCTAGCTTCCCACCCTCCAAAAATGTTCATATTAAAATGTTATCAAAGGAATGGATTCCTTTTTTATCTGTTTGGAGGAATTAGGGATGATTTCCTAGGTTGCTTTTTCTCTATTATACATACACAATGGACCCTTGAAATTCATTTGACATTAGATAAGGTTTCCACAATCATTACCAAAAAGGATTTACCTAGACCTGAACTTAGATTTTCCTCACATCCAAACTCATTAACAGGTCAGAATATTTAAAATATGTAGATTAGAAGGGATTTGGGCAGAGACCAATATCAGAAGTGGAAGACAACTACCAATTCAGAAACTGTCTTGATGACACAGAAAACAAATGAGTGGATTATTTTTTTCTAGCTAAAAGATAATTGATAATTAATCATATTTTCATTATTTTCTAAATTTTATATTTAACCCAAGGAAATCATATTCATTTAACAGTGTTACACATTGACCCCTTGAAAGCTGTTGAAATTTGAAAGAACAAATTGCTTAGGCTCATTTTTTACTTTTGGAGATAACATAAAAACATAAGGATGACTCAGACGTTTACTTAGTTGATACCCCATCTTTAATTACAGCAAACATCCCTGCATATACTTTGGCTTTAGAATTGAAGATGAGTCATGCTGAAGCTATATTAGCAGGAAGTATAAGTAAATTAATTTCGGTCTTGTTTATACTTTTATTGTCACCATAAATCAGTTGTTTAGGTGAGCTAAGGTCCCTTGCTTTTATTTAAGTCATTAGGGCTCATCAGTGAATAATAATGTGGTAGAATTTTATAAGAACAATTCACTGTTTTTACACGGAACTCAAGCTCACTGAGTATTTTCATATAATGATAGTTATCATATATGGCCTCCTTTAACAAATGGTTATGTGTCAGTCACCACATTAGTGTAACTATCTCACTTGCTCATTAGTTCCTTAATGGAAAGGATATTAATTTCTGTTCCCCAAAACATACATATATTCCGAATTTTAAAGACAGGAAATATTGCTCTATATTAGATATGCTGATAAAGTCTGAAGAAACCATTTCCTTCATATTAAATCTCACTTTTCCCACCTCAAATATTCTAATTTTAATGGGTAGTTTCCACAAGCTTGACATTAATGGCCTAAGAATTAGAGAATGTCAGGAAAGACAGGTGAGAAAATACTCTTTATAGAAATTGGGCAAATTAGAAGAGGAAACTTTACTATTTAGGCCCATTAGAGTATCCCTTAATGAACCCCCCGGTAAGCTTTTAAAGAGTTCATGTAAGCACTGCCAGTCAAATCTGGTCAATAAGCATTTATTAACCATTTCCTATATGCCATTTGTTGTGCTAAGTGCTGGAGATTCAAAAGAAGGCAAAAATAGTTCCTGGATTCAATGGGAAGAATAAAAGCAATAACAGTCGTCTTTTTTCAAATTTCATAATGCTAACTCCCTCTTTTAATCATCTCACTACCCCTATAAGACAATTAGCACGTTAATTATCCCCATTTAAAAAAGAGAAACTGAGTATAGATCATTTTAAAGATTTGTGTTTTTAATAATTTTTTTCCAATGACCCACCTGAAGGCTTTCTCCCATTTCCCCTCTCTCCTCCCTTCTTTCTATCCCATCCTTCCCAGCTCAAATAGAGCGACACAATTTCCAAGAAATTTAAGTCCAGGAAAGATGATAATGATGAAAATGGGATATGAAATGATAAAGGTTAATTGACTTTGGATGAAAGGGAAAATAATGGTAGGGGAACAGATCAAAATCACAGTGGAGAAGACAATTTAGCCTCCTTTTGAAACAGGACAGGTAATGAGGGAAAAGAAGATCACAAAATATACCAACTGTGAATGTAATGAATTGACTATTTTTAACACTGCTTTGAATTGACTATTTTTAAAAACTGCTTTGGATCCAGCAATGACTGACCACCCGTTTCCTGCTTCTCTTGAGTCATTTTGTGTGTTCTTTTGCCTTGGTAAATAGTTTCAAACTCTGGATTCTTTTTCCTCCATCAAGGGTAGAAAGTATATGACGCTGAGATGGGTAGGATTAAAGAAACTGATATTTCATGTAAAAACTAAAGAAATATAAAGATTTCAAGCGATTCATTTTAGTTACACTTTTCTTCAGTCATCCCAGATAAGTGAGACCAGAAAAAGAAACTAAACAGTTCCCCAATCAGGTTGATAGACAGAGAGGAAGTAGAAGGCAGATTAAAGGAGCCTTTATCTTTGGTTCTATGTTTGAAATTTCTTCCTTTCTGTGTTCATTTCTAAGGGGGAATAGGGTCTTTTGAGTTGCTCCTGCACAAAAGCCTTGTACTACACTCACTCTAAAGGCCAAAGAAAAAAAAAAAAAAAGGAAAGCCCTTATATATGTACTCTGTACTTCTTTGGATTTTACTAGCTGTTCCTCTAATGAAAAAGCTAGCCTTGGGAGCAAGGAACAGCTGTAAAGGAAATGTCATTATTTGTGAAACTCCCTTGGTTTAGCAAATTAATTTACCTTGCTACCTCTTTGGAGTCGAATCATGCTTCCTCTGCCTTTTCTTCTACTCTTCATCATTATTTTCTAACTTAGTTCCCATTCTTTAATCCAATTTACAAATGACTGCTCAACCCCACCCCCCCGACCCCCATCCAGAGAGACAATACCATTTTAGAGCAAAAATGAGGAAATCCTTACCCCAGCTTAATTTTTTGTGATTCCTTGGAACAAGTTCCAAAAGGTGGTTTATTTATGCCTATGGCTGCAAAAGAGCAGCTGGGGGGCATAGTGAATAGAGGGCTGGGCCTGGAGTCAGGAAGACTCAGCTAGTTCCAATCTGAACTCAAACATTTAATAATTGTATGACCCTGGGCAAGTCATTTAACCCCATTGGCCCCAGTTTCTTCATCTGTAAAATGATCTGGTGAAGAAAATGGCAACTCATTCCAATGTCTTTGCCAAGAAAACCCCAAATGGGATCACAAAAAGTAAGACACAATGGAATATAACAAAACAAAACAATAAACAAAATGGTCATAAAATCACTTCTTGATTTTAAATTTATTATAAAGGCCACAAGAAGAGAGTGTAAATCTCTAAGAGTAGAAAAGCTATATAAATTACATTTGTCATTTTCTAGTATAAATGAAGAAAAGAGAATTTCAAGAAAGGTCATGTTTCTGTCCTCTACACAGACATTTAATAAGACAATCTCAGGCAACATTTGTTCCTTTTTCCATCTAACCTGCTCAAAGTATTTTAAAAGACATTAATAAATTATAGATCTTTATCATACAAGGCACTGCAAAACATGGAGATTGTCTTTGTAACAATTTCTTATTCTATCCTTTTTCTATCTTTCTCCTTCTATATTCCCTTTCATTCTTTGAAAATAATAGAACTTAAGTGTTGTTATTAGTTACATATATTGAATACAGTAAATTTCTATTAATAATTTCACCAACAAGACATCAACTCATAAGTAAGTGTTAAACTTAACCATGAGGTACATTAACTTGATAAACACATATGTATACATCAAACATATGTGTATGTGTATATACATATATGAATATACTGCATTTCAGTATAATTTGTCCTTTATATTTTATTTTATGCATTTAAAACATTATTGTGAAAAAGAATCTTCTAGAGATTTCACCTGACTTAAGAAACTCTGATCTAGTCCATTCCCTTGCCCAGCTATATATAATCTTTAAAGAGTTCATGCAGCTGACCTGCTAAGCCTCTCTGAACTCTATTATCACCTTTCACCTTTTTAGGCTGGTCATTTGGTCTTTGGTCACAGATATATGGTGGGTCAACAGGCTCATCCTCAATTTCAGATTTAGTAAGACCTATCAGAGTTGTGTTTAATGGGTATAGTTATTGAGATCCCAAGACCATTTCTGAATTACATGACATAGAATCTTAGGAAAAGCTTTAATAGAAAGAATCCCTGCAGTATTCTACAACTCAAAAGTATGGTCAACACTTTTCACTGCCTTTACTTTCACTGATAGGCAATTTCAAATCCACCAAGCAACATTCCCATTCATATCTTCCTTTTAAAGGACCTTGTTTATGCCTTTCTGTGAACCTCTGATATACATTACTTTGATAAAACATGCAAATTAAAATGTTATAATTTCCTTTGATGGAGTTGCCCACATGTAGTACATATTTCCTGATACATGTAATTTGACCTTGAAATGAGCTCCCAAATTTCATTTTTTAAATTATAGATATTTTATTTTACCAATTACATATAATAACAAATTTCCACATAAAGTTTTCAAAGTTATATGATCCAAAATGTCTCCTTCCCTCTTCATTTCTGGAACTAGCAGCAATTCTAACTGGAATATACTAAATATATTATAAAAATCTTTTTTCTTTAGAAAAACCAGATACCTCCCACAGCTATTCATTAAATCAATATAAAATAGTACTATAATAAAACAGTTAAAAATAAAATTAAAAATAGTTAATAGATTCAAATAAGATAATTTTCTAACCTAGATTCCTAAAATATTAGGTTGACAAAGGAATTTAGGATAATCGAGTACTGAGGTTGTCAACATTTTTATGTTACAAGCTCTTTTGGCAATCTGATGAAATCTATCCTTTCTAAGAATATTATTTTTAAATGCATAAGATGAAATACATAAAATTAGAAATAAAAAATTCTATTTAAATATAGTTATGGAAATAGTTTATTAAAAATAAGCTCACAGTCTCAAGGTTTTGAATTCTTAAATTCTACTACAACTGAAGAAGGCATTGAAATGTGGAGAGGTTAAATAACCTGCCTATGTTAAATAGTGAATAAGAGGCAGAGATAGGATTAGAGCCCAGGTTTCCAGACTCCTAGGTTTCTTGCCTTTTCTATAGTAACATTTGTAATACGCACGAGTCTCATGTTAATCAGGCACCTCTCCTATCAGTTTTGCTAGGATTTCTATCTGGTGGGTATACAATTCTCTCTGGAGTAAGACTCAATTGCAATAAATCATTCTCCTCCCCTTTTGGCTGATGGCCTATAATTTTCTGCTTTATACTTGGAACTCCTCTTTTGTAGAATGGAATATCCTTTAAAACAGACTTTTAAAACTACTTCTTTTATATACTGTTAATATTTTCCTTGCCTTCTTCCATTCGCCTTTGGAAAATAGATGAAGATATGTGTGTCATTTTCCTCTCTTTGATTACCGCTTCTATGAATAAGTCAAGGTAATATGGCTCCTTATAGATGAAAGATAAAAGAGCTATAAGCCTTTCATAGAAAAATTTCCTATTTCAGAATAAGTCAATTACATTATGTTGATATGGCTAATAAGATTAACCTGCTTTTCTTTCCTCTATGATTTTTTAAAAAGTAATATAATAACTGACAACCTTCTATGCATAACTAGATATATTACAATCTGTAAATCCTGACTCCCAAGCCTCTAATATTTCGACTGAAATGGAGGAAAAGTAGATTTATTTCCTTTTTAATGAACCAAATAATATCCCTCTCAATGCCTTAGCAGTGTAGTGATGGGTATCAAAGGGATCCTTAAATAGATCAAGATGTATAAGAGGTGTTCTTTGTATTAAAAATGCTCAGTTTCTTTAATAACTCATATACCATGACATGACATTTTTTTCTTGTCATCACTACTTAGCAGGAAGAGATTTGCTTCTTAAAGATTTTTTCATTTCTTTCTCTTAACTATTTTAAAAAGTAGAAGCTTCTTACTAATTTAATTGCATGCCTTATTAGAAGTAAGCTATTACCTCTTTTGATGCAAATGTGATACTAATAATGCAACACAAAACAGTAGGCATATCCCAAAAATGCTGCAGTACAGATGGCAAAAAATTCTATGTCACATTTTAAAAATCATTTTGGCTTTGCTGATGATTTATAATTTATTTCTTCTGTTTAGCTGTTTAAACTAGAAAACTTAAAGGCAGATATAGCTATTAGAGTTAATTTAATAATTAAAGTATCTTTCTAACCTAAACAGGTTTTTAAAAAAATAAATGTGGCAAAAAAAAATGTGGCCACAGATCATAAGCTTTTCCACAAATGCTAGCTACTAGAACAGTTGAGTGGTCCATTCCGAATACATGTGATTTCTGTTCTTGATAATAATCTTTTACTTCACAAGATAATAGGAGGTGAGTGGCTCCAAAGTCCCATTAACTATAATGATTTTTCACTCAAGTATATGTCACGAGACTAAACCATCAGGAACTTATAGAGAGAAACTACTGCAATTCCAATATTGCTCATAAAGATGAGTCATAAGTACAATTTTATTGAACAATATAAGTTATCACACAGTCTCTACAGAAAATAAACAAGCAGACTTCATGTATCAAGCAGCTGTGCTAATTTGATTATATGTGAATGGAATTGGGGGAATTCATTGCCATCAAACTATAAGAAATATATATATATATATATACATATATATGTATTTTTTTACTTTGTTTGCTTTATATCAATTGGCTCCACTAGAGTCCAGTAGTGATGATACTCACGGCATCATCCTATGTTATTATAACTTATGTCTGTCTAGTTCATGATCACAGATCATGCTTCTAAAACTAACCAGATCAGCTGTCTGGCAAACCTAGCATTTCTGGCAACAAGGGTGAAAGTGTGACTGGGTCAGGATAAACTCCATTTGTATTACTAAAAGAAAAAAAAATTTGACAAACTTGCCGCACATATACCCTTTACCTATTTTAGAAGCATCACATTTTGTCATGAAGCAACACACATGTCAATAAATGAAATAACACATGCATGCTTTCAGGGTATTAAAAACATGAAATATATGCTAACTCTCACTTTAGGTGTAGAAGGAAAATAATTCAAAGGAATTTACTGTAAAATTGGAAATCAACAAGTATGTTGGAGAATAGTCCACTTATAGTACTTATGTCAGGAGTGAACTTTATTAGATTCAATAAAACAATATTAAATCATCATGTTTTATCAAGTCTACAGATGATTAAATTGATAAACCATCATCTAATCTTCCAATCTTTCTACTGCTGCATATGGACAACTGGAGGAGTAGGGGGCAGAAATGCTTCGGAGGGAAAGTATTTCATATCCTAAGGAGGACTCTCCTTGGGATAATATGGATCGCTACCTTTTTTACAGACACTATTTTAGTGTTAGATAATTAAAAGAAAGTTAAGGATGTTCAAGTCACATCCCTAGCCTTTGAGGATGCCTCATGAAGGACATGACCACATTTTCTGTCCCCAGAAATTCCCATTAACATCACTACGAGCAACTGGACTGTATGAATCTGGTCTGTCCTAACTGTTTTTCTCAAATTCTGCCATTTTCAGTTTAAATATTACATGCTTCAGTGATCGGTTGCATTTTAGTAACTCCCAACATAATGTTCAACTAAGATGATATCCTTACTCAATATCCCCCCACAAAAATGAACACTAACAGTTTGTATTTCTACATAACTCCCCAAAGTCTGGATAATTTATAAAAATAAATTATTATTGCATTTCTTGTGTTGAACGGCAGACTGCATAATTGTAAGAATACAGACTTGAAGAAAAAGGCCTGGATTCTAATCTCAAATCCATCATTTTCTAGCTCAGTGTTAATTTAATTTCTCCATATCCTTGTCTTTCAATTAAAAAAATTAAACTATTTATTTCACTCTACCTTCACCCCCTATCTATCACTCATGTTTGTAAAGAAAGCACTTTGTAAACTTTAGAATATGATATAAATGAACTCTTGTTAGTCATATTCTGTGGTATATTATCCATTAGAATTTAACATTATTTACTAAGCCCACTCCATTTGTGCAAATGTGCTAAGGAACACATAGAAACAGACTAGAAAAATCAGAAAAGGCAGAATATGTTATGTTGCTATTAGTCATTTCAGTAGTATCCAGCTCTCTGTGACCCCATTTGGGGTTTTCTTGGCAAAGATACTGGAGTGGTTTGATATTTCCTTCTCCAGTTCATTTTACAGATGAGGAAACAGAGGTAAACAGGGTTAAGTGCCCAGAGTCACATAACTGGTAAGCATTTAAGGTTGAATAAGGTCCTCCTCTTTTCAGGTCCAGTGCCTTGTTCACTGCGCCATCTTGTTGCTCTAAATGTAGTATAGTGAATAATAATAGACTTGGACTAAAAAAGGACTTATTATTCTTATTAGCTGTGTAACATGGACTAGTCACTTAATCCCTCTGATCTACAGTTTCCTCATCTGTAAAATGAAGGCCTGGGATGGATGACCTTTAAGATTTCTTCTTCTAATATCTATGATCTTCTGTTTCAGTTCTAAGAGAGTTCATTAAGAAGGAAAGCCTTTATGGAGAATGTGAATTCTAAAGAACAAAAGACAAATGCTAGTCAAGGCAAAGTTTTGAGCAAAGGGTCAGTGGCCCAGTATCTCTCTACTCTCCTTCTCTGTGGTGATCTAGGGATTTAAAAGGGAACAGGGCTGACCTTAGGGTTTTAACGGACTAAAGTGTGATGTTAAGTAAACTGACCTCATCAGCTCCAGATGTCCAATGACAGCAAAGTGGGATATGTAATATAGGATTTTAACCTTGCCATGTTGGCTTAGGGCAAACCTGTCAGTTGCTTTGGATGGAATGTTGAAGGTAGCATGAGCCACAGGACAGACTTCAACTGCCAGAGGGACCAAGAGTATAAAAAGCACTGGAGACCCAGGGTTGGGTTCTGTTTTTCCCCTGAGCAGGCAGCCCTGGGTCAGAGTGATGCAGTCTCTGGTTGATAAATAAAGTTCTTCTTGGACTAAATCTTGCCAGTCATGATAATTATATTATTGAGTTGCTCTAGAAGATTAGGTCTTAAATACCCTACATGATCCTTGGCCTAAGCTACCCACGATCCACACCCACCACCCGGGCCCAGAGTGTGTTAAGGGGTAAGTGACTGATCAGGGTGAAGTCAGGGGAAAAACAGAACCCAGCCCTGGGTCTTCAGTGCTTTTTATATTCTTGGTCCCTCTGGCAGTTGAAGTCTATCCTCTGGCTCATGCCACCTTCAACATTCCATCCAGGGCAACTGACAGGTTTGCCCTAAGCCAACATGGCAAGATTAAAATCCTATATTACAGATAGAGCACTGGACTTGGAGTTAAGAAGAATTGGATACAAATCACAGTGCAGACACTTATTACCTGTGTGATGCCGGGTAGGTTATTTTATGCTCATTGACTTGATTTCTTCATTTGTAAATAAGGAGGTTGGACTTGATGGTTTCCAAGATTCCTTTCAGAACAAAACAGATGATCCTAGGATCATATATAAAGTCTAAGACTATACCACAAGTTATAAGGGATTCTCTGAGAAATGTTTTTCATTCTTCTCCACGATCCTTATTTGGTAGAGAATGTGACAATATTCTAGGAACTTGAGTATTGGTTATTTGGGATTATGGAAGATTAGGATAATGAAGGAAAAAGAATAGTCTTTTGGAAAATGAGATAATCACAAAGAAGAAATTACCTTCAATTCCTTGCTCTTGCTCTTGCTTAACTCCCAAACCCTCTGAAACCTAGGACTGTATTTTGCCTTTGAAACATCTCTTGCATTTACCTCCTCCACTGACATGGTCCTCATTTCTTCACCCCTGGACTACTGAAAAAGAATGCTGGTTTGGCTCCCTGCCACTAGTCTCTCCCTACTCCAGTCTAGGCTCCAACCACCTATCAAAATGATTTTCTTAAAACATGTGTCTGACCATGTTCTACCCCGATCTCCTTATATACCTCAGTTCCTTATAACTCTAAAACCAAATATAAAATCTTCTGTCTGACCTTCAAAGCCCTTTCTAACCTAGTCTTTCCCCTCCTACTGTTTATCCCCTTCTCCCACATTGTCCAATCTTATGACACAGGTCTGCTTTCTGTTCTTTGAATAAGACACTCTCTGACTCTGGACATTTTCATTAGCTGTCCCCCATGCCTGGAATGCTTGCCCTCCTCATCTCCACCTCCTGGCATTCCTGGCTTCCTTCAAGTTAAAGCTAAAACCACAGCTTCTGCAAGAAGTCTTTTCCAATCCTTTTTAATTCTAGCACCTTCTCTCTGAGGTTACCTCCCATCTATCCTGTCTATATTTTATTTGCACATAGCTATTTGTGTATTGTGTGAGTTCTCTGAAAGGAAAGACCAACTTTTGACTTTCTTTGCATCCATAGCACTTAGCACAGTGCCTGGCACATAGTAGGTAGTTAATAAATGTTTTACTGACTGATTTATGTGAATAATGAACACCCCCTCACAAGTAGTCCCACTATTTGAATATGCTCTACCTATTTCCATGGACTACACCCCATTACCATATTTTCTCAATTCTAATTTCCAGTAGTGCAAATTCAAAAGGATGCAATCACTTCAGGGGATTCATTCTTCACCCTCATTGGGACCTAACTGTATGGTACTGATAAGATATATAGGGAAGTTGGAATCCAAGATGGACTTGTGGGAGAACTGATCACATTTAATGGTACTATATGAAGGTTCAAAGTGCATATATTCCCCTGCCTTGTAAAAGGTATCTGACAGGAGACTTTCAGAGCAGAAAAAAGTGATAATAAAGCAGTGAAAAAGGGCTGAATGGAATGATGCCAGTCATAGAAAAGGAGAGGCTTGAGAAGAATTAAAAGCTTAAGCTTAGATTTCTTTTTCTTCCTCTTGCCATGTTTTTAGGGTCTAGCTTGTAGTGGGCACTTTGGTTTTATCTCCTACCAGTTTAGGGATGACCAATTAGGACTGAAATTACTACCTGAGACTGACTGAATATGCCTCAGTCACATTGGTGCCCAAATATAATTTGTGGGGTATACCCCAACCCTCTTCATGCATTTATTGTTGCTGTTCAGTTGTTTTAGTCATGTATAACTCTTTGTGACCCCATTTGGAGTGTTCTTGGCAAAAACATTGGGGTGATTCCTTCTCTAGCTCATTTTACAGATGAGGAAACTAAGGCAAGCAGGGTTAAGCAACTTGCCCAGGGCCACACAGCTAGTAAGTGTATGAGCCAGATCAGAACTCAGAGAGCTAAATCTTCCTGATTCTATGCCTGGCACTCTATCCACTGCATCACCTAGTTGCCCCAAACCCTCTTGTGCACACTGAGACTAACTGTAGACTCTGGTGCCCATCCTGATCTCTACAGGGAAGATATAAGGACCACAGGTCCATAGCTCAGGTAGCTCAACAATAAGTTAGCTTATTGTTCATCTTGCTCTAATTTAGGGACTAAGCACTGGCCTATTCTTCCTGATCAAGGTCCCAAATTATATTCTAGGGCTACTTTTGTATCCTAACTCCAGTAAGTGAGTACCTGTCTTCTATGTGTCATCTTCTACCATGGGGGACCTAGCATGGTAATTCAGTTACTCTGGGAATGAAATTCTGCTCTGTTTTCACCTGTCCTCTCAGGAACTAGAGACCTGACCCTCCACACTATAGCATCTACCACCTGCCAACACGATGCCATGCTTCAGCCCACACATCCAAACTCCCTCTTGGCCAGTGAAGCTCTCCAACATGTCTAAACTTCCACTTGTTACCTGCTGCCTAAGCCACTTAACCTTCTCTCATTCAGTCCATACTTTCTCCTTGTATTTCCCATGACTTAGACCTTTCCGAAATTTCTGTCTGGTAAACAGATTGGTCCACTCTTGGGACCCTGAATATCCTGGGCTAATCTTTTCTGACACACCCATAGGCTAGGTAATGACAAGATGAGTCAGCACAGGGGGAAGTTTACAAGTAGGAAGAGAAGGGTAATAGCTTCATGTATTAACTAGAGTGAGGAGCCAGAAGAAGAAGGGGAGGGGAAAAGGAAAAGAAAAAAGCACAAGGGCAGGGAATTCAGATTTCTAGAATGACCCCCCTCCCCCCATTTCCCACAGAAGAGAAGTAAAGGACCTCCATTATCATGGCCCTTAAATCTCTTCTCTTTGTAAATTAGGCCAACAAGGCATTATTCTGAGAATCAAATTACACCCCAATACATTTAGTGATTTGTTTTTTATCTCTGTTCTCTAATCCATGCTGCTATTTTGTGTTATAAGGACATTGAGATAATTAACAGTGGAAACATTTATCCCTGTGTTCTTTTATAGGTCTAGCCAAAGACTAAAAGAAGGTAGAAAAGCAGCAATGATTAATCAGAAGCAAAAAAAGAAATGATATTATTTCTTGCTTCATGCTTCAAATGTCAGTAATTCAGAAAGGGCACAGGGCATTACAGGGCATTTTTGTGTGTGCGTGATGTCCTGCTGTTAAAACTGAACAGCTGGAGTCAAACCTAACTTCTCTGTTACTGCTGAGCACTATGACCTTGCAAAAGAAACCCCACAGCAGATCATTATTTCATAATTACTCTCCATACTGATGTTGACACTTGGTCCTCTAATCACTGATAAAATGTGATCTCTGCATGGAGCCATAGTAGAGGCTGAAGCAACTCTGACCGAGAAGAGGTGACAACTCCTAACCGTGCACTACCCAGGGTGCAGATCATGTTAGCTCACCGTATAGCTACCAAGTGTTCTCCACAGTTACAATCACTATGGAGATGACTCTGATCATATTATCCATTATTGGAACATGGCAAATAATCATATGGGATGTGGGGGAGAAAGGGGAGACTACACCTCATGAATGTTACTTCACTCTCTTATTTTCTATCCTGATACCAACCTGCCTTACTCTTTTCTAGGTAGAGGTTGTGAGGAGGGGGATAATCCTATGCTTTTCTTTTTTGACCTAACAATGAATTCCATGATTGAATTAAGGCTAACTATGCTAGGAATATAAAGAGACCTGATTTCCACTCTCAGAATTCTCATGAACCAACTGGGTGACTCTAAGCAGGGCTGTGGTCTACAGGCACAAAAATTAAGATACTCAGGGTCTAAGGACAGCTGTAAAATAGAGGAGCCTTACTGATCACTAAAGTCAATTCTAATTTTAAAATTCTATTATGTTATTCTAAGTTGTTCAGGTTCTCTAGATTCAGAGGCCTCTTTTCTAAAATGAGAGGTTTAGATAACATTATTTTTGAGGTTCCTTCTAGATAAAATCTTCTATGAACTTCTTTGATAAATAGCAGGACAAGTGGTACAGGGGATGGAGTGCCAGGCCTAAAATCAGGAAGTTGTTCAGTTGTTTCAGTCATGTCTGGTTCTTTTTGACTCTATTTGGAGCTTTCTTGGCAAAGATGTTGAAGTGGTTCCAAATGAGGACTGTCAAGGGGAGTTTCATTTAGGATCTAAGGAGGACCTAAAGCAGCCTTGGAAGGAGAGACAAGAGAGAGCTGAAAGTAAGGGGATGGCATGGGAGGAAAGGCACAAGGGTAGGAATGAGCATGTTTCCTGAATTGGATAGAAAGGACAACTACTAACCCTGAATACCATACCTAGCTTAACAAAGAGTCTGGCCCATAGTAGGTGCTACATAAATTCTTCTTCCCTTTATATATGTCCTCTTCCTAGTCACATGCACCCAACATTCCTACAATAGCAGTTCCTATGGAGTTGCTAGTTTAATGAGGACCAATTTTATTCCTTTTTCATTGCTCGTAAAGTAATCAAGAACCTAACTTCCCTAGGAAGGGGGTCATGCCTTCTCTGTATTCTAAAACAACCACCCTACAGTGAGGGATTGCCCTGACACAGACCCCATGTATCACAATAATGATCACTGTGGCCCTCTAGATAAGTCACTTAACCTCTGCCTCAGTTTCCTCAATTATAAATGGAGAAAATCAAAGCACCTTGCTTTTTAGGTTTCTGGGAGAATCAGATGTGATAATATTTGTAAGGCTTCTGGTAGTCCCTAGAATATAATATGTATTCAATAAATAATTGTTTCTACCCTTCTTTCCTTTTAGGGATATTCATGGAGAAAAAGGAAATGAAACCTGGAGAAAAATAGAAGACAAAGAAACCAGGCTCACATAAAACTCTCCCTGCCTGGGCCAGGGTTTTTCTGGAGGCCCAAGAATAGGTTGTTAATCACAACACATGCTACTCATGTTGGAGAGCTTGCCTCTGCATGCCAACAAGCAATATTTGTTCTGTACATCCCACTGAGATAGCTTTGTATGTTTTGCTCCAAAAAAGAACATCAGATTCACATACAAAACAGTAAATGAATTCACCACGACTTGTTCTCAAAGATATTGTTTGCAAAGAGAACATGTTTGGTTTTTTTTTTATCATAGATAAGGACAGTGTTTGAGAGTGTTCATTATTGTATGCTAAAGCAATTAACAGGCAGGCTTTATTACAAACCTAACAGACTAAGAACACATCTCTCAATACTGTATTACCGAAACAATTGTTAAGGGATGTGCAAAAGGATTAGTTTGGGGCATATCCAATGTGAGAATATCAGTTTGGACACTTAGATCAATACTTCAGATCCAATTATATTATCACTTCAATGAGTTTTGATTTTGATACTCTGAAGAAAAATGGAGAGATAAATGTTAACACAATCCAGTTCCTTAGCACAACCACTGACAAAGGAAAGCCCCTAAATTCAGGTTTAGCCTGGCATAGTAATGAAGATTGTTTTCTGTCCTAAAGCCTTTCCTAGAGATAACAAGGTGGTACAGTGGATAGTAGAGTCCCAAGCCTGGATTCATAAAGGTCTGAGCTCCAAACTGACCTCAGATGCTTATTAGCTCTGGGACCCTACACAAAGTCATTTATAAACCTCGGATTATCTCTGCTTCCTTAGCTGTAAAGGGAGATGATAATTACATCAAGCTATTTAGATGGCTGTGAGGATCAAATGTGAAAGTATCCAAAAAATCCTTGTTTCCTTCCTTCTTTTCTCATATGCCCAGGACCAAAACTACAGATCTATGCCTTCAGGTGAAATTTCTTCCAGAACAAGGAGAGCATGTAAATGAGTGTTATTTTGGCAGCCTTTGATATGGGAAGTTTTTCCCCCCTCCATTTAGTTCTAAACTTTCTACAAAGTTGGGATTTTCATTACCTGTGCTGAAAAGATAAGCCTCCTGGGTCGATAAAGAATCAAAAGCAGAGACACTTTTATAACTCAAGGAGAAACCTTGTTTTGAAATACAATATTTTGCACTTGTACCTGAGAAAGAACACAAGCTCCACCCTCAGACAATCAGGCTCAATCTTTCTCCATGCTACAGGACCTCGAGCCATCTAGGCTCCTTTCTTTAGGAGAAGCTACCTGTGCGAAAAGTTATTACTGTTGCAGAGATTCTGAACCCTTAGAGAAAACTTAAGGGAAAGGTTTGCCAATGTGCATTTTTCTTTTAACTCTTACCTTCTGTTTTAGAATCTAAGTATCAGTTCTTTAGAATCTAAGTATCAAAAGGGTGGTAAGGGGTAGGCAATTGTGGTTAAGTGATCAGCTACAAATATTGGAGGTTAGATTTGAATCCAAGGTCCTCTTGTCTTTAAGCCTGACTCTCTACCCATTGAGCTGCCTGGCTCCCCTATCAATAATACTCTTAAAGAAAATTTTACCCATAAAAAAACAAAAACAAAAACCTATTGTATCCCACCAAACAAGAAGCTGCAACCTCAAATCATTTTCAGTATTGATCTTTGGTAACAGATAACAGAACTATTTGGGCCAATTCAAATGACAAAAATTTTAAAATTATTTTATACTTGGAGAATCTAATGAATGGTCTTAACCACCTTGATCCTAAATTTAGTTTTTTTATGAATTCGGAGTTGTCATTAGATAATGTTATATTTGAGAAGAAATCTGGGCAAATAGCAGATTATATTGATACTACTTTGTGGAAAACTGTTTTTTTTTTTGCACATAGTTCCCAAATTAGGAGATTATTTATTAGCCACTTCAACTGATGGATCCAATAAATTCTTGTCTTTATTTATTTCAGAGGTCCTCCAACATTTGGAAGGAGATAGAATAACTGAGTTATTTTATACTGGGATTTTTAATAGGGTGATAAAAAGAAACACATCTGTTTCCAAAGCACAAAGAAACAAGCTTATTTTTATGAAACTCAGTAATCAGAAGAGAGGCAATTTAGAATGGTAGAAACCTGACCACAACGTTGGAAACAACTGGGTTCAAATCCTGTTACTGACAGGTATTGTCTAGGTAACTCTGGCCACCGAAACCTCTCAGTGGCCACCGGTATTCCTCTAAGATTTTAAATTATGGATGAATTATGAACATGCACCAGTGGAGGGAGTTTGTATTTAAGAAGTTTTTTATATGAATGAAATCCCAAGTCACTTGAATCTCTTCTCTCTTGACCCAGAGTTCTTTCCCTTACCACAGTGACTCTTGGTATAGCACTTAGGTTTCCAGTGGTCTTCTCCACAGAAACTCAGGTACAGTAAGACCCAAAAGGAAAATGGATTGATTAGGTATTAAAAATGAAAAAGAAAAGTCTGGAGAAGGGAGTGTCAGGAAATTTGAAAAGCTTTGAATCTAGATTAAAGAAAACAGGAATCAGGAAGAGAGGAAAAGGAAGACTCAATAAGGCAGGAATTATAAGTACTTTCTGAAGTTACCATAAATAATTCCTGTTTCAAGGAAAAAATCCTAAGTCTTGAACATAAAGGAAGCTGGTACAATACTTTATGAGTACACTGTCCCAAAATTATTTGAGTAGTTTTAAGCTATTAAAGTTGTGTGTAATAGACGAGGGCTGCCAGCTGTTCTAAGGCCTCTTAATAAGTTACATTACTCATGTTTGCAGCAAACCCAGAAGAATCAACTCATCATTAAGAGGTTACCTTTTAATTGAGGATTAAATTATTTTCTTAGTCAAAACAATTAATTTTGGGGAAAAATTCTAATAAGCAAGTTGAATTTTTGCTCTAATTATAAATAACAAATTATTTAATGAGATACTTAGTTTCTGGCTCTTATTCATTACATTTTCCTTAACAAAACTGGTCTAGAGATTTCTGAAGACATTGTGTTCACTGTTTTACCTGAACTCTAAAGGCTCAGGATTCTTTATAGTCAACAAATAGAATGGTTTTCAAAATCATTAAATAGAGCAGTGACATAAAGGAACTTTTAGCAAGCAAAGGTGAGATTAAATGCCACAGCAGTACTTTATTTTCTAAAAAAATAAAATATTCCAACCACTTACATAATGCATTTTTTAAAATGAAAGACTCATTCAAGATGAGGATAGACTTCCAAAATCTACTTTGATTTCATTTTCCCTCTAGCTGCAAGAAAGATTAAAAATGAAATGAAACAAAAAACCCTATTTCCATAACATCGTGGAAAATGACAACAATCAGAATATGGTTCAAAGAATATTGTCATGGCCCTGCTAAGTCTTTTCTTTTTCCAAGATAGAAATAATGTTTTTAAGTGCATATAATGAAATGATAGGATTGCAAAGAAAATCAAGTATACTGAAATATGGTTATCAAAACATGAAACATATAAATATCATATGATAAGAGCAAATAAAAACTATGACATGATTTAGATCAGGTTTAAGTAATAAAAAAAACAAACAAAAGTGTTATTAGGACTAGTACCTCATTCTTAGAATTAGATTACCCAAATAAGCAAAGCACATATAACTCTATCATTCTCCAAATAAATATTTACTACCCAAATCATGCTGTGAACCAATAAAGTATCCATATTCTCTACCACAGGTCACTAAAGAGGTATAGCCAGAGATGAATAAGTATTTTACATTTTTAATGCACATGATCTAATAGTATATCAATTATTTTGACTGAGGCATATATGCCATATTCAACTAATTTGCAGATGGAAAAAGGCTAGGAAGAAGAGGTAACACATTAGATGACAAAACTAGCAGTCAACTATGTCTTAACAGGTCAAAATGGTAGACTAAACTGATTAAAATCAAATTTTATTGGAATTAATATAAAATTTTACTTTATATATTTATGTGTATATGTGTATTTATATATAATTGGGTTCAGAAATCAACTTCATTAGTATCAAGTGGGAGAGGCATGGCAAAGAAGTAATTAGTCTGAAAAATAATTGGGGCTTTTAGTAGATTGCTTTATAAACCAACAAGATGGCATGGCAACTGGTCCTTTCGCGGCACGCTTTAGGAAGGCCATGGATCTACTAAACGAATTTCAGAAGAAGCATAACATTATGCCATGGTGGGATAAATTAAAAGAACTCAAGGTGTTTGGTTTGGAAAAGAGAAGATTTAGCAGAACCATGATAGTATTATAATAATGATGACACAAAATTGTAGCATATCTGGGGAGGTGATTTACAATTTCTTGCAGAGCATCAGTGAGCTACAAGGATGTCTTGTCACATGGAAGGGAGATTAGATTTGTTTTCCTTGGCATCAGGGGCCAGAACTAAGAGGAATGGATGTTCCTAATAGAGAAAAAGACTTTACCTTCAAGCAAGGAAAACTGTATGCTTGGAATTGTCTAAAAGTGGAAAGGTCAACTCAAAAGGTAATGGGATTGGGGGAACGCGGGGGGTGAGGGGGAAAGTAGGAGCATGAATCATGTAACCATGTTAAAAATGAATATTAATAAATGTTTAAAATTTAAAAAAAAAAAGGTAATGGGATAAGTTCCTCCCACCTGAAGAATTTCTTTCTTTCTTTCTTTTTTTTTTTTTTAAGACCTTTACCTTCTCTCAATACTTTGTATTGGTTCCAAGAGAGAAGGGCAGGAGGGCTAGGCAATGGCAGTTAAGTGACTTGCCCAGGATCACACAGCTAGGAAGTGTTTGAAGCTACCTTTGAACCTAGAATTTTCCTTCCCTAGACCACCCTCTCAATCCACTGAGCCACTTAGCTGCTTACCCCCAACCTAAAGGATTTCAAACAAAGGCTGGATTACCACTTGTTGGGTATGATATAGAGTGGATTCTTATTGTTTGTGTATGGGTTGGATGGAGTAGTCCCCTCCCTGTGAAGACTATTCCAATTCTGTTATTTTCTGTATCTTGCCATTGATTGGGGAAAACATTGATCTCATTCACCTCATGACTACTCCATATATCAAATATATTATTATGCATATACATAAAAATGGTTTCTTTCACAATGATCATAATCAAGGGATAAGATTCATTTGTGTTTAGAAGGTGGGAAATGGGCAAAATTCAAGTTGGGGATTATATTTGAATTGCTATTACATTTCTTACTACTTCGGCAATTATAAATAAAGAATTTTAATGTTGCATTACAGGTTCCTCTGTGATTGCTGCCTTGAATACCTGTGCAACTGTGGAAATTTGACTCTTCTCAGTAAATTTAACGAAGATACAGACCCAGGCATCTTTTTGCCCCAGCCCCGAAGAAGATCTGAGCCAAAGCAGCAAATGTTTCCTTGTATTATCCATCTCTAGTAGCCAAGATTCAGATGAAAGGTATGCATATATTAAATGTGGTTCATGGTCTGATTTGCTGTTATGTACTTTTAGAAATCATTGCTTCTCATTAACATATGCTCTATGTGGCTAGAGGCTAGATAGAATATTTATTGTTGCCTATGAATTACATAGTAAAATGAGTCTTTTGACTTAGCTCAGAAAAGCAATGCAATTTCTAATATTCAGAATATGGAGATATGAATGAATTCTGATTTGTATCAATGAAGTGATTATTAACACAGGTGAGGTCATGAATTGCTCAGTTATCTGAAGGAGACAAATATACTGTTCATGTTGACATTTACCCAATGCAAATGCAGCTATATTTTAAAGCTCATAAAGATTTAATTTCCTTTCAGATACAAGAGAGTAATTTTTACCTGAAAGAACATAAAGAATGCTAACTTGTATACTAAGCACCTAAATGTACCCAGTAAGTCTTATATAATTTATATGCACTATCTTTTTTATTTAAAATAATTCAAACGCAAAAGAGTTGGTAGTACCCAAAAGAACTATTTTACTCCAACTGAACATTTTCAGGGCCCAAGGGATACAACAGATATCATTTGTGAATTTAAAATAAATATAAAATTTCTAGTGAAATTGAAAAATAACACAAAATGATAGAACTTTACAAGTTCATTTCCTTTTCTCGAATACTTCAGAGGACAATCAATGATTTTTTAAAATTCCTATGAGATTGCCTACACTTTCAGAGCACTGAGAAAGAAGGGAAGAATGAATGTTCACCTACCTCAAGAACAAGGTTATTAAGCTGGGGTCTATAAACTTTAAAAACTTTTTTGAAAACCATATTTCGATATATTTGGTTTTCTTTGTAATTCTATTATTTCATTATATATACTTAAAAACATTATTCTGAGAAGGGCTCCATAGGTTTCAACAGATTGCCAAAGAGATCCATGACCAAAAAAAAAAAAAAGTTAAGAACTTTGATCCAGAAACTCTGCCTACTTACCAGGACTCATGAGAAATTATCTATCTTGCTTTATGGAAAGAATTTGAAGCTAGGATTATATCTAAATAGCGTTAGACTAATTCTAACCTTATTTTTCAAGAGTTGTTAACCTATTCTGAAAATTCCTCCAATCATAAATGAAATATCTCCTCTTCAAATTTCTCATAACACTATGGATATCTCCTCTATATTTATCAGTTTATTTTATTTCAGTTATTTATGTACCCACTTGTCTCCCATCAAACTGAAAGATCTTTAAGGACAAGCCTATCTAATTGCGCCCTTGGATTATCAGGACCTTGCACAGGGCTTTGTATATAGCAAAGGTTTAATAAAATCAATAATTAGCTAAAGAATTTTATTGAGGGACTATTAAGTCTACATTCTAGACTGTGTAGTAGCCTCTGAGAATACAAAGACAAAACCAAAATTATTTCTACTTTCAAGAATGTTACATTTTAGAGGGAGAAGGTTAACATATGCAGAAAAGGATCTGTGTGTATGTGTTTGTGTGTGTTATGGATTTGAGTATAGATCTACTTTTCATTCTAAAACTTGGGACTTCTTTGGTGTTGGACTCCCTGTGAGAAAACTCCTTCTATCAACCTCAAGTTGGAAAATATACTGCAATTAATAATCTTATAATTTATAATCTATAAGGGTTTGTGTAAAGAATGAATACAAATAATATCAGGAGCACTAGTAATTTGTGGGGAGAAGAAAGGCTTCTCCTGTAGAACATGACACTCAAGTTGCACTATTAAAAAAGCTAAGAATTCCTTGAGGTGAAAATGAAAGGAGAGAACATTCCTAGAAGGCAAAGAGTGTGAGGAGGAGTGATAAGACTGGAAAGAGAAACTGAAATGCTTGTGTCCAGTAGAAGAGTTTTTATTTTATATTAGAGGCAAGAAGGAGCTTCTGAATCTCCTTCAGCCTGGAAATTTCATGGTCAGACTTAGACTAGGTAGTTCAGTGGATAAAGTACTGATCCTAGGAAGCCATGAGTTCAAATGTGGCCTCAGACACTTACTAGCCATGTGACTTTGGACAAATTAATTAACCCAATTTGCTTTCATTTCTCCATCTGTGAAATAAGCTGGAGAAGAAAATGGCAAACTTTGGTCTTTGCCGAAGATACGTTAGAAAAATCCCAAATGGGTTCTGGAAGAATCAAACGGGACTGAATCAAATTTGGCAGCTATGTGAAAGATGGATAAGAAAAGAGACTGTGGAAGTAGAGAGACAAATGTTTGTTGAATTTAAATCTAAATTTCGAGTTTGAACAAATCATTTCTGATATTTCTTTATAATGAATCCTTTTCTTCTAGGTTTCAGTTTGCATAAATGATGCATTCTGCTGACACATGAAGAATGTCCAATTATTCCAACACAAATAACATTATTAAAAATATCTATCAAGAATTCTCTGTCAAGTCTCCTAAAAAGAATAATGCCAAGTATGGCAGTAGATGTATCATTTTAACCATCATTTCAAAATTATGCTGAATTCAGTTACATGGAATTTAATTTTTAAAAATCTTTCCAGGTCCTATTCCATTTTGTGACCAAGATGAAAGCCAGAAAGATAACTAATCCCCAAATGAGTATGTTTCTTAGAAAACATGAAGCAAAGGAATACTGGAAATAGAATAATCTAACACTGCATGAAATGACCTCTTGTATTCAAGCAGATTTTTCTCTTTTCTTCTACTTTGTTTACATTAATTAATAACACCCAGCATTTTTTTTGCTTGGATTTTGGTTTGATTTTGCCTACCTTCAATACTAAGACTATTCTTTTTCCATCTGAGGAAAAGGGAGAGGAAAAAAAAGAGAAAGAAGAGAAAGAAAGATGAAGAAGGAAAGAAGAGAGAGATAAAATGGGCAACAAACACATGGAGAGACAGTCAAGGGAAGAAAGAGACAAAGACAAAAGGAGAATGAAAGAAATAAGAAATGCATAGAGAAGAAGAAAAAGAGGCAGAAGGAATATGAAGATGGGAGAATCACTGTGAAGAACAAAAGCAAAAAACTTGTTCAATACTGTATTTTCAGCTCAGGACCACCAATAAGTCCCAAGAAAATATTTTTCCTTATTCTCAGTTTGTTTAGGGACACATCATTTGAAAGTAAAACGCCACGGTATTCTTGGACCTTGGACTCTATCTGGATGATGATTGTGTCTAGAGTACGAGAGCTGGAGGGGAAGGAAAATCCATCAGGTGCTCTCATATGCTACACCTCAAGTACAAAAGCTCTTAATTTTTTGCATGATTGACCTTGTATTCTTAATAGCTAATAGCTACCATTTATATAGCACTTACTATGTGTCCACTACTATGCTAAGTGCTTTACAATTATTATCTCATTTGATCCTTACAATAACTCCAGGAGGTAAGTGCTGTTATTATTCTCATTTTACAGATGAGGAAACGGAGGTAAACACATTAAATGAGTTGCCCAGAGTCACACAACTAGTAAGTAACTGGGGATAGATTTGAATTCAAGACTTCCTGACTACAAAATTATCTTGTACCTTTCTGACATGTCTGGTGAAGTATATAGACTCTTTCTCAAAATAAAGCTTCAAATGCATAGGATAAAATACATAACCATTTAAAGGAAACCAATGAAATTTATTGTTGTTCAGTCAGCCATATCTGATTCTTCATGTCCCTGTTTGGGGTTTCTTGGCAAATGTCATGGAGTGGCTTGCCACTTTCTTCTACAGCTTATTTTGTAGATGAGGAAATTGAGGCAAACATGGTTAAATGGCTTGCCTACAATTATACAGCTAATAAGTATCTGAGGCCAGATCTGGACTCGGGAAGATGGCTCTTGGCCCAGCACTCTAGCCATTATGCCACCTTGCTGCCCACTAATGAAATATAGTTATCTAATTATTAAATAAGGTCACTCTGTTCTCCGATAAGTCACATACACACACAAACACACACATACACACACCAAGTCCTAGTAGTTTTCTCTATTCCTTCCTAGTAGTTTTCTCTATTCCTTCCTTTCACCTTTTAAAATCTTCCACCAGTCACAATATTTTTCTTACAGAATTTATTAATTCTCCTAGATTGCTTATATTGACTGAAACAATATAATTTCTATTGCCCCTTCCAAAGTGCCAAAGTTGTTAGCCCCATAGCACTGATACTCACCCTTCTAGATCAGAGATTCTTAACCTTTTTATATCATGCATACATTTGACAGTCCAGCAAAAACCAATCTTTCAGATTAAAAAAAATCAAAATTGAAGGAAGTAGTAAATTTCAGTGAAATATTAATGAAAATAGAGATGTAATTGTATCCTTTTAGTGTCAATTTATTGTAGGAAAAAGAACATTGGTTTTGTAGTCAGAGAACCTTTGTTTGGTTCCATGATTTAACTGGCCAATTAATCAATATAGATTTGTCAAATACTTTCCAGGCAATGTGCTAAGTGACTTGCTGTTAGTGACTTTCTCACGGTCACAGAGACTGGACAAGCAAATAGAGGATTTGAAACCAAGTCTTTCTGGTTCCTAAGCCAGCTCTCTACCCTTTTGTCATGATGCTTCTTAAAATTTTGAGAGAGGAAAAAAACTGGAGAAAGAAGAAAACTTCAAGAGGAAATTTTCTCTACCAAACTTAATGAAATTGGAAATTTTAAGCCAATGTTTCATAACAATATTTGCAATTGGATAGAAGCAGAAAACATCAGGTACTTCTTGACTGCAATATTAGAAAATCTAATTAGAATATCTGAAGATTTACCTAAATATTTAAAAGGCAATTAATCAAGTGAAGATGGTATTGAGTATGCTGAAAATATTGAGAGGATGGTGTAGTTGGGTTTTTCCCCCTATATTTCAGCACTACATCACATTAGAACTTCACATAATAAAGTCTTTCAAGTTTATTTCTGGTTATCCAACATCCAAGCCCAGGGTTTCAGAATTGGTCAAATAAACTTAAAAATTTTGGAAGGAAGACAGAACATTCTGCTAACAGCATGAATATGGAAAGACCATGTCTCATGTGAGGCCCTCATTTAGGCAATCTCAATGCCTCATAATTAAAGCAAGTTTTGAATTTCTGATGAAAATTTTCATTGCAACTTCAATGAATGATTTTCACAGAAAAATGGGACTTATTATATGCAGGTCACAGCAAGATGATCTGGGGGCAAACTCAATATGTGGAAGGAAGCTCCATGGATTTCTGTCTCCTTTACTGACTACCATTATTTACCAATAATTTATGAAACTCAATTCTTCATTCTTAATGGAGAGAGCAGAATCAAGTGCCATGGCAATGCTGATTTTGTACACTGTCATATAATGGGAGAACTACCAAACTCTTAAGTAATCAGAAGATATCTATAAGGCCATCACGTTATATTACTAATAACTTTCATTGCTAAATTGTCATGAGAAAGGGATGTGTTACCTAGCAACATCTTTCACTTTACAAACTGGTTTCAGAAGCTTCATATACGGAGCTATCTTGAGAGGGTTATCATAGAGAACAAAGTGTCAAACGTTTTCTAAATAAAATGTACCATTTGCTCATAGAATTTTACTGACTTAAGGAAATTCCCACATGCAGATAGGATGAAACTCAAAGCACACATCTTTATAAGCATAAGAAAGAAACTTGTCATTCCTACCTTCTTTAGGAACCGGACTCCATAGGTAAACACATAAAGGTAAAATGTAAATCTCCACCTGTAAAAAGGTAACATGATATTAAGTTAGGTTAATTAAATGTATTTCACAATACATTACAAAATATATGAATGAGAGCACTAGGCAATCCAGATTTGCTTCCTGTCAGAGAAATGTAAGGTACTGAGCAGTTACAAAAACCAGCTGAAAAAACACATTTTCTACATAACAGGTTAATTTTTATTACATTCTTTTCCTTCAGCTAGTTTGTTCATTTCCCCTTGTTTCCCTCAACATTTCCACTCCACATCGTACCTGAGAGTTTTCTAGCCCAACATCTACACTTCTTTTTGTGATTAAGCACTAAGCTTCCATGAAAGGATGTGGCTTAACAACCTGAGGGTGTACAAAAACAGCCATAAACTCTGTTCTGGATCAGACACTAATTCTCAGTAGATGCAAGTAAACATTATACTTAAATTGCATTTTACATTTGTAAAACAAAAACTACATCTAGAAAAGCTGCAATAGTAGATCAGGACAGATGGATTTTTTTTTTTGATGTACATGTAACTCCTTGGCTTACACCTAAATGAGGGCATAAAAGTGCAAATAATGCATTTGAACTGTATATTAAAATAGTAATCCTGACTCCTTCCAGACCAGAAGTTTCTGAAAAATGATCATATATTCTGAAAAATGTATATAATCATGCAAATTCTTACAAATTTCTTTCACACTTTATTCGAACTTGCAATTTCTTACAAATATCTTTAACCAATTAACATATTGGAGGCAATATGGCATGGTAGTTAAGCTGGTCTTCAAAAAAGGAAGACCTGAGTGGAAATCCCACCTCTGACTACTCTTCAGCATATGACTTGAGCTCAGTGCTTAGCAAAGAATCTGGCACATAGGGGGTACTTTATTGTTTGATTGATGACCCCTAACCCCCTAACTTTGGAGCGTAATACCACTCTCTCCAAGACTAAAAGTTTTAGAGAAAGTGAAGAGATGTATTTCATATACTGCTCTAATTCTCTAAGTTTAGGGACATGTCATTAGGCTTCATTTGTTTTGGGGTTTTGTTTTTTTTTTTTACATTTTTTTTAAACCCTTAACTTCTGTGTATTGTCTCATAGGTGGAAGAATGGTAAGGGTGGGCAATGGGGGTCAAGTGACTTGCCCAGGGTCACACAGCTGGGAAGTGTCTGAGGTTGGATTTGAACCTAGGACCTCCGGACTCTAGGCCTGACTCTCAATCCACTGAGCTTCCCAGCTGCCCCCTAGGCTTCATTTGTTTTTGAAAGATCTGTGTTTAAGCTTTGTTATATAAAGACAATAGACTATATACCACATATAGTGAGAGGCCATTTTAATGACTTTCTATATCAATCTTCAGGCCTAGCTTGTATAAAATGTTTGAATATTCTAACACATGAGGTTGAGCACAGTTTCTCTTCTAGGCAAGAAAGTGGCTACATGATCATTTTATCCATATTAAAGGAACACTACAGGAAACCTTTAGAACCTTTTTTTTTTTTTTTTTTTTTTTTTTTAAATTTCAGTTTACTCTAAAGGTTTCCAAACTTTCCTTTGTGAGACAGTCCTCTGGGAAATATTTCATCACTGATCATGAGGTAATGCCCAACTTATCTTTTTCATGGGAAAAGCTATTTTTCTTGTGGGAAAGTCAAGAAAACTTTACTACCTTTGTAGTTTATTTTTTTCAATGTTATTTAAGTATTTTAAATTCTTTTTTCCCCCGTTAGCTGCAGTGTAACATAAAATCATAGAATTTTATAGCTAGATGGGACCTTTAGGGCCATCTAGTTCAACACTTATTTTAAGGAAACTGAAGCCCAGAAAGTTTAACTGAATAGTCTCTAGGTTGCACAGTTAGTTAGAGAGTATGGACTAGAGCCCAAGTGTTCCAACTTTGAGACTGGTATTTTTTTCCATACACAGAACTGCACCCTTAAAAAAATCAGCTAAGACGTTTAAACTAGAAACTAACTAGTCACTTAAAATCAGTGCATTTTTTCAAATTTCTTATAGTCAAGCATAATATTTGATATATAACCTGATTTTTATTTTTATAAATTGTTTTTATATATTTTTTGGAGAAAGTCCCTAAAGGGTTTGTGATCCTAAGACTATGCTAGAACTGATTTGTTTTTGTTTCTCAGATTATAGTTCCAATGGATAATTTTAGAAACAATTCCCAAAGAGTAGGAATCCAAAACTACTTTTAAAAATAGAAATATTATTTAATATTCCCACATCTAAGTTTTTAAGTTTCATACAGTAGGGTTTCATTTTACATGACAAATACATTCCAAGATGCTTCACTTAAATTGAAAATTAAGCATATTGGCAAACTGTATTATTTGATATGTATTTCTTATACAAATACTCCTAGGCACTTAACAATTTTGTTTAGGCTTATCAGAGCTACAAGCATCACTACTCTTGTATATCATTAACTAAATAGTGTAAATGTAACAAAAAGAAGCACTATTCTAAAATGGACATAACTTATTACAAAAGCAAGAACTCTGGACAAAGATATGACAGAGAAACTGTTTGGCACAAAACAATGTAAAGACTCACAATGATGCTTCTCAGAGGAAGAATGAGGAGTGTGACTGGCAAACTTCTGTAAGACCAAGATATGAGGGAAAATGGTGGTCAATTGAGTACATAACTAAAAAATTTTATTTTATGTGTTTTCCTGCCTTTATTTTTCTCAATTGCCAATCATGTATGCTTGAATTAGGAAGTATTGAGGTCACAAAAAATGAGGTGCCTCTGTAATGGAAAGTTGAACTTACACTGCAAGCAGAAACATATCAAATGTATTTTGTCTGAAACCTTATTATTGCTATAATTTAAAGATTATCCATGTGGACAGATCTTCTGGCAAGTTTCTATTGTAGAAAATATAAGTAAGGGTAATGGGGTCACCAGGGATATTATAAATAAACTAAGTGGTTTGTGGGAACACACACTGGGATTTATGAGAGACTAGACCTGGACATGAAGACTTGACCAGCCAAGCTGCTCCTAACTGACAAAGGACAGTTAGCCAACTGTCACTCTGGCCAGAGGTTTTGAATTCAACAGACAAGGTAACATATATAAATATGAAAAATGATAAAGGCTGCTATAATAATATAAATTAGTATTTTAATTAGAGCCATGCTGATAGATAAAGTTATTAGACCACGCGCTTGTAAGAATTCAAAATCGCCGCCCTCGCCATTATTGTCTCCTGTCTCCTCCCCAGTCTGCTGGCCAAGAGACCACTCCCCCCCTAACCCAGGAGATTTAAACTCTTCTGTGTGGGGACATAGGCGTCCCCACGCCCCAAAGAACCGGAAACAGAAACCCGTTGGACCACAGGAAATGTAGTTTGACAATTTCCACGTGTCCATAGAAAATATATATACTTTTAGATGGTATCTCCCAAATTTCACTTTTACACATTATATAACTGGGTTTAATTATGAACAACTAAAGGTGAGAAAGGAATATCTACTCTAAAACCTTAAATCTAATGACATAACCCACAGGGAAAGGGAAAACTTATTTCTACACTAACTTAGTAATCTAAACTGACAGGCCCCAAGGAGCACTGGAGTCTCTGGGTTTCTGCCTCAGACCTGGAACCTGCCAGGCTTGAGCACAGCTAGGAGCTTTGTGGCTTTGGGATTCTCACTGCAATCCACTGATGATCTCTGGATGCCAAGAGCCAAGGTTGTCTCAGGTAACAAGTAGGGAGGGTTTTGCTTGAAACGCTGTCCACCAGATCTCAAAACTTTCTCCTCTTCCTTGGCACAGGACTGTTGATCTTCTCTCTTTGCTAGATGCCACCACTCAGGATCCCAGGGAAAATCAGGATACAGGATGTCCTTTTACTCTGAGTGCTCCCAGGGCTAACCACAGTTTGTGTTAACCCCCAATGGAGCCCTTCCCAGAGCACAAGTCACTTCTTCCTGTTCCTTCATTCCATCCTGGAATTCCCAGTTCCAGCTCCTTCCTGCTAGATACATCTTAATACCTAATCAATAACTAATCTTATCTTCCTCACAACACTATTCCAATCCCACAAACATTTATTATAGGGCCTACTATGGGTTAGAAATTGTGTTAGTTGCTGGAGATGCAAAGGCAAAATAAAAATCGATCACAAGGCTCATGGGCAATAGATTAGAGCTGGATGGGACATTTGAAGTCATCTAGGCCAACCACTAAAAGTAGATTGAGACCAAGAAAGTGAAAATGATTTGCTCCATGTCAGACAGGTTGATAACTGGCAGAAATGGGATTTGAACCTATGTTCTCTGACTCCAAATCCAATAGTCTTTTTTATTATACAACCACAGTTACTGTCTGAAGAAACTTGTTCTACTAGAGCAGTGATGGGCAAACTACGGCCAGATGTGACCCCCTGAAATATTCTATCTAGCCAAGGATATTACTCCTAATCTGACAAATACAATGAGTAGGATACAATACAATGAAACTTCGAAAGAATTGCCTTAGAAACAGACTGACAGATGAGTGTTTCCTTTCCTTTGGCCTCCTCTTTAAAAAGATTGCCCATCACTGCACTAGACGTATATAACATACATGTTATATGATAAGTATATGCCAGCAGATAAGTATAATTTAATTAAATTCGCCAGTTATTTAGTAATTGCCTACTATGTACCAGGCACTAGAGATGCAAAGACAATAACAAAATATATTCTTCCTCCAAGGAACTTATGGTAGGAAGAAACATGTTCACAGATAAGCAAACACAAAATAAACTTTAAAAATACAAAAGTTTTGGGGGGAGGTGGTGCTAACATTTGGAGAAATCAAGAAGTTGTAGGAGATGACTCTTCAGTTGCTCCTTAAACTATGGATTTTAAGAGCCAGAAGTTAGGAGAGTATTCCATGCAAGAGGGACAAAAGTGTTTAAGTGGGAGACGGAATATCAAGTTCAGAACGCAGCAAGTGAGGACATTTTGATTGTAAAGGGTATAAATTAGAGTAATGTAAAAATAAGCTTTGAAAGGAGAGTTGTAACCAGACTACAAAATTCTTTAAAATGCCAAATATTAGGGTTTGTGCTTAATTCTAGAAGCAATAAAGTAGTGAATATAGAGGGCTTACTTATCCCACCCAAATATGGGCTCATGTGGTAGTCTTGCCACTCTGTGTGGGAAGAAGCAGTGGCAGAAGGGAATGAATCTTTTGAAGCCCAAAATGGCAGGAAATGATGACCTGGCACCAACAAGAAGCCCCCTCCTTCCTTAGCCTATTAACTTTCTCCTTTCATGTCAAAGTCTCTGATCTAATAAGTGGGAGAGGAGTTGCCTACTGGACAAAATAATAGATCAATTTAAGCATCCTTATCAAACAGCTTAGAAGTTTGGTAGTTGTGGAATTAGGGCAACCCCACACTGTCCATTCTACTTGTCTGTTCCCCATTAGATTCGCAAATATTTAAGAACCTGTTTGGAGGAGTCTTCCTTTTCACAGTTCCCATTGCCATGCCTTCCTTCTACCCTTCAGCTGAGTGTGAAACACTCAGATTTCTGAAGGTACAATAGCCTGAAGAAAGATGTGACCTTGGGCAAATCATTTAACTTTTGGTTTCCTTAATCCACTGGATAAGGAAATGGTAAACCATTCCAGTCTTTGCCCAGAAAACTCAATGAACAGTATGATGTAGGTGCTCACAAAGAGCTGGACAAAACTGAATGACAAAACCACAAACCTGAATTTATGTTATTTCATGATGTATAGTGATTATAAGATGGCATCCTTTCCAAACTTTACAGATTACTGAAGAGCAGAAACAAAAAATGCCTCAATAGTAAAGGATTTAATGACTTTCAGATACAGAAAAATCATGCACTGATTTTCATGTACTCCAAAGACACAGTCTGGTTCTTTCTCCAACAACAATGTTTCTACATTCTGAAACATTTTTCTGGAAATGACTTGATTTTGGTACCTACCTCCTAAGGATACAGTGTGATTTTTAGTAGAGGTAATAACAATGATTCACACTTAAGCTGGAACTTCATCTCAAGTACTTTGCCTGAAAATCTAGTACTTAAAAGGTAGTTTGTGAATAGAGTGTTGGCCTAAGAATCAGGAAGACCTGGGTTTGAATCCTACCTTTGACACATGCTGGCTACGTAGCCCTGGAAAAGCTACTATACCCCTCAGTGACCCAGTTAATTCTAAAATAACAAACTGTAGAACAGGTTTTGTTGTTCAGTTGTTTTCAGTTGTGTCTGACTCTTTATGACCCCATTTGGAGTCTTCTTGGCAAAGATACCAGAGTAGTTTGCCATGTCCTTCTCTAGCTCATTCTACAGATGAGGAAACTGAGGCAAACAGGGTTTAACTGACTTGCCCAGGGTCATACTGCTAGTAAATATCTGATGCTGGATTCAAACTCAAGAAGATGAATATTGCTGACTCCAGGCCCAGCACTTATTCCACTGTATCACCTAGAACAGGTGCCAATTTGCATTAGTAGAAGGTATTTCCTCACCAAGAATCCTTATTTCCTATAATTTTGAAGTCATGTGTCTTGTTCCAACCCCTTCTTCCCCTTCTCCCCCCTCCATAAAAACAAGAAACAAAACTCTCAAAAAACAAGCAATGGCAAATTGAGGGAAATAGCTGCCCAGTATTGTAGAGGAGTTACTAATATGAGCATCAAAGGACTCAAATACTCAAATAAATGTGTGGTTTCATTCATATAAGAGCCCCATCCAGCTAAGGATTTCATTTCCAGGAATTTGGGGAAGGCTGGGAGAATGTGGCTGTAATATGAGTAAAGTCTTTGATGTTTGTATTTCTCTTAGGACCAAATGACTTCTTTGCTTTTGAAGTCCAAGCTGCTGTATTTCTGAGAAGACAAGGTAAAAAATGCAGAGTGGAAAGGAAAAACTTAACAATAAGAGTTATCCAGAGTCAAATGCCTTAGGAGGGTGTGGATTCTTCATTGTAGGACTTCTACTAAGGGCTCAATGATTATCTGTCCAGTATGAGGTAGGGAAGATTCTTGGTCAGCCATTCATTAGATGAAATAGCCTGGAAGGTTCTTTCCAACTCTGAGATTGTATAATCCTATACTTTGATCTTACTAGGTAATTTCTGATCATTTTTAGCTAAAAACCTTTGAAAGCAAGGCAGCTATGTGGCAAAGTGTATATTTACACTAGGCCTGAAGTCTTCTCCCTACAATTAGAGACCTTTCTTAACTTTTCTCCTCAGCTACAAAAATGTATAGTTACAGCTCCAATAGTAACTCATTTTTTATCAATCATATGATAGAATTGAAATGTCTGCATTTATAACTATGCCATTAAAATATTTTACTTCCATGTAATTTAGAAGACCATTTTCCCCAAATCTATAAAATATATAAATAAAAGAAAATTACATGAGTCAAATAGATGATCAGAGCACATTTTGGAGTTAATTACTCAGAATTTTAGTGTCATGATTCTTTGCTTATGCAAAGCTGCAATCAGTCCTCTAATCACATAGTAGATTAACACCTGCTTTCCACTATACTTATAACTGAATACTCTGAGACAGTATTTATTGACTAAGTTCAATACATGTGGTACCAAATAGACAAACCTTGCCATTCTTTTGGTATAAGATCTGGACTCAAGAGAAACCCCCAGAAATGCATTGCAGTTTAATTTCTAATTCATTAATTGTGACTTTAGACCTGGCACCTCTAAGGACAGTAGCAGGCTTGTCTCTGTGTGAAGTTTCTTTTCATTTTGAAAAAAGCTCAGAGGGTTATTTTGGTTCACACATTTGTTTAAAAACAAGCCAACATTTGTTTTTCACATTGAGAGTGGGCATTACTCCCCAGATTGCTAATTCCTTTCTCCCTTTAAGAAATACTTAATGATAGCTGTCACTCTCAAAATTTCTTTCTGAGTAAGACATAGTACCTAAAGAGAAGGATGACTCCTCCTCCATTTCCCCCATAATCAAAACGATAAGGAAAAAAAAAATAACTAGGTTAAAATCTTGTTCATATATCATATGAACTCTGTCTTCCCCAACAGATTTTAAGCTTCTGGAGGGCAAGGGTTTAGCCTTCTACAATTGCACTTAGGACTGTACTATTTACAAGATGGTCTGAGCTTCCCAGTTTTCTTGTAAGGAAGATCTCTTTTTCATTTTCCCAAAGTCTTAAGATGATCTGGACCCCTGGCACAAGGTTATAGTACTGGCTGAATAATTGCTTTGTGAATAGATATGAGCAAAAGGAGGAGTTAATTTTCTTTAAGGTGGATAGTGCTACATCTCAAAGAGTGACCCAACCTTGCTGTTCCTAGTCTCTGGACCTCAATTTTCTCACCTATAAGATGAAAAGAAGAATAATAATTGCACTACCTACCTCATCTGGTGACTTTACAGAAAGTATTTTATTAAATCTGAAAGCACTCTATAAATTTGGGCTGTGAGTACAGGTATCCCTTCCACATCATGGGGGTCAGGGCATAGCACCCCGGCGATATGGAAAATATGCATAAAAATTTTTGACTCTCCATATCAGAGAAGAAATCTGAATTTTTTCTTTTTCTTTTATGGGGTTTTTACAGTAAAATAAATATCATATATTTATAGTATTAAAAGATAAAGTATATTAATATTATATAATACTATACATATATTTCATACATTTCTGAGTTTCTAAACTTTTTCTGTGTTATTTGCTAGACTTCAAGTGCCCTCTCAGGCTTCCATAAAATTCACATTTAATTTCTTATGCTGCCCCACATTATGTTGAAAACATGATGGGGAAAGTCATAATGTGGAAGAGATACCCATATTATATATCAAGATGGTAGCTGGCCCTGTGTTCCTATAGAAATTGATCACTCCCCACAAATTATCCACTCTATTATGAGATTTACATCAAGTTAAGGAAGTCTATAAAAATTATTGGGAGGGTGTGTGCCTTATGGTCACTCTATCTTCTATGAGATCATCTCAGAGTAATATCTTTAACTTTTAGGGCTCAATTTAAAGAGTTTTGTTATCTGTTGAATTTTTCCTACCATCTTGGGAATTTATCTCCCTATGGAGTATCCATTATCCTTCATAGATAGATAACTCCCAAACCCACTTCCCTTTTCCCATACTTTCATTTTTACTCTTAAATCTTAAGATATCTCACCATTATAGACCTCATTCTTATCAACAAATTCCTTAATACCATCAATAATATCATTTAGATATGATCATTTAGATGCCCAAGGGAATAACTTCTTTTACTTCTGTAATTAGGGCTTGGATTTGTATATTCCTTTCCATTCCCACTGCCATAGTCCTTGACCTGATCTTCATAACTCTCTTGTTGTTCATTCATTTCAGTCATATCCAACTCTTTGTGACCTCAGTATTTGGAGATTTTCTTGGCAATGATACTGGTAGAGTTTGTGAGTTCTTTCTCCAGCTCATTTTACAGATGGGAGGAATTGAAGCAAACAGAGTTAAGTGACTTTCCCAGCTAATAAGTATCTGAGACTCGACTTGGATTCATGAAAATGAGTCTTCCTGATTCTAAGCCTAGTGTGCTCTTCTATTGCACCCCTTAGCTGTTCTATAACTCTGATATGTATGCTAACAGCCACAAGCTCTAGCTCCTTCCTGTAGCCCCCAGGAGTGAGAAACGGTCCCAGTAAAATCATAGCTATAACCTAGAAGTAGTCAGACACATAGCTTCCCCCACCCCAAGAATGAGAACTTAATCCAATTCCTTCCCAAATATTAAATGTCCTTCCAAAAAATCACTGGTACAAGAATTCTATGAGAAACTTTGTTACATGGTCACACATTCACATATTGAATTATCACCTATAGAAAACTCTGTTTAGAGCCACTGAGGCAATCTAAATACATTGTCTCCATATTGTAAATCATTACTAACCATTAACCCTATAAAAGGCTTACCTAATCCCTTAGTCTACATCATTTCCCTATAAATTATGTACCCCAAATCATTAAATTGTGTCACTGGTCAGAAAGGAGATTTCTGCGTGTCTGTTTGTCAGTCTGTCAGTTTGGCCCTCCTATAATCCCAGAATCATTTTTCTCATCCCAGTTCATTGACCCACAAGTAATTTGTCAAGCAGATCTTGACACCTTCCCACTTGTCTACCTTAATATGTGGCAAAGGGTTTCTTCCTCAAATGTAATTTCAAATCTGACATTGCATTTGCTAAAAAACATATCATAGTTCTCAAAATGCTTTTCACATCTGTTTCTGGCAGGGAACAGATCAGGCACAATGTAGTATTTTAGTGTATTATAGAAGCCAAAAGCTGTTTTACTGAAGTATGAAGGATATCACCCTAAAGGGGGACAAGTTTTCCATAGTCTTACTGCTCCCCTATGAAGATGTGTTCAGGGCACCCAGGTGGGGGGATCTTGCAGAAAGCTAGATATTATCATATCTCAGAAGCACAAGAGCAGCAGGCTCCAGAAGTCTCTCCCTATCAGATCAATGCTTAATAGGACTCTCCACTTTAGGTCACCTCTCTGAGGGAAATTCTTCACTGGCTCATGCTATTCACCTCGTGTTTGAAGCCATAGCCTAACAACTTGCAGACCACCAAAAGGTCCTTTGGATAACAAAAACCTACAACAATTATTCCTTATATTCCATTGTACCTTAAATTGTGTGTACCTTTTACTCTAGCCAAACACATATTCACCTAATGGTCCTTGCAAATCTATTCTGCGCTCATTAGTCTTGGAAAGCTTGAGGAACTCACCCAACAGGAAATGTCCCTCTCATTTCCAAAGATATCTCCTTTCTACATCCAAATTAAAATCAAGCCTCCTCCTTGGAAAGATAGAGGCCACTTCAAACACACTGGTTTACTTATATCAAAACTCTTACCTCTACAAAAATAAGCAGGCACTTGTTGTTGTTTAGTTGTTTTTCAGTCATGTCCAATACTTTGTGATCCCATTTGAGCTTTCTTGGCAAAGACACTAGAATGGTTTTCATTTCCTTCTCCAACTGTTTTTATAGATGAGAAAACTGAGGCAAACAGGGCATGTGACTTGCCCAAGGTCATTCAGCTAGTATTGGAGGCCAGATTCAAAGTCAGGAAGATGAGTCTGATACCAGGCCTGGTACTCTAATCAACTGTGCTACCTAACAGCCCCAAACAGACACATCTGGGTTTGAAAGTATAACATTTTTAGTCCTATATATGCCAGCTTGGAATGCAAGTCAATTGAAGACAGCATCATTTCTATATAGTCCGAAATTTCCTGAGGCTCATTACACTTATTACAGTGTCATGTACACTTTGGAGACTTGATACATTTACTAATCAATAGACAGAAGAGAAAGTTCAATGTTCAAGGGAGTGTATTCACAATGAATATAAATGAAAACACTCCCAACAGGTAGCTTAAACTGAGATTAAAGGCAATGAGCAATATTAGGCCTTAGGAAACAAATGATGAAACACATCATTTACAGCAGTGAGAGCAGGGACTCTGTATCGGAATATTGAATATTTTCTCAGATATAATCTCTGTGTTATTTAGTTTGCTTATTAACTCTATTTGTTATAAGGGAGGGTGGAAAAGGAGCATACTGAGAAACAGCATCAAAAATAAATAATTAATAAAAACAAATGTATGTGTATATAAATACATACATATATCCATGATGTTTTCAAAGTATTTCCAATAGTTTGATATGGGGAATGGAGGGAGAAGAATAAGGAATATAAGGGGATCGTGAGTACTCTCGTTTGACAGGTCATAAATTCATGATGGAGAGTAATATAAAATAAGTCTGGAAAGCCAGGATGGCACCAGACTGTGACAGGCCTTAGATGCCAGGTTGAGGATGTGGAATCTTATATTTAATGCTTCAAAGCTAGTCTCATCTTGTGAACATGAATACAGCCCTTCAGTTCTTTTGCATTCACAAACCCTACCAAAGTCACCGGACACTGCAGAATTGTGTAAACACTGCACACAAATATTTCTTCAGTGCTCTCCAGGCTTCTAGCCAAAATGTTTTTCTTCAAAGATTAGTTTTCTTTAGACTTAGGAAAGAATATTTCTAAGTGACAGATGGGCTACAGTCTCAGCTGACTAACTTGTTGGTTGAGTCTAAGAGAATTTTTTAAAGATATAGCATTATTTTTTAGGCCAGAGTCTCTTCTTTCAGGTTGTTATTAGTACAGCTTTGGCACAATAAAGATGCTCATATACCAGAGAAAACTATAATGTCTCTAGTTTATAGACACATGTCTGGATAAGAACCCAGATTTCCTAAAGAATGAGATAGAGATCATTTTCCTTCTTTGAAATTCTGACATCAACTCCAAATTGCCAGTATAGCTTTCATACTTTCATCAGTTTAGAAAGCCAAACAAATACCATATGCATGGGAATAAAGTAGTGATAAAAATTGAGGGCTAGTCATACAGACTTTCTGCTAAAAATGTATTATGTGATCCCAAATCAGTTTTTTTAAACAAAAAGTTTAGCTAACCAATCTCCCAATCACCAGCCTCACTGAACTATTCTAAAGGCTATTCAGCTTGAAGTTAATTTCACTCATTTTCCTTTTCATCCACAAAGCTAAAGACATTTAAATAGATTTGATCTTGACAGATTCATCTTCCTGAAACTTTTAGCAATTTCTCATTGCATCTATCTCATGATACAGAAAATGAAAGTTTTGGATGAAATGACCACTAAGATCTTCTTCAACTCTAGGAGTAACACAATATAATGTCCTTATATAGAAGTATTCTGTGGTTTAATTTTCCAAAACTACTTCAGTTAGACAATAAGGAAGTCCTGAAGCATCCTGGAGAAGGACATGGCATGGTTAGACTTGTACTTTAGGAATATCAATACAAAGCTAAGTGATAAATAGACTGAAAAGAAAAGAGACCGATGATAGGAAGACTAAGGGCTCTTGCAGATGGAGTGAAGAAGACAAGTATAAGAGGTGTTATGGAGGTGATATCAATCAATAAACATTTTAATCAATAAAATATTCATTAAGCCTACTATGTTTCAGGTACTGTGCTGAGCACTGGAATATTGACAAAAATCAGCAACTGAAAATTGGAAAATGAGGGGGTGTCCATCAATTGGGAATGGCTGAATAAATTGTGACATATGTTGGTGATGGAATATTATTGTGCTGAAAGGAATAAAGAAATGGAAGAATGCTATGTGAACCGGAAAGACCTCCAGGAATTGATGCAGAGCAAAAGGAACAGAACCAGGAGAACACTGTACACAGAGATTGATACATCATGGCACAATAGAATGTAATGGACTTTTCTACCAGTAGCAATGCAATGACCCAGGACAATCCAGAAGAACTTATCAGAAAGAATGCTATCCACATCCAGAGAAAGAACTGTGGAACCATAAACGCCTTAGAAAAATATATGATAAGGGGGCAGCTGGGTAGCTCAGTGGATTGAGAGCCAGGCCTAGAGACAGGAGGTCCTAGGTTCAAATCCAGCCTCAGACACTTCCCAGCTGTGTGACCCTGGGCAAGTCACTTGACCCCCATTGCCTACCCTTACCATTCTTCCACCTATAAGTCAATACGCAGAAGTTAAGGGTTTAAAATAAAATAAAATAAAAAAAAATATATATATATATATATGATTTAGAATGGGATCTTTCCTTGGCTCTGTACTATTTAGTACTTAAAAAAATAAAATCAATAATCCTATGAGCCCATGGCATGGCTGCATATAAGGGGAATATGAATTCTTTAAGGGAAAGGACCTCTTACATTTGTATTTGTGTCCTTGGTACTGATAGNAGAGGGGGCAGCTGGGTAGCTCAGTGGATTGAGAGCCAGGCCTAGAGACAGGAGGTCCTAGGTTCAAATCCAGCCTCAGACACTTCCCAGCTGTGTGACCCTGGGCAAGTCACTTGACCCCCATTGCCTACCCTTACCATTCTTCCACCTATAAGTCAATACGCAGAAGTTAAGGGTTTAAAATAAAATAAAATAAAATATATATATATATATATATATATGATTGACCACATAGTGTGATAGGGATGTGATTAGGGTTTTAATGTTAAAGAATCACTCTACTGCAAATACGAATAACATGGAAATAGGTTTTGAACAATGATATATGTAAAACCCAGTAGAACTGCTTGTCGGCTTTGGGAGCGGGGAAGAGTAAGCAGGGGGCGGATCGTGAATCATGTAACAATAGGAAAAATATCCTAAGTAAAAATTTAAAAAAAGAATCCACAACTAATTTGGGTATGGAAGTTGAGAAGGAAGAGTTAAGGATGACTCTAAAGATGTGAGCTTGGATGACAGGAATCAGGATACTGGCATTTTAAATAAAAATGAGAAATTTAGAGGAGGGATGAATTTTTGAGAAAACATAATGAGTTCTCTCATGGACATGTTGAATGTAAAATAGATATCTAAAGGACACATACAGGGGAAGTTATCAAGCAAAGAGCTGACAACACACTAAAATTCAGGACAGAAATAAAGGGTGAATGCTTGTGGATTTAGGAGCCATCTGCATAGAGATTATAATTAAGCTCTTGGTAGCTGATATGATTATCAAAGGTAATAGAAGAGACAGAAAAGAGAATTGATGCTATGCATATTTAGTTGGACCAAAGGGATGTTTCTGTTTTGTCTTTTCTTTCTAATATCTTATTCAAAATTGTATTCACTATATTTCCCTCTTCTTCCAACATCATGGTTTCTTACTAAAACTCTTCCATATTCATATTTTCTTCCTATATTTTTTTCTAAACCCTTACCTTCCATCTTAGAATCAATACTAAGTATCAGTTCCAAGGCAGAAGAGCAGTAAAAACTAGGCAATTTGGGTTAAATGATTTGCCCAGAGTCACACAGCTTAGGCAGTGTCTGAGGCCAACTTTGAATCCAGGATCTCGGATCTCCAGACCTAGCTCTCTATCCACTGAGTCACCCGGCTACCCCCTTCCTATTGTTTTGAGGCAGTCCAGTTGGGTAGAATATTGAGTGAACTTGAAATCAGGAAGTCCTACCTAGCTTCAACTCTTGTCTTAAACTCTCATTAGTTGTGGGATTCTGGGCAAATTACTTAACCACTTTTGGTCTTGGTTTCCTCTTCTGTAACAGAAGTTAAAAATAAGACCTACCTCACAGGATTATTGTCTAGATCAAATGAAAAATATATGTAAAATGCTTTGTAAACTTTAAGGGAATATGTAAATGCTAGAATCCTAGTAATTAATCTTACTATAATCCATAACATTCTCTTCTATAAACTATGCTTCTCAATGCAATCCAAGAGACAATTAATTTCTTTGACTACTACATAACTCTGCTGGGTCATTCCAATTTATACTAATCTTATTTGCTGTATAAAAGGTTCTATATACTAAATCTCCTACTATTGTTTTTGTTTGTTTTCATATAAACTGTTTTTTTAAACCACATTTCTCCCATCTTGCCCTTGTATAATAGACTACTTTGAACCCAAAGCATAGTACTACATATTTATTGGTAACAAACTTCTTTTTGTTAGCTTAAACCCACTGATCCAGTGTGTCAAGATATTTGGGGTTCCAGTTTACCAGTAACCCTCCCAGTTTAACACCCTCAACAAATTTTGGAAGCATGAAATCTGTGCTTTTATTTAAGTCATTGATAAAATATTTGAACATAATAATGTTAAAGGCAGAGACCTTTAGCATTCCAACAGAGATCCCTCTCCGGTCTATCACTTAACCAAAACTCTTTGGGTCCAGAAGTTTAGCCATCAAGTCATCCTTTTATTACTCCACAGGGAGGTCTAATTCCATACATACATACATATATATACATATATATATATATGTATATATATGTATGTCTAAATAGTATGTATTATATGTCTGGCATTTTGTTAGGTCCTGAGGGAAACACATAAATTTCAGAAAATACAAGGAAAAGAAAAAGAACAAATATGCTCTTTGACCTTAAAGAGTTTGTATTATCATCAGGAAAAGAAAGCTCCCACATGTAAAATGCTTCAAAAACACTATTCTCTAAGGCCCTGCCAAAATGTGCATTAAAAGTCAAGAAAGATAAAAGTAGTCCATAATTTCTGTAAGATAACCCCCAATGGTTACATAATCACATTTGTAAGTTCTTTCATTACCCTAAAATGTGACTGAAATCCTGCCTGTCCTTCAGCCAGCTCCAGATTAATCTCTTTACTGAAACTTATCTTTCATGAGGTCTTTTTAGCATTCTCAGTGTCTCTTACATTTTATTTCATATTCTACTTTTAATATGTATTTATTTCCCCTACTAGCCTATAAGCTCCATAAGGATAGGGGCAATATAAATCTAAAGTTTTTATTCCCCCCCAACACCAAACAGAGTGCTATATATAGAATAGGTAGAGAGAAAGGAAAAGAAAAAGACATTTTTTAAAAAGGGAGTAAGACCGACTATATTTTTTATATTTATCAAATATGATTATAATAGTATGTTACCATATTGTGATATCTAATTAATAATTCATAGTATACAATATTATTCTAAATATTCATAAATTTAATTTGTACCAAATCATAACAACATATCATTAACATATTATATATTGTGCCAGGCACTACACTAATTATTATCCCTATTTTTCAGTTGAGGTAAACAAGGCAAAGAGAAGTTATTTGACTTGCCCAAGATTACAGAGCAAGAAGCTGGATTTGAACTCAGATATTCCTAACTAACTTTCTATCTATTATGCTAACAGTTGCTTAATAGATATAAATGATTCATCCTCGAGTACTGTGGTCCCTTGAACAAAAAAGGCACACAATAAATATTTGCTGAATTCACACCTAGACTACTGTAAAGGCTTGCTGACTGAATTCTCTGCCAGAAGTCTCTTCCCATTTCAATCCATCCCCTACAAATATGTCAAAGTAATCTTATTTGTTCTTGTTTTGAGAGATCATTAGCTTCTAATTGCTCAATTCTAGCCTTTAGGGATTGGTTTTCGGCTATAATCTTTTGGTTTTCGGCTATGATCTTTTGGTTTTCGGCTATAATCATCTGGTTTTCAGCTATAATCTTCTGTTTTTCGGCCATAATCTTCTGGTATTCCTTTTCAATCTGGTCATTTCTGGTGTTCAATTTGCTTATCAGTTCATTTGGTTCTGAGTCTCACTTTCCAATTCCAAGATTCTACCTTTTAAACTGTTATTTTCTTGCCAGATCTCTTCCATTTTCCTCAAAATCTCAGTTTTGAACTCTTCCATAGCTTGTGAGGAGTTTTCCTTATTTGAGGAGGGTCTGGATGCTTGTTTGTTCTCCTCCTCTGTTTGCTCGGTTGTCTGGATTTTCTCTGTGTAAAAGTTGTCGAGTATTAAAGACTTCTTTTTCTTGTTGTTAATCTTTCTCTTCTGAACTTCCTGAGACTGGGTAGCCATCGTTAGCCCAGCAGTTTCTCAGGTTTGTCCTCGCGCTCAGGGTCTGTCCATGGTCTTTTAGCTCCTGAGGTCTGAGTTCTGGTTTTTTCCAAGGTCAAGCCCCCTGGTGGACCCCCTTGCTTGATCCTCTGCCAGAGGTTCCTTTACAAGTCTCAGGGCGCTGCTTCCACAGTCGTATACCCGTCTGCACTGGTTCCCCACTCAGGGTTTCAGAGCCTTAGCTCGTGGCTGTGTCTGCCTCCACCCACGCCTCCACCCGTGCCTGTGCTCTCAGCCCGCGCTCTGCGCCCTGCTCCCGTGCTCAGATTTTGTGTGCTTTCTTTAGCTTTTTGGGGTCCTAAATCTTGCTGCTCTCAGGAACAGGCCCCGGAGCTGCCAATGACTCGATGGGGACCTCAAACTTGCTCTATTTCTTTTTAGCTGGGTTCGAAGCTATAGGTGAGTGTAGAGGGGGTGGGGGTGGGGTGGTTGCTCAGCCCACGATTTAGTGAGAGCTGTTTCACCCCTTTATAGCATGGAAACGCCCTGATTCCACATACCTTCCATGCTGTGCCCTGTTGTGGGGTTCCTCCATTCGTCTGGACTTGTTTTTATGTCCCGTTGAGGAGTTTTGTGTGTTTCGGTCAGGAGAGGTTAAGAGCTGCTTCTTACTCTGCTGCTATCTTAACCTGGAACCTCAAAGTAATCTTAAAGAGCAACTTTGATTAGGTCCCTCCCCTACTCAATGAACTCCAATGGCTCCCTATCATTTCTGGAATCAAATATAAAATCCTCTCTTTGCATCTGGAAGAGCTTCATCATCTGTTCCTTCCTACCTTTCCAGTCTTACACCTTATACTCGAACCACCACACACATAAAGGCCCAATGACTCTGGACTCCATGCTGTTTCGCTCATGAGATGCTCTATCTTCTGACACTTGGATTTTCACTGGCTGTCCTTCCATACATGGAATTCTCTCCCTGTCTTCCTTCAAGTCTTAGTTAAAATATCCTATCCTTCCCATGAATCCTTTTTTGATTCCTCTTAATTCTAGTGCCCTCTATTAATTATCTCTAATTTATTCTACATGTAGTTTGTTTGTACATAGTATATACAGATGCAGCTAAATGGCACAGTGGATAGAGCACTGGACATGGAGTCCAGAAGACCTGAATTCGAATCCAGCCTCAGACACTTATTAGCTTTATGACTTTTGGCTAGTCATTTGACCTATTTGCATCAGTTTATTCAAGTGTAAAATAGGGATAATAACAGCACCTACCTCGCATGATTGCTGTGAGAATAAAATGTGATTTTCATAAAGTGTTTAGCACAGTGCCAGGCACATAATAGATGCTATTCAGATGCTAGATATTATTATTATCGTCATTATTATTACAGTAGTTTGCAGGTTATCTCTCCCACTAGATTGTGAGCTCTTTGAGAATAAAGACTGTCTTTTACATTTCTTTATTTTCTTAGTGCTTAGAACAGTGCCTGACACAAAATAGGTATCTAATAAATATTCACTGAAAATTGTTCGTTATCTAATGCCTTCATTTGTTTATCAATTAAAAAAACCTTATATGTCTATCCATGAAACCGCTTTTATATCCTTTTTAACAGAACAAGAAAATATCTCTTCTTCCTCAACTGAAAGGCACAAAGCCTATTTCTTTTATTTTAGTAGTGAGTGGACATGGTGAAGATACTCAAAACTGTTCATTCCAAGGTCAGCACTTTAACTAGTTATCCAGATAAAGGCTAGAGGTCTGGGTAAGATTTTGTTCCTTATTTTCTACCTTTACTTGAGTGATTTTAGTGATGATCTTTAAGTGTATAATAAAACAATTTCTTATTTACAAAGACAACCAGTGACTTCTTTTTTCCACAGATCCAAAGACCTTCTTCAGTCATTTTTTCTTTGACCTCACTTACAGGCTGGTAATGTTGAACAGCTTGGCCTCACTATACTATCTTCTCCCTTCATTTTTTAAACATTCCATTCTCTTGGCTTTCCTGTCACTATAATAATTTATTCTGTCTCCTTGTACCATTAATGTCTCCATAAGTTCTGTTTAAATTCCTCTTTTCTTCTCTCACAAGGCTTTCTCCCTTGGTAATTTCCTTTACTCATAAGGCTTCTACTCTGAACTCTGCCCAGGTGTTGATTTGAACTGGCACATTCAATGCAAATGGTTAAATAAATTCTTGCATTATAATGATAAATCTTTGAGCTAGATTATGTGATTAGAAAAAGATATGCAATGCTTGGACTTACATGGTGTTAAAATGTACAAAGCTTTAGTTAATACAAAAGGGAGAATATTGGATGTCTTTCTAGTAACATTTATGGCCTTAACATTTGGTTGACTTCTGATTTTCCCCTAGGATATAATTTTGAATAGTTATTTAATATTTAACATTTCAGAACCACTTGAGACTGTTACTACACTAAATCTACATATTCCATACATAGCTCCAAAAACATTAAGAATAAAATTTAGTAGGGATGAAAAGTGGAAAAATTGACTAATGTATTTCCATGGCAATGTGGCATCATAAATAATTCAAGGTGTATGGGTAATTAGATTACTAGAGATATACAAATGAATGAGGGTGGTGTGTATTTCCTCCTCGATTTTTAAGTCTCTGATTTCTTGAATATTATTAAGTCAACAAGCATTTCTTAAGTGCTTGCCATCTAATCATTCCAATTCAATGCATGAACTCCAGAATCATCATGAAGTACACTTCAGTTCAGGGTCTCTCAAAAACCAGGAATATAGCAAGGTCTAACATCTTGGAGGTATGTATGATATATATATATATAACATATATATATATATATATATGTGTGTGTGTGTGTGTGTGTGTGTGTGTGTGTATGTATGTATTTTTTTTTTACTTTTCCAGCCTATGTTCTTTGCCTATGGAAGAAATGAGAACTAAATAAGCAAGAATTTTCAGAATCTTAGTCATAGTATCCTGAGGATCAATCAGTGCTGACTTTGTAACCTGTTTGTAGCATTCACTAACAGAAATAAAAGGGAAGAATAGACAATGCAACTTAGTCCAGGAATAAGAACTATTCCACTGAGCAATGATGTGGATGTGAAGTTGGTTAATCGATTGGTTTGAATGAGAATTATTGTCTGTTCCAACAAACAGTATGTTCTGGACTCACTGTTTTTCAAAATTTCTACACAACAACCTATAAATGCAATCACTGATGTGCTATGTCATTAGGAGTGAGCATCTGTATTCTTTGGTCTCTTCGATTCTGACATAGAAATCTTGTTACTATGACAACTAAGATCACCCTATGATCATTGCATCACTATTAATCATATCTGGTCCCCACTGCTCTTGGCTCTGGGTACACACCTGACATTCTTGCCTATAATATGCCACCCACTCTAATCCTCCCCTCAATCATTTCTTCCCCCCTTCAAAGTCCTAATCCTTTCCCCATATTTTATTGGCTAGTGCCCATCAATTGCTAGAAAAACCAATAATTCATGTTTTTGTAATGCTTTAAAACATTTTCTTCATAAACACGCTGATAGGCAATGTACAAGTGTTATGCTTATTTTACAGAGGAGGAAACTGAGGCTTAGGCAGCTTTAAGTGCCTTTCCAAGGATCAAACAGCTAAAAAGTATTATTGTGCCAGGATTAAAAACCTGTCTCCAAATTCAGTGCTCTTTCTTATAATATCAAATTAAGTGGATGTAACACTTTTAGCTTGGTAATGGAACTTCTAGAACTTTGTTCTAGAAGGAAGGGGGTGCCTCCGTTGTTCTCTAGAAAATTGCTGAGGTTCATACTCATAAATAACACCTGTGAAAAAATGGTTTGAAATTCTGAAGTCCCCCCTTTTTCTAATTGCTCCAAAAGCACTGTATTTTTTAAACCCTTATCTTCTACCTTAGAATGATATTAAGTATTGATTCCAAGGCAGAAGAGTGGTAAGAGTTAGGCAATTTGGGTTAAGCAATTTGCCTAGGGTCTCACTGTTAGGAAGTATCTGTGGCCAAATTTGAATATAAGACCTTCCATTTCTAGACCTGGTGCTCTATTCACTGAGCCATATAGCTGCCCCCAAAGGCCTCTATTTTCCAAGTGAGTTTACTTTTAAGCACTCACTATCTAAACTACTCCATATTTCTGTATCTGAAATAACTAAGTAAGAGCAGAGAATACCTAAGACAGGTGAAAAAGGAAATGGACTGTTACTGTTAAAAGAAATGGACCCTTATTTGCTCACATAGCTCAACCATCAATGAGATCTGTCAACAGTCAGCCTTCATCCTTTTCTCACTTTAGTCATTTAGGGAAAGAGAGGGTAAGAGAGGGTACAGGGAAAAGAAAAGCGAAGAGAGGGAGGGAGAAGGGGAAGGAAGTGGAAATGGGCAGGAGTAGAGAGAAGAGAAAATGGGAAGGCAAGAAGTAGGGAGGGAAGGGGAGAGGACAGAGTAGTACTTTATGTAACCTGGATTGCTTATTCAGTGAGGTTAATGCTATTTGGGAAGCTTTTTTCTATTTTGAAGGAAAATTCACTGATTTGCTCAATCCTAAAACTGTAATGAAAATAATAGTCTTTATGGGGAACAAAAAAAAAAGGTGCCTGCATTTTATGTTTTCTTTTTTAGTTTTTTCAAGAGAGGTATAATAGGAAAGACAGGAGTTTAGGGTCTGAAGACGTGCAATCACTAATAACCACTGACATTTTCTAGTTCTGTAACAGGAAGCAAATCATTTTAAATAACCAAACCTCAGTTTCTTCACCTCTAAAATGGGATAAAAATATTTACAGTGACTGAAAACAAATATTTATTTTGTTACTAAAATTTTTGAGTGAGTGATTGAAGCAGCTAAGAGGAAAATAAGAAACCAGTCAAATCTTAGGATATAATGTTTAACAGGAAGATATCAAATACTCTCCAAATTGTGTTAACCTGCAGCTTTGCACATTTTAATATAGAAGGTTGTATGTCTTTTTTTCCAAATTACCTAACCTATGTAAAAGAATGACAGTAGTAATACAGGGGTTTGCTTACTCATTGTCTTCATATGCCAGTTTATATCAACTGGGCAGAGAGAGTAGTTGAAGCTATGAGAATGGACATGAGTCCTAAGGGGAGAAGACAGGAAGCCTGATGAGGAGCCTAAGGGTACATCAGCATAAATGGTAGCAGAATCAGTCAAAAAGCATTTACTAAGTGTCCTCTATGTGCCCGTCCCTGTGCAAGGCACTGGGAACATAAAGGAAATGAAGAGAACAGCCTCAGCTCTCAAGGCACTTACATTCTATTAGGAAGAAGAGTTTGTGAAGGATGAAAAGAATGAATACAAAAATTATAAATGATAATATTTACAAAAAATAAGACAAAAGCGAGCCTAGCATCAGAGAAACCAAAGTAGAAGAGTGTCCATAATGAGGAGGGCTTAATACCAAAACCCACAGAGGAGCCAAAAAGTACAAAGATTGAGAAAAAGACTTGTAAATTGCCATACATTTTTAAATATTTTGATTCTTTAATTTTCATTTTTATTTCTAATCAATTCTAAACTTAATGACCATCAACAAAACCACAAGTAAATTTACAAAAGGCATGAAAATTCATCCCAAGCTCCTGCCTTGAATGAACAAAGACATGATCTTTGCTTAAACAATTTTGAGCATCTTCGCCAAGCTCTTGGAAAATTGTTTTTATTGAGAGAGAAATGAAGGTATCTGATAATGAACAATTTAATTCAGCTCAATGAATATTTATTGAATTCTTAGAAGGAACACTGCCAGGTATTTAGGGAGATACAATCAAGGTGAAGGCCATCTCCAACATTTGTGCCAGGAGGCTGTGGTATAGGCTCAGGCCCTGATGAGACCAGGGGGGGAATGCAGAAGGAAGTCTGAAAACCTGTCTTCAAGACAAACATGTTTTCTCTTCACCTGCTTAGATGATTAGACTAAAAAGCAAAACCTGGACCCTCAACTGCCCCTTTCCTGGGAAGCTTTTGTCAGTACTATGGAATGAGATGAAAAAGTAAGGAAGAATTAGTTAGATGAGGCTGTTGTGGTCAGGTAAGGGTGGAAAAAGTCATCCACAACAAATGGACAGTGGTTGCCATGGGAATAAGACTCAGATATGTACTGGAGAATAAAGGCACAAATAGATGAATCTCCAATGAAAAAAGAAAGTGGAGAGAAATCACTGTTTCAGGGGATGGAGGAGGACAGGGAAAAATGAGAGGGAAGAGACTGATGGAAGAGGTCAGCTTGGGATAGGGATTCAAAGGAAGCATCTCTCGAGAAAATACTATCAGTACTCTTTAAATTATATAGCATGGAACTAAGAACTTCCAGTTCTTCCCTAGTTATGATTCTATGTTGTAGCAAGACTAGTAGTGAGAAAATGGGGAAGCAACTAGATGACAGCTCTATTGACTCCAACAGAAACAATGTTAGAATGAAGTGGGGTTGTAGTGCAGTGGAAAGATGAGGTAAAGGGACCATCAATGGCAGGAGAATGGCAACAGTTTCTAATTATATGTACATATTATTTGTGAATTTAATGTTTTCAAGCTTAATTAGATTTAATATTTATAGGTTATAAGTTTTATATGTTATGTTTTATAAGTTATAAGTATTATAAAGTTTATAAATTATAATATTTACAAGTGCTGAATCAATAATATCTTAGAAAAATTTGCAGACAAATAGGATTTTTAACATCAATTAATAATTGAATATTTATTGTGAACATACTATATGCTTATAGTTCCTTAACTTTGCAATGAAAATAAATAGTACCTTCTTTACATTTAAAAAGTCTATATATAAAAAGCAAGATTTACCATACCTGATCTCAAAAATTAGGAGATGTTTAATCAAATTGTAAAAAAGATTCTGAACCTAACCAAATATTTAATCATGGAGCTTCTTTAGGGGAAAGTATAAAATTAAGCACTATCCAACATAAATTAATTTATTGAGATGGGCATGGAGAGAGGAGAGATATGAAGAGAGAAATGTTAAATTAAATTATTAGAAGATACTAAAAACGAATCATCAACTAGAAATAAGGGCAAAAATTCTCTGACATGATAATACAAATCTATTTTTAAAACACATTCAAATTATTGCATTTACAAAAATTAAATTCTACTCACAACTTCTCTGGGACATGTTTTATGTAAATTAGGGTACAACTCCACAAATGTTCAACAAATTAGTCCTGAAAAATATCAGGTATGGCCTCATCTTTCTCCTTAAACCACCTAAAACCATTTGGTGCTTAATGGCTAATGTAAAAATCACATTAACTCTTTTGCAGCACTATGTTCTCTAGGGTGACATTGCCAGGAAAAGCATTTCCTGGAATTTTAAAGGCTAATTTATTTTAAATTCCAGGTAGATTCCCTGTAGGAGCATTGCCTAGAAACCAGAGGGATAGATGACTGACTGATAGAGGAATGAGTGTTTCTTTGACTAAGACTGACTGTCTCACTGGTTTCTAGTGGCTAGTGAGGATCAAAGAGAAGTGCCACCTTGATTAATAAGAACAACTAGGTACTAATTGTCTTTTCCATCTATCTATGACACCGGACCTCAGAATTCAAACAGACTTCAGAGGTCATTCTGTCCAACTCAGACGTTAGCAATATTCTCTTCTACAACAGGGCAATAAGCAGTCTGTGCTAGAAGACCTCCAACAAGCGTTAATCCACAACCCCAGGAGAACAGCCCATTCCATTGTGGGGTTGTTCTTTTAGGAAGTTTCTGAAAACTAAAAGATTCTGAAATCTATCAAAGATTTAACCTTGGGTCTTCTTTATGGAAAGGCATAAGATGCATCTAAAGACAACTAGGTGGCACAGTAGAGTGTGCCAAGCTTGGAGTCAGGAAGACTCATCTTCATTAATTTAAATCTGGTTTTAGGCACTTCTTAGCTTTTTGAACCTCGACAAATCATTTAACTCTCTTTGCCTTAATTCCCCCACTTGTAAAAGTAGCTAGAAAAGGAAATAGCAAACCAGTATCTTTGTGAAAAACAAACAAACAAGCAAACCAAAATGGGATCACAAAGACTCAGATACAATTGAAACAATGAATATAAAACATTTAAAACCTATGCATCATAAAAGAACTTATTAGAGAAGAAGGGATATAAAGAAAGAAGATGAGAAAAGAGAAACAAAGTTAAATTGTTGCAAAGTTAGGAAGTTCTTCCATCCATCTACTTCAATCTACCTCTTTGCAACTTTTCCTCATAGTCCTACCTTTTGCTTTGTGGGGTCAAGGAGAACATCAATAATATCATAAAGGGAGACAATGATCAAGACAGCAAGCAGTCTGTTGAATTCGATGAAGTACCCAATTAACTTGTTGAGCTGAGAGGACACTGGATGAACACTTGAGGCACCTGAAAGGTACCTCCTCATGGCACATTGTTTAGAGGACAGAGACATCTCCAGACTGGTTTTCAGTGATGGATTCTGCTTCCCTCATGACTGATGCATGTCCAAGCTGTTGGAGTGGACAGATTTTTTTTTAGGAGATTTCCCTATTAAAGCAGACTGAAAGAATGACTCAGGTCTTTCCCGTTTTGCTTTATAGCCATTTAGAAGACAGAGCAGAGCAAAGCAGAACAAATATATGATCTAAAGAGGGGAAAAAGAGAAGTAGGCATGTAGGACAGAGGCTTTGTATGTTCATGACCTCTTCCAAAGCATGTGACCATTCTAAGGGCTTTCCCCAGGAGGTCCAATATCATTTAATATAACATAATATAATTAAAGTTCCTAGTGGTGTACCATCCCAGCCCTAAAGATGGCAGCAGCTGAGGCAAATAACTGTAGCAGCAAATAACAGAAAACAGATTCATGCTTGATCTCTCTCAGCCTGAGAGGGCAACTTGGAAGTGCAGAAGATAGGGTGCTGGACTTGAGTCAGGAAGACCTAAATTCAAATGTTGCCTCAGGCACTATCTCTGTGACTTTGGGCAAGTTGCTTAACCTTTCTTGGTCTCACTTTTCCTCATCCTTAAAATGTAAAATGTAATAATAATACTTACCTCAGAGTCGTGAGGATAAAATGAGATTTTATAATGCTTTGCAAACCTTAAAGCTTTACATAAATGCTAGTTATTATTATTATTATTATTATTAAGCCCCAACCTCCTCTATAAAGAAGTGACGATATTAATATCCTAAGTAGCATGAACCCAGAATCTAGACTGCTAGCTAGAGAAAGGAGATTGGTTGGGCTGCATTAGCTTTCGGGTTTGCCATGAACATGAAGGAGATTATTAGGATCTGGCATCTACTCAGAAGAGAGTAATTTCCTAGAAAGTACAATTCTCATGATAAATTCAGAGGTTTCTTGGGCAGCACTAACCTTAGTTGTTGTCTTATGAGAAACCCCAAGTGCTAGAATTTGGGGATTGGACCTTTTAGAAAAGGAAATGGGATTTTTCAAAGCATCATGCTTCTTGGACAAAGATGACAATTGCTCATGTGGCCCATTCAGCTGAAGAACCAAAGCCATGGCATGAGTTAGGGAACAGGAACTTAAGACTCTGCTAGACCCACCTCCCCAATATTACAATAAATTTATTTGAACAATATGGATCCAGTAGGAGGAAGGTAGTCGCTTACTCTGCAGCCCCAACATACTTGCTTTCTAAGGGGAATTTAACCCATCGGGAGGCACAACACATTGGGAAGGACTTGTCTAAAACCCTGTTACAGTGCTAGAGATTCACCAGAATGTCAGACTTGAATGATGGCAAAAAATAGGGTTGTTTTTGTTTTTTTTTTTTCCCGGGGGAACTACGAGTCCTTTTTGTGTTTTCAGTGCATTACGTATTTCCTGTATCTACTCATTAGCTCCTTCCTGTAAGTCCCTCATATTTTAGGCATTTTTGTGGGAGATAAAATAAAATAAAAGCTGTTCTTTACCCAATCTATACTGGTTAACTTGAGAACTTCTATGGGAGCTAGGATCCATATTACCTTTATCTCTAGGACTTTAGATATAAGCTATATCTTAGTATATTAAAGATCCCTAAGAGTAAACTCTAGGAGGGACACAATACATAAAAAAAGGTTATGTGATCATTTGGGGTTATCCTCCAAGACTGAATCCAGAGTTTTATGGATATCTCAAGTCAAGGGTCACAATAGCCAGAACTAGCACTTTTTTTTTTTTAACACTTTAAGGTTTGTAAAACACTTTCCATACTTTATATTCTGTCTCTTCAAAACTTTCAACCATTACTCCTAGTTATGCCTTCTGGGCCCAATCAGAACAAGATGTAAATTATAAAAATTAAACATTGGACTAAATATATAAAAGTGTGGTTGCCAAAATTCCATCTTCACAAAGTCTACTACCATTTTGGCATGAAAACCCTCAGATACTTGAAAATAACTATGATATCCCCTATATCTTCATATCTCAAATCTACCCATTCTTCAGGGTTCGATTTTAATTTTACTCTCTCCTCCCAAATCTCACTTTCCCTCTGGAGATCCAATCTAAGGTGATTTACTCCTCTTATTAAAAGGTACAGAATTTATTTTGGCCCCTGAGTATATGTTAATTTTCATTATTACCTAATTTGTTCATATACTCATTTTTTTGTCCAACTAGATTAAAGATTATTATAGGACCCACGTTTTATAGTTATTTTATATTCCATCACTCACCCCCATCTGTGTTGTGCAGAAAGGAAACATTCAATAAGGTAAATGTTGAATAATATTTTTTAAACCAACACCTAAAAATAAAGGTATTTAGACTTTACATATTGGCACCTGTAGCGTAGGTGAGACAGCTATCAAATGATCAAGTCTTACTTTGTTACTATAATGGCTTTCTGTAAACTATATTCTGGAGAAGATAGATAATTTATAAAAAAGAAAATTATATTTTTTCACAAGAATAGTATTAGTATTAGAGGGGGTTACATTCCTATGTAAACTCAGCATCAAACAAATTTTAGTACAATGTACACATCATAAAAACTAGGATTCAAATCCATTCATTTGTTCATTTAGCAAGCATTTATTAAGTGCTATTATATACCAAGCAATGTATTTGTATCTTGAGGACACAAAAACAAAAAGGAAACCGTTTTTATCAATAAGAAACTTACAGTCTACTAAGATATATAATACGTACACAATAAAGCAAATGTAAAGTAATGTGAGGGATGGGGCATATATGTATTTATCCATTTGCATCTCTCTTTCTAACAGTCTTCCCTGAGGAGGTGATAAATAACACTCAATTGTATTTTGTACTTCAATATTTGTATCAATGTGGGTATTCTTTCCTTCAGCATAGATGGCAACTTATCCATACCTTATTGCCCTATGTAATTTTTGTCCATTTCTCCCACAGATCTTCCAGAAAGGAATAGTCAAATATATCTCCCTCTAGGTCATTTTACATTTCGAGACTACCAATGGAGTACTTAGGTTGCTCACTGGAATCCCTGGCTTCCTCCATGTGAACTAGTCAAATAATTTTCCAATCATACATTCCTTTAATGATCAAAGATCATGGACTGGGATGTAGGAGGACCCTTATAGGTCACCTAGTTCAAACCCTTCATTTTACAGATAAAGAAACTAAGGTCCAGAGAATTTATGTGACTTTTCAAGATCACCTAGCTAAGTGCCAGGGAAACCCAAGGCATCTTGAATACAAATCAGTAAATGCTTAATAAATACACATTAACTTGATTTAACTTTCCACTGTACTACATTACCTATCCCCTTATGGTATTTTTTGAACTTGGGTCATCATTGGAAAAATATTCTAGCCCACTTGTGCTACCATAATCTCTCCATCACCATTTGGATCACCCACAACTTTAATTATTCTGAAGAATTAAACTTGTATTTTGATAACATGCAATCATTGATAAAGCACGTTAGCTACTAGTTTTTAAGTTCCAAGAAGAGAGGGATCGTGTCTTATATGAATTTAGAGCTAGGTGGAAGAATAGGTAGATATGATTGGGAGGCAAGATTCCTAGAAAGTTCAAATCTTGTCTGAGATATTTACTAGCTTCATGATCCTGGAAAAATCTCAACCTCAATTTCCTCATCTGTAAAAGAAAACAAATGCAACTACCTCCCAGTGTTATCAAGAGGATAAAATGAGATAATGTGCAGAAAGCACTTTGGAAACCTTAAAGCATTTTAAAAATACTAGCTCTTATCTGGAACTGATAATCATCTCAATTTAATCCACTATTTTTAGAAATGAGGAACCCAGGGAGGTTAAGAAATTTGCCCAACAAAACTGAAGTTTTATGCCTTGGTCCCAGACTCTAAAGCCAATATGCTCCTTCTACTACACACTTCATTTGCAACACTTTTCCACACAGAAGACAGTTAATAAGTATGGGTTATTTTCATTCTTAAAGACCAATGGTCTTTGAGACAAACAGAACCTTACTTAGGAGACTTTAGTAACCAAAAGATTTTAAAAACGTTTACTTAGATGGTGGAATTCTTTGAAGAGCAAGAATGGGAGGAAAGAGGTTTTTTTATGTTGGAAAAGAATGCTCCTGGATTCATTTGAGGAGATTTCTGTAACCTATCCCCCTCAAATGATAAGGATTCTCTCATTTCTCTATTTACTTCAGAACAATTTGGGATGGGGATGTTAAAACATTTTGAATTCCTCAAAGAAGGGAACTACATAGATATCCTATCTATACTTATATATAAATATATATGTATATGTATATATATATATATAAAGAATTATTATTTGAAAGGAGCTAGCTTTACTTATTAGGGATACATGTAAAGGAGATAAATAGAATAGTATGGAAATTCCTGTCAAAAGCATGCCTTTGACCACTGCAGTACTGTCAAATTTCTAGACTAGAGAGATGGGTAAACCAGTCTCTACCACCAAATTCTGTCTTTATCATCACTTTCTATGAGGATATGGCACTAGAGCTTTTTCTAGTAAAATTTTGATTGACAGTTGAGCAAATGCATTTTCAACAGCAGCAATGTCTACTAGGATTGGCTCATGGTTGTCAAATTTTACAGTGGTTTTTTTTTTTTTTGAGGGAAGGGTAGTATAGAAAACAAGCAGTCTGGGAGAGAAAGGTAGGCATCATAATCACAAATAATATCTAATCATTTAAAAACGTTTCTACTCCTATGTTTAGTTTTTCCTGTATGACTAAAAATATTTTCCCTAGACATATTTTTATTCATTTTATCCAGGACATTTTACATTTGCATTTCCAAAAATAATCTAAAAATATGAGTTTGTCTCTTTATCCAACTACACAGTCAAAAGTTTTATAATGTAATTCCTAATCCATGAAGTCAATAACATTCTCATAGGATAACAAACATGAAAATTTGAGAATTGTGAGAATACAAGGAACCTGCAAAATATGTCCTCCTTAAATTCAGTTTCTAATGCAGTTCTGGTTCCAGCATATAGAAAAATGAAATTATATGTCACTATCCATTTAAACCCAGAGTAGATTGATGTAACATTTTCCAAAAGCAGTAAAACACTAGGTGAACAAAGCTTGTAAGGGTAGTCCAATCCTACCTGTAAAAGTATCAGCATCAAAGAAGCTATAATTATCACTGGCTTTCGTGCTGAAAGCTTTGGCAAAACCCATATAAGCACTGAATATAAGGGGAAGCTGACCTCTACCAGCGATTCAGGTCACAGCTAGAGCTCAGGGATGGGGCAGTGTGCCTCTGTTTTGTTCTGCTGTAGTCTATGTTGAAGCAAAATATTCGTCAGATCTGGCACTTTCTCAAACATCAAATTCATTTATAAAATCAAGGTGCTATTTAGTTAAATTGATGCTTTGATTATTTTAATTACTTTGGAATCAATGCCCCAAAGCAAAATCTACCTGCATACTATTAATAAATATTCGATGAAGTCTTCATCCACACACTAGACAAACATACATATATAGATATAGATATAAATATAGATATAGATATAGATATATGAGCCCTACTCAGTGACTAAGTCTGTACATCTTTCTCTCCCTAGAAGTACAAGAAATCTCTTGGAGGTAACATGATTTGATCAAGGTGGTTTGAAGGCACCTTATTGAATAAATGTTCAAATGTGGCAATCCTGGTCTCATGTTTCTTTTTCTAACCCATCTACTCAGCACTTGGCACAATGTCTAGCACAGTGTAGGCACTTAATAAATGTTGACTGATTGACTGATAGACATACCTCTAAACCTATTTCACAGAGGCAATAATGTGGAATGAGAAACAATATTGCACCTGAAGTCAGAGGACTTGGTTTCTAGGCCCATTCTTTTAATTACCAATGGTGTAATCATTTTTTTCTTCTTAAAAATAGACAATATGGAAAATTAAAGTGTGAAATTATAAAAGGCTTACTCCCTTTCTCTCACACTATCCTAGTTTTTAACAACATTCCAACAACTAAAACTTGCTCTGATTTAGTGCCCCAAAGGAATTTCTAAGATCAACTCTTATTACTACTTCTTTTGAAAGTTTATTTTTTTAAGTTCTTTTTATTAAGAAATACCTTAAAGTAAACTTTGCAACTTTTAATTTTTAAAGCAACTTAATCAATGTTTACTTTTTCATTCCTGACATATAATTATATCCTCCAATAAAGCCATCCCCCAATGCTTCATCATAACCTGGAAGTGACCTTGGATTCTTGAAGATTATGCCAGTGGAATGTAAGCTTGGGCTGGTCCTACCAAGAAAGATTACAAATCCTGGCCTGAGGACAGACTGTTCTCTAAGGGCAACCCTAGGGAAGTTCAGTGAAACATATCACTAGCAAATCTGAATCAAAGAGGTAAATTGAATTTGTGGGAGTAGAGACTGGGGAGATAGGAGTAAAACCCATCAATTCATGAAGACCATTTACTAAAACATTTAAAGGACTGAGATTTCTGTCAGGGAAAGAAATGCCTACATCAAAGAAATTACAGATTTTTTTCAGTATTGAAGTAGACTTCAATGAATCTCTGATCTCATCATGGTTCTTTGATACAGGTTCTTTCTTTACTGAATAATCCATTCACATAGAATCATTATTTAGAATTGGAAGGATCCTTAGAAGCCACTGACTTCAACCCACTACATCATGCTATTTATCCTCATCCTATGTAGATTTTGTCCATATGTGCATATAATCTAGTTACTGACCTCCCCAGGGTCTACACAAAAGACTGTGGGAGTTTTCTAGATCTCTTAGCATCTTGAAGATAACAAAAGAACACTCAGGCTATCCACCAGTTAGTTGTTCCTCATTTTTAATACATGATCAGTCATACAGCTCTTTTTTTCCCAACAACCCTGATGATATCCTTTATGTAGTTTCTCCTACACAATTCTTAGTAATGTTTTGCACTCTCATCACGTACTTGTACTTCTCTGTTGCCCTATGGGTGACCCTCAGCTCTAATTGTTTGTAAACTGTGATCTTCTATGACTCAACCACAAAATCACTGCAAGACTATTGTTAAAAAAAGGAAAAAGAAAAAAAAGATAGATGGCCTTTGTTGCAGGGGTAAGCATGCAGTCAGTTAAAACACTGTGTAATTTCCTAAAGGCAATCCAGCCCACCTCTTCCTCCTGTTCAGTTTTGAGCTTGATTCATTGTTCATCATGACTATCGTATATGCGCTGATGGACCAATTCTCTGAACTATCTATCTGGTTTTATGTTGTAAACTGGATAAAAGGCATTGAAATATAAAATTATACTCTATAAAATTATTAATATAAAATAATTCACTTAATTAATTCATTTATTTAATCACTTACCCTTGGAAAATCATTTAAAAGATTTATATTCTCAAAGGTAAATACCCAAACAAGGTCCAACCCTCAGGATTTGCTTTAGTACCAGTTGTGGGTATATGTTTAAATTCTGGAACATATGCCATATTTAACTGGCTAATTTTTAAGATAAGAAACTAAGAGGAAGCAAAGACATGAGATTTAGGGCCTTTCAAGACCACAAAATCATAAATACACGAAATGAAATGCCAAGCCAATGGAGATGATTTGGATATAGTTCTGGAAGGTTGCCAGCATGTGATATATAGATTTCAACAGCAATACTGATGATAACAGGTGGTGTTCACAGTTAGTAGGAGGGTTAAATAACACATGCTCTCATAGATTCACTCTCTTTCTCTCTCCTAACACAATTGAGTTAATTAGTAAAAATGTTTCAAATATTTGAAAAATATTCAAATTTTTTCATCTAAAATTTAATCAATTTAAGAAAGAATAAATAGCCTGACAATGGAGGTTCAAAGACCATCTCCTAGTGAAACTGAAAGTAGACAAAAGGGTTGCCATGTTGCTTTCTAGCTTTACTTCTGATGATTTCAATAACAGTTAATATTTAAATGCCTCAAAGAGATCTTCTCCTTGTTCAAAATGAAAAACTATCCAATTAAATCTGCATGAACTATTAGAGTGTTTATAGTATAATGTATCTTTAAATATTGTTTACTAAGTGGGAAGGAATGGTGTAGCAGTACTATTTAAGGGACTGGTAAATTAAGAGTTTAGAGGTGGCCATGGCCATTATGGAGCTTAGCTACATGGTACAACTATGAATTCAGTATGGAAAATAAATACAAATCAGTATGGTCTGACAATTTTTATATCTATTTTCCATGGCAAAGATATCCTTCACAAGAGAAAATTAAGAAAAAAAAGACCTGATGATTCTTCAGAACCTTGAGGTAGATTGCCTAGGCCTGGTGACCTGAACTTTTGGCAAGGACAAGCTGGAGAAAGAACCTATATGCTTCTAGATAGAGTACCACAATGGTAGATCCCAAGAAGTTAGTTAGCAGAATGAAAACATTAGTCAATAGTAGGAGAAATATGGGGTAATGAAAGATTGAAGGGAAAGAGAAGGATAACATTAAGAAAGGGAAAGTCAATTTAAAAAAAAAAAGGTTAAAAAGCACTAAAAATATACTTCTTACCTCATGCATGTGCCTAAAGCTGACCCAGGAAAGAAAAAAGAATGACTTGAGAGCAAGATACAAATACATAAATACATACTATTTGCTAAGCACTGTGTTAAGCAACAGAGATATAATATGTGGATAAGACTCAATCCTATCTTAATAAAAGAGCCTCAGATCCAGAATAAAAAGCTTTCTTTTCATGATACTGGTTTTAAGGCAGTCACAGTAAGATAGTAATAGCAACATCAAGTGACTTGATCACAAACCTAAAATATTTCTAGCCTGAAATGAGAACTGCCCCTTCCCACTTACGTTCTTCCTAAATAAAGATTTGGACTTAGTTATAAACTTATTTACAAGTATTTATATCAACTTGTCATGAATATCAAGATATGGGTCTTCCTCCCATCTCTACTAAGATTAACCTGAAAAAAAAAGCCTAGGTGCTTCTAGACAAGTCCCATGTCTGAAGCCAGAACACATCACTCTCCTCAAGAAGCCCCAGGGGCATCTTCTAGAATAGACAGAAAAGACATATTCAAGAATAAATACTCTTCTATTTAGCAAGTCCTTCACAATCTTGATTCAGCCCACTTTTCACATAGAGAAGCAAGGAAGCATAAAAAGTGTTTGGGGCATTGGAAGAAGCTGGGCTAGAGCAAAGGAATGTGAAAAAAGTAATGAGACATAAGACTGGAAAGACTTGAAACTTATAGACTGAAACCAGATTGTAGAAGATCTAGCAATAAGACTAAAGACCATGGACTTTACATTTACACACACACACACACACACACACACACACACACACAGAATTTTGAGCAGAAATGTGGCTTAAGGAAGATTAGTTCTGCAGCAGTACATGAATGAACAGAAAAGGGAAAGGATGGAAGCAAAGGAACACATTTTTAGTCATATAGGCAAGAAGTAATGATGACCTGAAGAAAGGTGACAGTAGCAATGGAAATGGAGAAAGGAGACAGATTTGTGATCTACTAGAGCATATATGTGAAAGACTTGATAACTGATTAAATGTGTGGGACAATGGAGAAGAGATAATTAGATATAACTAACGTTATGATGCTGTAAAAATGGTAGGAAGGTAATCTGATAAATAGAAATTAAGGCATAAGGGAAAACAAAAGACTCGGGATTTGGGGAGGGCTCAAATTTAATAACAAAAAGTTAAACATGTTGAGTTCAAAGTGTATCATATCTTCAAGGTTGGAGATATCTTTGAGGTAAATCAAACACCAAATAATTTGCATTTGTTTCAATAAAAGGAAAAAGTAAACATTGGAGCTGTCCAAATGAAAAGGGTTGGCCTGAGGTAACCATCCTCTATCATTAGAGGCATTCAACCAAAAGGAAAATAAACAGTTGTCAGTGGTTCATGCATGGCTTGGTTAGGTTAGTAGCTTAGGTCTCTATGATGTGGAGATCTTCTTATTTGCTTCCTTGTTATATAGCTTTATTGTCAAGGAAAACTATTGTAATTCACTTACATTATTTTGTTCTTCCCCACAGAAAAATTTACCTATATCTTTACTCCCTATCAGCCAACAAATTTTTTCATGAAGATATGTATAGTAAAGTACTTTTAATTGATTTGCTGAGAACTTTGAAGAAACAGAGATAGCATAGCATAGTGAATGGAGAACTGACCTGATATGAGCCAGACCTGAGTTTAAATCTCACCTGTAAGAAATATTGTCTATATGACCCAGTGCAAATCACCCAACCTCTTGATACTCTATTCAAGGGCCGGCAACCTTTTTGACCATGAGAGCCATAAACGTGTGCAGAAGGAGGAGGATGGAGGCAGAAGGCGCTGGAATCTGGGGTGAGGGCTGAAGGGCTCCCTGGGGCACATCCTGGGGCTCTGCTAGGACTGACCAGTTGGGAGGTGGAGCCAGATATGGTTCAAGAGCCATACTTTGCCGACCCCTGCTCTAAGTAATTCTCTAAGATTCTAAGTTGTGGCATCCCCTTATTATTGAAATCACAGGTGCAGTTTCTATCCCTATTTTTAAAATAAATAAACAAATAAATAAATAAATGAAAGAAAAACCCCAGACAAAACAACCATTCTTTATGCCAGGATAGCCAGAGTCTAAGACTAATAGTACCTGGGCAATTAGGTAGCACAATAGATACTGCTAGACCTAGAGACAGGAGGACCTAAATTCAAATTACTCAGACACTTACTAGCTGTGTAATACTGGTCAAGTCACTTAACTCTTTTTGCCTAAGTTTCTTCATCCGTAAAATTAAATGGAGAAAAAGATGACAAACCACTCCAGTATCTTTGCCAAGAAAACCCCAAATGGGATCATGAAGAGTTGGATGTAACTAATCAACTAAACAACAATAAGAAGAAATAATACCTACATATGTGACTCCAAACAAGTGATCTATAGTCTTGGGATCTCATTTTTTCCATCTGTAAAATGACAAGCTTAAACTCTAAGGTTCCCAGTTTTAAAGTTTGATGTTTCTCAATGTATCAGTTGCTACAATAACAAAAATGGAAAGAATAACCACAATATGTAAAAGAAGTGAATGGTGCAGAATTTCAAAGGACAATTATAGTCCCCAGAAGGACATAAAAAAGGTTCCACAACCCTATTCCTTTGTAAAAACTGGAGATCAATCAGTGTGTTACATTGCATATATTTTTAGACTTTTTCAAAATATTTGTTTGTTCTGTTGTTTTATTCATTATTTTCTCCTCTTTTTCTTTAAAAATATTCAATATCTGGGATAGCTCTCTGAGTCAGAGAGAGAAGGGGAAATTGGGTGAAATTTTTGATGATATAAACAAAAGATATCAATGAACATTTAATTTTTAAAAATCTATGTTTCTATATTGTCCTTAGTCATAGAATAAATCAGTCACAGGTCACATAAAAGGATGCAGAATTTCTGAAATCTTGGAAATTCTAATGATAAGACTAGAAACATCAAAGCCACTGAGAAACCAGCACTGCAATTTAAGCCAACATTACCATACCATACAGGCTTCTTTGAAGAAAAAAATTAGTATCCTATTTTGTTAATAAGTAAGGGAATTATTGTTATCAGCTACTGCACATTTTAAACATCTATATAAACAATAATATATCTGTTCACACCAAATTCAAGTCCATTTTTATATCTGTTAAGCCTTGGGGGTATCAATCTGATTTAATTTCCATAAATAAAGAAGATAACTATTCAAACTAGAAATGAAAGTAAATCTCATTAAATTACTACACTTCCTGATATATAATGATAGTGTTAAATGACAGTTGGTATTTTCATAGGAACTGCCATAACCTTAATTCAAATGCATTAATAATTTTATTACAATGTCACCTGGGGTACAATGTCACCTGGGGTACATTTGGAACTTAGAAAACTAAGCTCTAAATAATACAATTTAAGGAAAGCAGGAAGAGAAAATGTATAAAATGGAGGGAAGGCAATGAGCTTCAATATAATCATCTTTTGTCATTTGCAGAAGCAGTAAATTTACAACTGGGGGAGGGCCTTTAAAAGACAACTCTTATAGGGAAAACCAGAGGAGTTAAATATTATTTGTGGGTTCAGTGGGGTGGATAGGAGACAGGAAGGGACAATGGGTAAGACTTAACAAGCCAGGGAACCAGGTTTAACTATAAGGGGAATTGACCATTGACAGAAATGGCAGTTAAGCCTGACTAACTGTCACTCTGCCCCACCCAGCCTGGAATAACCTCAAAGTGTTAAATACATTCAATGAGGACTTTAAAGTACTAGAAAACACAAAGGGAAACAGTTTAATTGTAATATGAGGGGATAGGAGAGGGGGTGAGGTGAAACTATATCTAACTGCCCAGGACTAGAGTCAAAGGGGTAAGTTCCTTAGCCAACCTAGCTTCTCCCAGGTTTTGACAGCTTGACTAAGGACCTGAGGAACAGGGCTTGGATTTGGGGTCTCACAACTGTTCCAGAGATGTTTTCAGGATACCAGGAACCAACTCCTCCACAGCCGATGATCCAAAGTAACCAGGTAGGGAGAGATGTCTGCAAACTGTCCACCAGAACGCAGACCACTTCCCTACTCAGAGTTGACTTGCAGGATTGATGTCTTCTGCCTTTTCAACCTTCACCACTCTCCAAGATCCCAGGTCAAAAGGGACTGCAGGTTGCACTTCTGCTCTGAATCCCTCACAGCACAGCAGCATGTCTGTTGCTCAGCACTGTCCTCCCTACCCCCTGCATTCTATTCAGAATGTCCATGACTTCCAGCAAAGGCTTTCCCTAACATGCTTACACAAATCTGCTTTTAAACTTTTTCAGTTTATACCTATTACACATCTAATCCAGGGGCAACTAGGTGGCTCATTGGATTGAGAGCCAGGCCCAGAGACAAGAGGTCCTGGCTTCAAATATGACTTTAGACAGTTTCTAGCTACGTGACCCTGGACAAGTAACTTAACCCCCACTGCCTAGTCCTTACTGATATTCTGCCTTGGAACCAATATACAGTATTGATTCCAAAATGGAAGGTAAGGGTTTAAAAAAATTTTTTTTAGATATCGAATCCAACTCTATCATTTTATAGATAAGAAAATGGGAGTCTAAGAGAAGTTAAAAGATTTACTCAGTCATGTAAGTGAAGGAGCCAAGATTTGTACCCTCATCCTTTGACTCAAGACCCTTCTAGCTTTTGATGTTCTCAGTAATTCTAACCTCTCTTCCATCTATGAGCTCTCATAGGGAAATTCTATTAATGGGACAAACAGATCCCAGACTGAACTGTAATCTGTCTCTTCATACTGAAAACCTTCCCCAGATATATCATCACCTGACAGTCACAAATAATAACTATTCTGTCACACTGAATGAAAATATGTCAATTCCTTGTCCCTTGTAATAATGAAATTGCTTACTTTGGTGAAAGCCATACAGATTGGATACATCAATCTTCCTTAAAATAACTTTAATGGTAGAATGAAGTAAGATTATTTTTAGAAACCACATCAGAGCTTGAAACTCCAGGATAGTATAAAGTGACCAAATACTGAAGAAACCACCCCATTCCCTAATCCCAGGTATCCTAAGAACTTTGGCATCACCAAGTTTCAAAGCATCCCCTGCCATTATCACTACCATTTCTATTCACCAATGTTAAGGAAAACAGTAAGGACAGACCCAAGATTTCACCAAAAAGTCTGGCATACAAATTCCAGGTTTTTTTCATGTAAGAGGGCAAGTCTTCCTCATAATAAGGTATGTCTCATGATCATGGAAACTTATGAAGACCATCTAATAAGGCACAGAATAATTTCATAGGGCCCAATTCAACATAATCTAATTCAATAAATACTTATTATGTACCTACCTATGTGAAAGACACTGTGAAAGAAACTCTGGTTATGAATGGATAGGGATGTGATGTGATGTGATAGATGATGTGTGTGATAGATTTTGCTACTAACAGCAATAAACTGATACAGGACAAATCTGAGGGACTTTGAACAAAGAATATTATCTACATATAGAAAAAGAATTGTTGGAGTGAGAATGAAGATGAAAACATATGCTTTTTCAATAGTTTATTTGGGTTTATGTTTTGAGGTTTTGGTTTCATAAGATTACTCACTTACAAAATGAACAATATATGGGGAATATTGTGCTAAAAGGAATAATGAACTGGAGGAATTCCATATGAACTGAAACGACTTCTAGGAATTGATGCAGAGTGAAAGGAGCAGAACCAGGAGAACTTTATACACAGAGACGGATACAGTGTGGCACAATTGAATGTAATGGTCTTCTCTACCAGCAGCAATGCAGGGCAATTCTGAGGGACTCATGAGAAAGAATGTTACCCACATCCAGAGAAAGAACTGTGGGAGTAGAAACACAGAAGAAAAACAACTGTTTGATCACATGGTTCGATGGGGATATGACTGGGGATGTAGACTCTAAGCAATCACCCTAATACAAATGTTAATAATATGGAAATAGGTCTTGATCAATGACACATGTAAGTCAGTAGAATTGCATGTCAGCTACGTGTCAGTAGGAAGAGGGAAGGGAAAGAAAATGAATCATGTAACCAAGGAAAAATTTTCTTAATCAGTAAAATAAAATTTTTAAAAATGATCAATATGGAAATATGCTTTACATGATAATATATGTATAACCCAGATTGAATTGCCTACCAGCACCAGGAGGGGAAAAGAAAGGAAGGGAGGGAGATAAGTTCAATCATACAACTTGGGAAAATTTGTGTGGAACATGTAATCGGTAATAAATAAATATATTTTTTAAATCAGTCAAATCAACAACAACAACAAAAAAGTACTGTTCTGGGTAGAATAACACTTATATAGTACATGTAAAATAATTAAAATGATATTATATAAAGTAAATCATTAAGTGCTAAATTGGTAATAACTGTTATTATAATAGGAATTCCAAGAAGGAATATATTAGTCACTTTTCTCTTCTATAAAATGAAGGCATTGAACAAGAAAATCTCTAAAGACCTTTATAGTTTTAACAGTTTGAACTGATTAATGTTAAGCAGAAGTCACTGAAAAAGCCTTTGGGCCCTTCAAAGGAAGTGGGACTTGACAGACATGTCAGAGCTAAATAGGTGAGAGAAAGAAAATAGTATATATTGCTTTAGTTCCATGACTTATTTAGCGAATACAGAGATCATCTAGTCTAAACTCCACATTTAGCAAGTAGGAAAACTAAGTCCTAAAGAGATGATGTGATTAGAGGTAGCCTATGTGGTTCAATGGAAAGAAAGCCAAGTCTGGAGACAGAGGTTCCTGGGTTTAAATGTGGCCTCTGACACTTCTGAGCTGTCAGCTCATTACTTAACCCCAGATGCCAAGCTCTTACTGCTCTTATGACTTGGAACTAAAATTCAGTACAGATTCTAATCCAGAAAAGTTTAAGGGTTAAAAAAAAAGTACCTGGATTGGTACTAAAAGGACTTGGTATTTTTTAATTTTATTCACCAATCAATCAATAAGAATTTATTAAGCATTTACTCTGAGCTCTGAACTGAGTTAAAGATTAGAGAAACAAGGATAAAGGTTCATGTTGAAAGACTAGAAATACCTTTTGGGCACTTTCTAATGGGAGAGACATATGTACAAGATGAATAGAAGGCAGTTTTAGGACAGAATATATGGATTGCTAGGGAGATCAGGAAAGATCAGGAGATAATGGAGTAACTATGCTATAGGAAAAATGTTAAGAATGGCCCTTGAAGCAATTCTTAGAAAGCTTAACAAGAAGGATTTTAATGTTTATTTGCATATTTTGCAATTTAGTCTTTTCTAAGCCACAAAACTCAGAAATGTATTTGCAATTACAATAAAAAGTCCAAGCAAAATAGCATAAAACCCACTGGCACAAGGATGAAATGAAACTGGACAATTTGGTTTGTTTTTTTTTTTTTATTAGGGTGAAAAGACTACCCAAAGCAAATTTACAAAACTATCTTTAAAGTTGGCTAACATCAGATAAAAAATGATTATGAAACACAGGTAAGGATAGGACTGGTGACAATTTTATGAGCAATATAACTTTTCTATGAGGAAAACATCAATATAATGAATTTTACAAAATAATTTTGTATAATGAAGTTCTTTTTAGGAACTACTGAATGACCCATTGTAGCAATGCATTGCCAATTTAGTTATAAGAAGTTTTCTAAAATCAATCATTTGATGCCTTCTTCAGGTTCTGTCTGGGTAAAAATATCTCTCTTACAAACAAGTACTTTAAACATGTTTACAGATCATTTCTCTATTGCTTACAGAGTATATCTTTCTTGGAGCAACTAGCTTACCCCCTCAGTGAAAGTCTTTAAGGAAAAACTATATATCCCAGATGCAGAATTAAGATGAGGCAATTAGGGCTTTTTTCCAGGTACCATAATTAGAAGGTGATTACTTATATCCTCAGTAAACAGACACCAGCAATCCATCTGCTAGCACCCAGAGCAAAAACAATCAGAAATCAAGGATGCCCCTCTTCTGTTTCCTAAACCACTTTTCTAATAAGGGACTTTCCCCCCTCTTACTTGACAGAAACTATTTCTGCTTTGAAAATACTCAAGATTGCTATCCTCACTCCTGTCTAGCCATACATTTCTCAACATATTTTCTTTACACAAAAATCTTACAGCAAAGTTTTTTGGTCTTCATTTTGATTGCTTTTTTGGAGGCAAAAATACAGCAAACAACTAGAATTAATGAATCACATCTTTGTTGCAGGTGATTTCTCTAAAATGTAAAGACCCCATCTTAACAGGTAGACCTTAGTAAGTGACCTAGCCCATTAGGGTAGCCATTCATGAAATAAAAACTATTACCAAAAATAAAAGTCTTTGACTAACTTCTAGTAACAGAGATTTCTGCTGTAGAAAGAACTGAATTCGGCTAAGTCTCAACATCCAGCATTAGTGGAGATGATTTCCAGAATAGCTTCAAAAACATCAGCTGTGGATCCAAGATATATGAATGAGCAAGAGGGAGTTACTGCAGCAACTGAGAAGGTAGTAAATAGAGCTTGTGTAGGCTACATATTTCTACCTAGATGTCCTATAAGAAATTCTCTTTCCTTCTATACGAACTGATGCAGAGTAAATTAAGCAGAACCAGGAGAACAATGTATACAGTAGAACAATGGCCAATTGTGAAAGACTTAACTACTCTCAGCAATACAATGATCCAGAACAATTCTGAGGGACTCATGACAAAGAATGCTACCCACCTCCAGAGAACAACCTATTGAGTTAGATGCAGATGAAAGCACATGTTTTTCACATAAGTTTATTTATGGTTTTATTTTGTTTTTTTTAATATTAGTATGCTCTTACAACAATGACCAATACGAAAGTATATTTTACATGATAATACATGTATATTTAAGATCAAATTGCTTACCATCTCCAAGAGTGCAGAAGGAAGGGAGGGAAGGAAACAATTTTAATCTTATAATTCTGGAAAGCAAATATATTAAAAAGTATTATTATGTGTAATTGGTAAAAATAAAATATCATTGAATAAAAAAAAAGAAATTCTCTTTCCCATAGGAAACTCTACTCCTGATCCACTTGCTTTACTAATATCCTATTAATGTGTCACTTGTTTCCTTCAAATGTCTTCCAACTCTATGGCTACCTCCATTTGTCTTTTATCTTTCAACCCAGTTCCAAAAACTATAAAATGTTTAGATTTTGGCCAGATCTTCAATGAATTCATTCAGCACTTTGCAGCATATATATGTATGTATATATACATATACACACATATTTGTGTGTATATATGTATATGTGTAAGCATATGTAAGTATATGTGTATATACATGCATATGGATGGATGGATATATCCATATCTATCTCTTTACCTATCTATCTATCAAGACTAGATTCAATTTCATAGGAAGTTCTAGGAAACTCCTTGTGTTGATTCGGGCTGTCAATTTCTCTGAAATATGAAATTGTAGAAAGTTGTTTAACACACTGAGAGGGCAAAGGTTTAGCCCAGAGTTAACTTGAAACTTGACTTTCTGGTTTCAAAGTTGACTCTAGAAAGTTACTATCTGTCTACCACTGTCTCTATCTCTATACATTACATATATAATATATACATATATACTGTACAAATACATACACATATATGATCATATATGTGTATGTATATGTACTTCCCACAAGGTGTTGTGGTTGTATGTCTCCATGAGATAGGACAGATGACATGAGATAGAGATTTGGGAACTCCTTTAAGAAGTAAGGAAGTTACAGGCTTATCCTATCACTCAGAGCTCCTGGAGAAAGGATGATGCTTTATTCTGAGACACTTGGACCTAGAATGAAAAGATTTCCTTATCCTGAAGACTCTGAAGATAATATCAAAGCTAAAGCTCCCAAGAGACTCCAGTTCTCACAAGGATTTCTGTTTGAATAAGTACCCTTGATCAGTTAGTTTGGAGATTTTATAACTTATTTCTCTGGATTCAGGATTTTTTCAGCATTGGAATTCCTTTTGACCAATGTAGATTGCAACCCATCAATAACCAGTTTTTCTGATCATGCAAGCCTTGGTTGATATTTTTATGCCACTTCTTGCAGACAAGTCATCATTGATAATATGTTGTAGGTTGCTAAAGACTGCCATTCATCTTTCCATTATTCTTTGGGTGACTCACACTTTTAATGCTCTGGAAAGCATGTTGTTCTTTTAGTTGCAACCATGCAACATTGTCAGAATACTGTTGCTTTAAAAAATGAATTATTCTGCTGGGGAGAATATTGGGAATCATTGAAAGATTGAGACCATTGCTCAAATGCAATAGAACTAGCTCTCTTTCTCCTATGTAATCCTAGGCCTACTAGGCATCATCCATTTGCAATGACTTGCCAAGATACGTGTACTAATAAGTTAGGAAAGGGTCTGTATCTCAAGGGTAGAGTATAAACTCTGCATGCTTGCAGACAAGAAACCATGGTTTTTCAGTCTCTGATATTATTGTCAGATTTCACAACTGTAGATTATAATCAATCAACAATCAATTTGACTTATCCACAGTACAATTTTGCCAACAATTTCCTTTTAATCATACAACTCCAAATCGCCTCTGTTAGGTGGGTCTTGCCAATGCCTACCTGGCTTCCAAGAAAATACAGAGTTCCTCCTGCTTCAAACACACCATACTTAGTGTTTCTTTAATCCAAGACAGAGGGGAAAAAGCACAAATGACACAATAATAATGTGCATGGAATCAAAGAAAATTCCTATTAAACAAAACCCTATGTCAAGGACTATAAGTCCATGGTTCTTTTCCTTTGTAGCATGTCCTTCTATTATATTGGTATATTGCAGCTTTTGGAAAAATTTCAAAATAAAACAAATGCTGTATACTAAAGCAATGCCTAACAATGCATACATAGATAAAATTCATATGAAATTATTAACTCCAAGATATTTGTAATACTTTTTTTTATCTTGGTAATATGCAAAATCCTTCTAAAGGAACAAAGAAATACAGAAATACAAAAAAGGAACAAAGAAAAACAAAGTGCAGAAAACATGTGGGGAAGAGGTCAATAGACAACAAAGAAAGGCTGAAATGGGAAACAAGAATCATACAGGAAAAGCAAAGGTAAGAGTTAGTCAAAAGTAAAAGCTCATAAAGGCAGCTAGGTGGCGCAGTGGATAGAGTGCTGGGCCAGGAGTCAGGAAAACTCATCTTCCTGAATTCAGATCCAACCTCAGACACTTACTAGCTGACACTGGACAGGTCACTTCACTCCTCATCTGTAAAATGTCCTGAAGAGGGGACAGATAGGTGGGTGGCTCCATGCTTTGTGAGCCAAACCTAGAGACTGGAAGTCCTGGGTTCAAATGTAACCTCAGACACTTCCTTGCTATGTGACTCTGGGCAAATCACTTAAGCCCCAATGCCTATCCCTTACTTGCTCTTCTGCCTTAGAACCAATACATAGTATTAATTCTATGATGGAAGGTAAGAGTTTTTAAGAAATTAGCTGAAGAAAGAAATGGCAAACGACTCCAGTACCTTTGCCAAGAAAGCTCCAAATGGGGCTGTAGAGAGTCAGAAAAGACTCAAGGGACCCAAAAGCTCATAAAATTAGAATGGATGCAGAATGATCACTTACTCCCTTTGTATGCCTTAACTGGCTCTTTTCTTTGCCTAGAATGCTCTCCCTTCTTACCTCTTCCTCTTCACATCTCTGTTTTCCTTCAAGACTCAAACTCATGTCACCTTCTACAGAAGGCTATTGCCAATGCCTTTCTGTCTAAAGTTACTTTGTAAAATTATCACACTATTTTTAAAAATTTACCTTCTATCTATTCCACATGTTACCTTGAATAACCCTCTGGAGGTTCTGTAGTAGGACATTTGTTCATTAAGAATTAATTAAGCAAGAGTTCATTAGGAAATAGAGCAAGTAGGATAAGTTACTGATAATTGCATGTTATTTATAAGATAGGTCTCTTTAAAAATTCTAAAAAGAACCTCAGATGGACTCATAAGTAAAAGAGAATTTTCCCAGAGTGCTTTGGGAGACAGTTACCTAGCTGACATGAACTAACCCTGTCCCAAAAGGAGGTCCAAGAGCAGCTCTGTGAGATTTGAAAAATCTCAGTGTTTTTGCATCTAATATTTATCTACAAAGATCTGACTAACGAAGGAGGTTGTTGGTGAACATCAGTGCAAGCCCAACAGGTTTGCTGAGCAAATGGAGAAGACTATGAAGATTCAAGCTGTTTGTCATCTATACAGCAAAAAGAGAGAGCCCTATCTTATTTCTCTTGAATATAATTTAGATAGGATAGATAGGTTAAGGTTTCAATAGAATAGGAACAGAGAGAGTAACCTCAACTCTGTTGGGGAAGAAGGCAATTGGTGAGGATCAGATTTGGTTGGTTGAAGTAAGGAATTATAGCTTAGGGACTCATAAGTCATAAGAATTTACTTCCAATAGTTTCCCTTTACTATCCCTTTCCTTAGTTTTTTTTTTTTTTTTACCATAATAAAAAATATATTTTTATACAACTGGCTGAGCCAGAATTCTTAGGCTGATCTGAGAAACCATTTTCTCAAACAGTCAGATCCAACAGGCTGTCCACACAGGACATAATTATTAGTATTACAATCTTATGCCAATAATCAATAAGGGTTAAGAAACCCTTATAACATTTAGCGAGCTATAGTTTGGAAAAGAACCTACAGAATTAACAACAAAATAATATTAATATTTTCAAAGATCAAGTCAAATACAGTTTCAGTGGAATTCTCAAATGCAAAGTAACTTCAGCACCAATGAGAGTTCCAAAGGGCAGCCTGCCTTATTCTGTCTGCCTGTCACCACCAGTTACACAGAGCAGCATCTGAAGGGACACTAACTATTTAGTCATGTGGTTTGCGTTACTTTTTCTTAATATGGGAAATCTTACCCAAATGGTGGATACAACAATACCCAGATATTTAAAAGAAATGTTTATGCCTGACCCCATTTACCAGCTGTTAACTTTATCGGTCCTATACATCATATATCAGACCCCATATATCGGACTCCACTATTGACTAGTAATGGCACTGGTTTCACTTAGGATGGGTTTTTACTGCATTCTAAACATTCTAACAACCTGGAAGAGAAGACAAATCAGGGAAAAGGAAAGGGAGGTGCAACTAAAATATTTGATAGCTACAGTAAATGGCATTGGACACAAACTGGCACTGTTGAAGAGACAGGTTAATATGAGCAATAACGTAAAAGATAAAGTGGCACTGTCTAAACTAGGCAGGAAACAGTTGAATTACAAAATACCACTGGAGGACTTTTCCCACTGCATGAGGTGCCTATGGGGACCAATAATAAGAAGCTTGTCACAGTGAAACAAAAGAAAAACTTTACCCAAATGGATTTGGACAGTTTCGAAAAGAATACTCCATCCTTTGACAATGAACCTGTGGTCATGATAAGAAAATTTGAGAAAGTTATTAAATAATGTAATCCAACATACACTGATATGGACATTTTAATGGATGAGCTGCTGACAAAATAGGAAAAAATGAAAATGGTGTCAGAAACACCAGAGAGGCCAGAATTTAACCCAGATTAGGATGAAAATAATCCTGGGGAATATGAAGAATTAGTAAAAGCAAGGGAGGCACTCATCACCATAATGAGGCAACATTCAAATAGACCTTATTAACAGTTCCTTGTTCTATCCATCATTACAATGTAAACTCCTTGAGGGCAGGAACCACTCCTGCTTTTTCTTTATACTCTCAATGCTCAGTAGAGTACAAAGTAAGTAATAGACAAATGCTTATTGATTGATTTAGGAAACCTCATAATTAAATCACATCTGAAAGTAATCAGTTGTTTTGAAAGAGACTTAAATAACTTTTCTAAATAAATAAAATTTAAAAATGGAAAAGTAAAAATGTTCATTATTTCACTATTTAGAGAAAATAAATAAATATATGAATATAAACATTTTCCCCAAAAAGAAAAATGACTGTATGTGAATAGAAAGAAATAATACTACTGAAGAAGTACTGAATTCTATTAAGAATATTGATTAAGTAATTAATTCTGATAAGTTGAGAACTTTGCCAAGCTGCCCCCAGGACCAGTTTTGGAGTTTGAAGCCCAAGTCTCTGGGAGAGTTCTGTTGGAATTCTCAGGTGGGGGTTGAAAATTTAAGTGTCACTGAGAGCTCTGGGATTCTGAGCAGTTTCTGACTGACCTACTTGCTCTTGGAGCTTAGCTGGTCCCAGAAGCAGTGTCCTGTCTGAGTTCCCTGGTTTTTTCTCTGTGACATTTCAGGAATACCAGAACTTAAGAGTTCATTGATCATTTGGCTATGGTTGGAGTGAAGTTACAGACAGAAAAGAAACCAGAAGATCCTGTTTTTCTCTGGACTCTGTGGGAAACCCAGAGCCAAGGAAGACCTTCAGCTAGGCCTCATTCAACTTGCTTTAGCTGGGTTTTTTTATATTTTGGAGACAGAGATTTGAGATAAACATATTATTTATAAGTTACTGGAAACAGGTTATTTAGATAGAAATGTGGGGTTTTAGTTAGTAATAAGGAGAAATAAAATAGAGTAGCCTGGTTTCTAGGAGAAGAAAGAACATGAGGTCTATTTGGGAGTGGGTAAAAGCTTAATATCCATTAGTTTTTTTAAGATTTCCTGTTTATCTATCACTTTCTTAAATCCTTATAACTTTGTTTAATTTTTATTAAAATAAGATTAATTTTTTATTTTGATTCTGTTATCCAATGCACTAATCAACAAGCAAGGCCCAATACTGTTACCTTGGCCATTGTATCTTGAGTATCTGATTAACAACAACAATCAGATACTGAGTCTAGATACTATCTTTAACAATTTCTACTCTTTACAAAAGGAAAGGAAGGTTTTTAGCTTTGAGCTCAGAATAATTTTGTTGTTGTAATTTAAAATTATTTTAATGCTGTTCATTTCTATATCTTCAAGTCTGTGTCTATGGACCATTTGGGAAGCAAGTATGAGTCTAAGATCCTATTCGCTGTTCATTATAAATAGATGATAACTTGCTATTAGCAAGTTATTTTATTACTAAGAAGTTGCAAAGGGGATTACTTCCCTTCCAACATTTCTTCTTTGTGATCTAATTTCCTAAGATGCTTTTATAGTTCAATTTAATGTGCTAAATATTTTCTACAAAAGAAATAGATCTGGCTCTATCACCTCCCATTACTTTTCCATAGTTACTGGTGTCCCTAACAGAGTGCTGATCCTAAGAAAAATAATGCAGTGGACCATTCTCACACTTTTTATATTGAGGAAATAAGATGAAACTGAAAGCCAGCCTAGAAGAAAAAAGGAGTCACAAAAATCCAGAGGACAATATGAAGGTTGATTTGTGGGGATAGCACTGATAGGGAGGGAGGGAGGAAAGAAGGGAGGAAAGAAGGGAGGAAGGGAGGGAGGGAAGGAGGGAGGGAAGGAAGGAAGGAAGGAAGGAAGGAAGGAAGGAAGGAAGGAAGGAAGGAAGGAAGGAAGG
>NC_058132.1:254842645-254862887 GCF_016433145.1 Gracilinanus agilis
CTCTCTCTCTCTCTCTCTCTCTCTCTCTCTCTCTCTCTCCCACCTATTTCCCTCTTATCTCTAACTATTGTAGTTTCCTCTTAAAAAATGCAATATTGTATGCACCTGTAGTTAGAAGATCTTTAGAAGTATAAGGTAATTATGTTAAATAATCAATTGGGGAAACTAGTCTCCCAAAGGATTACAGTGGGAATTGTGAAGATGGGATTAACACTCCTCTTCTTACTTTTAAATTTAATCAACCAAAAGCAAAAACACCCATACTTAAGTAAAATAGGAAAGGTCCACAAACCACCCACTAAAGTGGTTTACACCTCCAGGAGCCACTGACTTCCCCCACTGGGCAGTGCTAAGCAAATTTAAGAACTCCAATTGGTCCCCATAAAGTGGAGGAAAGGACAGGAAGTGACGCAAAGAAAGGTCTTTAAAACAGGCCGAAATTTCCTGTTGGAAGATCTTCAGGCTGAATCTGGAGTGGGGAGGACCAGGGACTCTGGTAAGACTACTCTTGGATCTTCTCCTTTTAGAGCCACTGCTTGGATGAGTGAAAAGCAGACTCATTTCCTAGCTTCTGAAGAGATTATTTTCCAGATAAGCCTACCAATCTTGGAGGAGACCATATGGTTATTCACCACCAGGCCCTCTGGCTGAGAGTCCTCCAGCTGAGGACTGCCTGGGTTAGGCCTGGAGCTGGAGCAAATATTTAGTGTCTTAGGTTTGTTATCTTACTCTACTCTCTTTCACATTTCTCTACTTTCATTCTTCCTCTCTTTTTTATAAAGCTGCTAAAAAGTCATTTTGACTTGAGCTATATTAATTATTTTTAAATCAGCAACCACATTCTCTTATATGTAGTCCAATGATAAATTTTATCCCTACACAGGTGATATGGCTAAATTTTGAATACAGAAAGGTGAGTGGCCTTAGTAGGAAATATAGTAGGAAATATAATGCAAAAACTCCATGCTACTGCTAGCAAACACACAGAAAAAGTCAGGTGGAAAGGAAGAGGGGAAAGAGAAAGAGTGTGAGCAAATGGGGAGAGATGAAGAACCTGCCTACCAACCAGCAAAACAACAAGAAGAAAGTAGGCTATATAGATTAGTTTATTCTTAATAATCTAAAATAGGTTATTCTTGGATGATGGGGGAGGAATTGGGGAGGGAAGCACAGAATGATACATTAAAAAAAAAAAAAAGAAATGTAGCAGCTATGGAGTGGTACTAAAATCTCAGCCTGAGAAAGGAGCTATTTGTCCTTGGACTGGGATGTACATCTTTCTAACAAAGTTGGTGAAACCCACTAACTTCTTTTTTTTTTTTTTTTTTTTTAATTTTAAACCCTTAACTTCTGTGTATTGACTTATAGGTGGAAGATTGGTAAGGGTAGGCAATGGGGGTCAAGTGACTTGCCCAGGGTCACACAGCTGGGAAGTGTCTGAGGCCGGATTTGAACCTAGGACCTCCTGTCTCTAGGCCTAGCTCTCAATCCACTGAGCTACCCAGATGCACCCCCCCACTAACTTCTAACTTTAGTATCCGAACATTTTTCTTTATTAAACAGTTACCTCCTTTACTAGTCTCAACTTCAACAGAAATGCCTTAGCTAAAACATCAACACTAAAAAAAGACTTTTTTCCTAACTCATACCTCTCAAAGGCAATCCTGTGTATTCAATATCTTTTTTGCTAACTGGAAATCTTGGCATTGTAGGTATTCTCTCTACAGCAACTTTGTTTTTTCAATAGCCCTGGTCTTTCTTTAGTCCACATTCCCCTTATCTAAACATGAGGCATACATATAGAAGTCTTTCCAATCACATAGCACTATACTAAAGGCTCTGGGGTTCTTAATGCCAATTTAGATGGTATTCTTTTTCTTGTGGTAGCCCAAGCTGACACCTGTGTGTTTCTCCTTTAAAAAGTATTTGATTTTATTGTAAAATAAGCTTTCTTTTTATTCCCCTTCTAAAAACAGAACAAATACAATAATATAAAGAACTAATGTATAACTAGGACTTAAATATCATTTTAAGTTTTGCAAAGTGATATATATATATATATAAATATATATATAAATGTACATAAACATTTAAATAGACACATATATGTATATATGTACTTAAGGGTTAAAATATGGGTTTTACAAAATAATAGAGCAGCTTTTAATAATTCATGTTTTAATGAGAATATAGTAGAGTTGTAAATTAATATTATCCCTTTAAGCCAGAGAAAAGAAAACTTGTAACAGCTTTTAATAATTAACAATTTAGTTTAATTAAAATAGAGATAGTAAAAGAACATAGTAAAGGAGGGAAAGATAGAAAAGAGGAAAGAGAGATTATTAATATTTTACCCTATAAATATACCTAAAATTCCTAATATTACCTCTAACTGTCTTTCTGAGGATAGCTTCTTCTTGCCTGGCAAACACCAGGCCTATCTAACCTACACTATCTATAAATTATTCACTAATTCCCTAACTCCCTAAAATAATGGATAGCCACCACTTACTCACTCCTTCAATCAGTTTTCTATAGCAATCCAAACTCTCAGTAGCCAACTGACAACAGATCCTTGCCTCAGAGACAGACCTCCTGCTCTCTAGAGATCCCAGAGGCAAAAAGTCCTTTAAAGGCTAAAGCCAAAAGCTCTTTCAGTAAGCTCAGTCCCACCTTTATATTCCAGCAAATAAAAGCCAACCCACACTACCAGTAATCAACCCCCAACTTCCCTGCAACTGCCAGCCCTAACTGCCAGCAACTGATCCACCAACTGTCAGCAACTGACTCTCCTAACTGTCAGCAAATGACATTGGCTCAAAAGAGGGCTCCCCAGTCCCACTTCCTGTCACTGTGGGCTGGTTAATCCCTATACATCTTTATGGTCCCCTGTTAAATTAAAAAAATAAATAAAGAATTCCTTTTTACAGTACATATTCTCATTTGATCCATAAGGTACCAGCGTCTCAGGAGAAGAAGGAATTCTTAATCATAGCAATCCCAAAACAAGAAAACTAAATTAGATCATAAGCTTAAAGAAAGGAATTTAAGTGGCACAATGAATGGAGTATTTGTCCTGGAGTGCAAAAGATGCCAGTTCAAATTCACTTCAGACATTTACTAATGATATCCTGGGTAAATTGTTTAAACTCAATCTCAATTTCCTTGCCTATAAAACTAGAATAGAAGCAACCACCTTATAAGGTTGGTCTGAGAGTCAAAGGAGATGATATATGTAATATAATGACTATCAAAACATAAACAAAAAGATTACTGAAAGGAGTTTGGCCATTCAGGTAATGTCTTTCCTGGAGAATAAATAATGCAATGTGCCTCCTTTTTCTCAGCAGAGACACAGGAACTGAGAGGGTGGAATGGTGCATATGTTTTCAGGACCAGTCACTATATTGTCTGTTTCTTGTTCGTTCATTTCAATTATGTTCAATTGTTTGTGACCCCATTTGGAGTTTTCTTGGCCAAGATACTGGAGTGGTTTGCCATTTCCTTCTCTAGTTCATTTTACAGATGACAAAACTAAGGCAAACTGGATTAAATGACTTGCTGGGGTCACACACCTATAGAGTATCTGAGACTGGATTTGAACTCTGGAAAATGAATTTTCCTGTCTCCAAGTCGGCACTCTATTTACTAGGTCAAGTAGTGTGTAAATGGAATTAACTCTAGCCCATTCATAGTCAAACTCTATTCACCCTAGGCATAGAGATGATGTCATCCTCACCTCCCTTAGTGGGGAGGGGAGATGGGTTACCCACACATGACATGAAGTAACAAATCAAGAACAAGGGACTGCCCTTTGGGCAGTCCAAATCATTGTAGAGACTGCCATTTGTCCACTTGAATTAGAGGTGGACCCACGGGAAGTGACGAAAGACACTATTTCTTTAAGTATGTTGGTTACTTCCTATTGAGGAGTTCCCACTTTGAGGAGACCTCAGGCAGCTTCTACTCAGAATGGTCATGTAGGTAAGTTAGGCTGACTTTCTTGGCCTACCTAGGCCGCTTCCAAACTGCCTTAAGTAGGCACTAGCCTATCTGGTTGCTAAGCCTTGTGGCTTGCAGCTTCATTTATTTAGCCTTTTAACCTTCTCTCTCTGTCCAGGCCTCTGCAAGCCTGGACTAGCCTCTCCCTCACTCTATTTCCCTACCTTTTACCCTCCTAACTGTAAATAAACTACCTTAAACCCAGTGCTGACTTGGGTCTAATTTAATTACGGAATCAACCTGAATTGTTGATTCCTGGTGGCCACACTTTAAATATATATCTATAATATATATTCTGAAATTAGCATGATACAAAATAAAACCAAAATGGACCCCCTCTCATCACCTGTATTTAATAAAAATTCCCAGGGCAGCCATCTCTTCATTTCCCATCAGAATGCATTCCTTTAGATTTCTCCATCATGTTATAAGGGGATTTTAGGATGTAATAAGGGAATCTGCAGGATGTAATATGGGGCTGAACCTAGGGGTAATAGCTGGTAGGAATAGGGAATAAGGCAAGGCAAGGGACCTAAGGCTGGAGGTAATCAAGGGACTAGGCTATAGGTAGTAGCTGGTTGCAACTGAGGATAGGCACTGTATATGGGGGTTTGTGAATGCCTAAGGCAATATAGTGGATGAGGAAGGTACAATAGTGAAGGTTGGTAGTTGAGGTGGTAGGAGAAATAAGGGAATGTCTGAGTTTAGGGAATATAAACACTGAGGTACCAAGGGTTGCAAGGGAGAGGATGAGTTAATCTAAAGCAGGCAACAGCAGCAGGGAAACACAGACTGGATACTCAGGTTAGAGACAAAACACTGAAGGGAAATAGACTGAGCCCTTCAAGTAAAAGGACACTTTACAGAGCTAGGTTAGAGCCAGCCAAGAACAGCTTGAAACTGACTTGAGGTTTTAGTCAGTTTCACAGGAAGGGACTAGAAGGAAGTACTGAAGTTACACTTCCTTCAAAATGGATACCCTCAGCTTCCCTCAAACTCCAGAGAGTATGTTATTCCTCTCTCTCTTCCTCCCTCTCTTATTAATCAACTAATAAAGTAGCCAAAAGGTCTTGATTAAATACAAACAGGGTTTATTGTCTTCTAGGATAGATTGGCAGGGTAAAGGTTACAAGGTAGCCCTAACAGCCGCTTAGAGAAAGCTTCAGGTGGGGGAAGGGAAGCAGGAACTTGAGACTGTGTAGCCCAGCTTACTTCAGCCTCAAAAGGATTTGTAATCAAAGGGGTAGGAAATCTGGATACAATGATTCAATAAGGTAAATTTGCAACAAGGGTAAGCCCTATTTGACTAAGCTATCACAGATTTGAACTAACTCTCAGAACTACTCTCCTTTCCAAACTTCTCAGACACTCAGGTAGGGAAAATGAAGGTGGGAATAAGGTAGGGCAGGGAGATTCAAAGGAATTAGCTAAACTAACAATTTAAAAAGAAAAGCTGCAAAATATAGGCCAGGTTTCAATCTAAAGAAGGAGCTCAGATGGACCCTGACTCTCTCCACGAGTTCCCAGGACCAACTGTCCTTTTCCCAAGATTCTAAAACCCTCCTTAACTGACAGAAGATTCTGCAAAGCAGTTAAGCCCCCTTTCTGCACCACAATCATGAACCATTTTTCTCCCACCCCAACCTAACCCTGCTGCTTTTCAGCTTCCTTTTATGCAATGTCTTTTCTATTTAGATTGTGAATTCTTTAAGGACAGGGACTCTCTTTTTGCTTGTATTTGTATTCACAGTGCTTAGGCTAGTGCTCAAATACTTAAGACATATTTGTTAACTGACAGTAAGAAGACATAGAGAGACAGCTGGGTGGCTCAATGGACTGAGAGCCAGGCTTAAAGACAAGAGGTCGTGGGTTCAAATATGACCTCAGGAACTTACTACCTGTGTGATTCATGGCAAGTCATTTAACTTCCATTGCTAGCCCTTACAGTTCTGCCTTAGAATCAATAGTAATTCTAAAACAGAAGGCAAGAGCTTATAAACATTTTTTTAAAAGGCATAGAGAAATAGTGGCAGACAAGAAAACAACATCAAAAGAGATAACATATATAGCATCCTTTATAAATCAAAATGCTATATAAAATTTTCTTATTATTAATAAAATATTACCCCTTGTTGAATTCACTTATTGCCTTCCACATTCTTCCTTGTCTTCAATAAATAAATAGGAAAAAAATTATGCCTGACATTGAAATATCTAAATTCTTTTTGCTGCCTTATCTCAAGTTATAACCTAAAGAAAAATAGAAAAGACAAACTGTCTTGTAAGTTAATTCTGATTCAAATTTCTTCCTTTAAAAATGCTACTCTCTTGTATTAGTACATTGAGATAATCACGGGGCTGACTAGAATAATTCTCTACTACACTGAAGTGGAATCTTTATGGAGAATAGAACTTTGTTCCTAATTTTACAAAGGCATCTTCAAATATTTGGTTCTAATTTTTCCTTGAATTGATGTTTAGTATTAAGTAAAGCAAATCAGTTTCATATTCACATGGTTTTCTCCACATGATTTAGAATGTTGCATGAGAAATCTCTCTAAAACTCAGGGGGAAACAGCTTGAATGAGAATTCTACATGGCATCACTTGCTAACTTGTGACACAAAAAAATACTGCAAGACAAACAAAATTTGTGAGCAGAAATATGATACCAAAAAAGAGGTAACTACTTCTTCTGAGACTTTGGTTTTGCTACTCACTATTTAACCTTTATTATTTTTTTAAAAATCTTTATGTGCTGTCTTTATGTATAAAATCAATACTAAGTATCAGTTTCAAGGCAGAAGAGTGGTAAGATCTAGGCAAAATGAGGTTTAAATGACTTGCCCAGGCTCACACAGTTAGAAAATATCTGAGGCCTGATCTGAACCCAGAACCTCCTGTCTCTAATCCTCGGGTTCTTTCCACTATTTAGCCTTTATATAAATGCTATAAAATAACTGGTGGAGGAAGATGTCAAAGTTTTGGCAGTCTGAAGGCATTCTGTCTACAAAGCAGCATCCTTCATTTTGAACCTTCTAAAATTTCTCCCATGTATTCCTACAGTTTTATAAATTTCTCCTTTTTTCTCCTTTGAAAAATCTCTATTTCAGTTGTCAAAAAGGATGTGAGCACTTGTAGAAGAATATGCATCAAAATTGACAAGGCAGTGAATGAGGGAGAGTAGGCAGAAAGGAAAAAATGCTTCTCATCAATGTCTCAGCACATTGCTCATTGAACAACTCCTGCTAAGTTCCTCTGCATTATGGTGCCAAATGCCAGCCAGGTCAGCAATCATTTCCAGCACTTAATAAATCATTGTTGAATTGAAAACAAACAAACACACATACACACACATACTTCTGAAACTCCAGGATCACTGAAAGACTGAAATTCAATTTCCTTGAAAGAAGTTAATATTTTTATCATGAATTTTGTTTACTGAAGAGAAAAAAATGCTGATCTTTTATACTTGATTTCAGTATCTTAGCCCATAATTTGCTTTTGAATGGTGACTAACACAACTGCTAGAGCAACTTTAGGAGAAATCCTCTACTATATGAGCTTGTGCTTCATTCCTAAGAAAAAAAAGTATGGCATGATTATTATTAAAAAGTTATGGTTCACATTCACTCCCCTCTCTATACTATATTTTTATCTATCTTCTTCATTAGTCAACTCAACTCCATGACCACCCTTTCTATATTTTTGCCTTTTGTACTACTTCCCAATCTTTAATACTTTCTCTTCACCTTGGAAGTAGCTTAAGTAGGTAGTTGTGTTATCAAACTGGCACAAAGAGCAAGTTGGCACACAGCAAAACGGGTTACATATTTATCAAAATCTTTCTCAAAAATGTGAAAATTCATTCATCCAAAATTCCATAGGTACACATTATTGAAGAGTACTGCATTAAATTCTATAAGCAATAAGACATAGTCACTAACTTCAAGGAACTTAAACTATATTGGAGACTGAAGATATACAAAAGTGAAAATTTAAAGAAACAAAGCAGTATATATGATTCATTGTCAAAGAAGTGTTCCAGAAAAGAGGGTTTGGAGGAAGGAGAAATATAGCTTCAGAGGAGAAAAAAAGCCTTGAGGGGAACCCTGAAGGACTGGGAGAATATAAATGAGAAAGAAAGACAAAGGCAATCCTAATGGGAGACACTGGCATTCAAATTAATTAAATTCAACAAGCATTTCTTTTATGTCATTCACAAGACACTGCCATAAAATAGAGATGGCTCCAGCCCTCATGATCTTATATTCAAAGACAGTAAACAATATATACAAATACATTTAGTTGGGGAGGAAAAGAAGGAGGTAGCTATTTGAAGAAGATATAATACCCATCATTTCTTATGGTATAACAAAAGATTCACAGACTATTGAAAGAGATGGACTAGTTCAGTTCCTACCAGGCATGAATGGGGTCTGTAAAATTCCTAACAAATGGTCCTCTAGCCTCTGCTTAAAGACCTTCAGTGATAGAAAACTAACTCTTCATCTAGGTGACCCATTCCATTTTTTGAATAGCTGTAATTGTTAGTTAGTTTTGCAGGAAATTGAACTGAGATTCCCTCTATAACTTCTACCCATTGATCTTAAGTTTTATTGTGTATGCCCAGCTAGAACAGGTCTATCACTTTTTACTTTCTACATTGCAGATATAATTTCCATTATCCACTATGGTTTCTCCCTGCTACTAAAGTCAAGTAGAACCACTTAGATTTTATCAACATAGGAGAGATGTTTAAAGTAGTTGTTTAGGAAGAATGATCTGACAGTAGGATACAGGGCAAAATAGAAAAGTGTTATGATTATAATTCTCTGGATACTGTATATTAATTCATATTTATTTATTAAGTAGTCAAGTTTGGAGTTAGAGAGATAGTCACATAATCACCTGGTCCTGCCTAGCTAATCTGAGTTTGACTCACTTGTCTCTGTTTACTAGCCAAAAGCCAAAGGCAGTAGCGCCAAGAAAAATCTCCAAACCAAGTGTACTCTCCTTCCTCAAACCATTCTCTTAAAATTCCCAGTGATGTGACTCCTTCTGGGTCTCTCTAGTTGGACAGATTGACCTCAGTCTAGGTCAGAGACCAATCTTCCAGGTGCCAGGAGTCAAGGGAACAAGAGGCAAGTCTCTTCAAAAATGTCAGGGAGCCAGGAGGCCTCTGGTGTCCTCCCATAGTATGCCTAGCCAATCAAAGGGTGGGGTTGATACTGACTAAAATGGGTTTTCAAAACTCCTTTTAAAAAAAAGGAAGGAGAGTAGTTAGAAGGGAGTAGCTGGAAGTAGGGAAATCAGGAGACTGGTTCATTACAAAAAATCTGATAAAGTATTAATAGTGGGAACAATGGAAAGGAAGGAAAGGAATAAATGAGGAAGGCAGATCAATAATCAATAGAACCTAGTGACTGCCTGGATACAACTGGTGTTCAAAAAAAAAAAAGAAGTAATTTAGGGAAGAGAAAGAAGCAAAAGAAATGGTTAAAAAAAGTAACCACTTGACCAAAGAGTTGAAGAGAAAGGTTGTGAGCTTACTCACTTGGAATAATCTAAGATTTATTCCAGTTTTAGATTTATGATCCTATGACTAGAGGGGTTCTTTGGATAGGAATAAGAGTTTAAAAGGAGGTAAGAAAGACATAAGACCATGGGTACTAGCAGATATGGAGATATGATTAGAGACACAACAGGTGTAAATATTTTATTAGCAAGAAAAAGTTGTGTACAGAGTCTATATACTCAAGGAAGTTAGAAGTTAGAAGAAAGGGAGGGTGGGCATAAAGGCTAGAGGAAGAAATACATACACTGAAGTATATAAGGCCCAACCTAAATAATCTAAATATAGTATCAGTGTGATAATACCAATAGATACTCTAGTTATTGAACACTTAAGCAGAAAGCAGGATTCCTGAGCCTTAGGGATGGCAGTGGCAACGGTGCAGGGTACTGTTTGCTTTTTTGGTATACATTTTGTCCATGGCTAATGTGGAATTGTTTCACATGATAGTACATGTATAGTCTATATCAAATTGTTTGCCTTTTCAGGCAGTGCAAAGGAGAGGAAGAAAGGAAGGGAGAGAAGAATCAAAGTCTTAAAATATAAATGTTGGGAAATTGTTTTACATGTAATTGTATAAAAATAAAAATAAACAACTTATGTACAAAAAAAAAAAAGAGGATAGGATGGAATCTATGGTTCCAGTCCTGGGGGGGGGGGGTCTATGGTTATATTGATGTGTTTCTAATTCACTCTTCTTTAAAATTAAATTTCACTTGAAACATTAGATTTCAACTGCTGAAATACTTTTCTGGCATAATTGAAAGCCAAACCTTGAGGCACAAACACCTGTCAGTTTGAAAAGGCATCTCTGACTTGAAATAGAAAGAGCTTCTATCTCATTAGAGTTGGAATTGACAGAACTATTGTTTAAATTATCAAGTATGGGGGCAAAGTCTCCCAAGGAGAGAATTTTTAGAGTAAGGATCAGTAGTACCTTCCAGGAATGGAGCAAACTTCACTGCAGTTAAAGACTAAACTTGGTAACTTTTCTTAGTAACTTTCCGGGTCCATGAATAGACTTGATGCCTTAACACTTCTCACCAATTTCTTTATTTTTGGTGAGATAATAGTTTCTTGGGTATGAGTATATCATAAAAATCACAAAACAAAAGGAACCTTTAAAAGACGTATAGCCCATTCCCATCTTCTGGCAATATCAAATTCAACTCAGAAAAATAGCAGTCTTTCTTTCCTTAAACTCTCCAGAGAACAGGATGCTACAATATACATTGATATTTGTTAGATTCCAACATCTCACAACTCTTACAATCAAGAATTTTTTTCCTCTTTTTTAAACCAGGTCTCTTCCACTGCAATGTAAGGTTCTTTAGTTCGTCATCCCCTTCTTTTCTCCAAAAAAGTTTAATTCACTCTATTTCAAGGTACAGATAACTAGAGATTAGTCATTGCCACACTTCCTTGTCACTTTCTTGTTTTGAGTTACTTCATTAATTAATCAACAAACATTTATAAAGAACTTAAAAACCATACAAAACTTACAATATTTGGTTGAGACACTCTTCTGATCTACATTGCCTGATTTTTTTGGGGGGGAATAGATCCTTAATATTTATTGGATGGTTTTTCTTTCTAAAAAGTAGCTATAAATGGAATGAACCTGTTAATTACATACTTGTGCTCTACACATGGTAGGTGCTTAATAAATAATTGTCAGATTGAACTGACCTTAAGAACTCAGAGAGGCTCCCTGAAGGTGAAACAAAAAGAGCATTTAAAAGTTCACCTAAGAAATATATTCCAGAGCACCATAGAATGAGACCAACTACTTACATGCTCTCACAGAACCTAGTAAGAGTGCTGGGCTTCTCCTGGTTGCGTCTCTGTCGAAACCAGCGCTGAATACTGCGAACATCCCAATCTAACTGCTTAGAAAGGCCTTCCAGTCTCTTTTCATCTGGATGCTACAAGACAAGAATTAAGAAAATTGTCATCAATCTATTTTTCAACTTTATGTATTCCCCTTAAGTAATTATAAACACCCTTAATTTGATCATTTATTAGATGTTTATTTAGCATACCTTTGAAAAAAACTTCATCATAACCTTATTAATAAATAATTTTTATGCAAAAAAAAAACTCAAACAAGATCAGCTTCCCTTAAAATAAAAAATGCCAGTGTTTCACTTTTCTCCTACTAATCCTAAATCTGTGAAGGAGAATATCAAAGAATTAAATATATAGATGAATGAATGGGAAGACAGATAAAATAGTTTCAGGGCCCCACCATTGTCTCCCTAGTAAAAGTCAAACCATTGCTCAGCATTCAATATCCTTTAAGGCATTGCCTGCAAAATACCTTATAGTTTTATCAATCCTCTCTACCAATTCTAATCCAATGAAACAAATTATTTCCAATATATCCTAAATTCTCTTATCTCCTTAACAAGTACTAGCAAACTGGAGAAATACTGGGAAGTGTAAGTTTCAGCATTTCTTAAAACTTGTAGCATAATTTATACAATATGTATCATACATGTACTATATTGTATATATTGTACTACATCCATTTATTCAACATCACAGGCATGTATTGGTGATTCTTATTGAAATAAAGAAGGATGAACTTTCAAGAGATTTTCTATTTGGAAACGTTTTACAAAATTTGCAAAATTTCTATTTGGAAACCATTTGAAAAATATAATATCATTCCTTTCCTCTTCTTCCAGATTAGAAAGGGGATTAACTAGAGCAAGCCAAAGACAAAGGACTTTGGTTTTCCTATAAACGCTATCACTAAAGAGTTGAAGGACAACCAAGTATGTATTTTTGTTTGCCTTGATTTTCCCACCTTTTAAATATAGATGATGCCTATTCTACTTCACAGTTTCAGAAAGCTGCCATAAGAAGATAAAACAGTAAATGGTGTATGTAGTATTGGGGGAAAACAAGTAAAAAGGGTTTTTTTATTGTTATGATTATTTAGTTATTTTCTCCAGTGTGAATTATAGCCCTCCTATGTCCAGTGCCATTGAATTCTTGTTGGTGACAAGCAAAGAAACAAAAAACAACTAGCCTATAGGGTTAGTTTGGGAAAAGATCTCACAAGGAAACAAAAAAGGAGATAGATAAATTTCGATGTGGGTAAAGATAAGGTTATGTATTTAAAGATAAAAAACATTCGAACTATCAGTATTCTCTAGTGGCTCAGAGACTTCATGAAGACCTAATCTTCACAATTCTTGCCTTAGAATGATTAGCTGTGATCTGAGCAAATCATTTAACCTCTCTCAGCCTTGGTTTCCTCATTTGTTTAATGGGGATAGTAACTGTACTTAACCCCACACAGTTGTTATAATGATCAAATGAGATAACCCACAAAACATTTTGCAAACCTTAAAAGTACTATGTAAATTCTATTTATTTATCATATGCAAAATCAACAGTTTATAAGCAAAGCTAATAAAATAAAGCAAAAGAATCCTTTTCTTATGCAATGCCACATCATTTTTTGCCACAACCAAAAAAATATAGACAGAAATTAGAGATTTATAAAAGTACAGTTAAAAAGACTAGGATAGAAGGAAGTATGATCACTATATGAAAGGCTTAATAAAACGACAAGGAATCCAAGCTAGATAGGCAAGGAAGGGCTTATAGTCATTGATGGCCAGGATAACATAAACTTATTTATCAAATTCCAAAATAGTAGGAAGTTTCTTTACATCCCTGAAAATTCAAGTGAGGTAAGCTTGAAATTAATTTTTTTTAAAAAAACCTATTATCTCTATTATCCTCACAAATTTGTATGTAATAAGTAAATAAAAGTGAATTTTAAAAGAGTTATGTGGTCAAATAGAGGATTGACAAAGTCAGAAACATCTAACAAGAGTAGCTGGGTGATAACCTCACCTTTGAGGATGGTGACAGGAAGGACAACTATCTCCTCCCCAAAAAGAATCCCTTTTGGCCTCCATAAACAAGAGAATACTGAATTAAATATCCCAAAAGCCTAATAATGCAGTATGGAAGTTTTTATCTCATAGCAGTAGAAATGGAATTTCTTAGCCTAAAGAGAATAGACACAGGCTGTAAATACAAATAGGTTTAAGAAAGGTTTAAATAAATTCATAGATATGGATAAATTCATTTCAATAATGTGTTGACTATCCGATACTACAGTTGGCAAGCCATCTAATTACATATCATATTCAAGTATACTCTATGTCTTTTCCAAGGTGTCCACTTCAGGGGGGGGGGGTCTTCCTCTAGATTTCTGACATTTCACAGATGACAAAAGAACATATGGGATATATGTCAGTCATCTCTCACTTGGACTAGATGGTCATATCACCCTTTAGTCTGAAGATATTATACACACACACACACACACACACACACATATATATATATATATTACTTTTCCTGTCAATTCATATCTATGCAGATGATTCCTAGATTTTCATAACCAGTTTCCATCTCTTTCCTGACTTCCAGTATTTCAACAATTTGCCTGCTGGAAGAATGATGAAGTATTCTTTTAAGTATTTACTATATGCAATGCAATTAATAAATGCTTCTCAAACTGAATTGAATTTATGCATAATGTATTACATATTCTTCCACCCAATTTTCAATTGGCCTTTGAATAATCCATGATGAGTTTTTAAAATAAGATAGTAATGTACTAGTTTTCATCTGATGAAGAAGGAAAAAAATTTCTAAAATATTGAGGCTTACTTCCCACTAGCCAATTTCGCCTTTCCACAAAAATACTGCCACTATCAAAGACAGAATACTAGATGATGAAATTTTCCATTTTATGTAGCAGTTCTTATGCTTTTATGATATTAATGTCAAATTTATATAGAAACTTTCTCCAGGAGACTTTAACTCATCATCTTCTCCAGATTCATCCCTTTATCTAACCTGTTTAGGGAAGACACTGAAAGATTTAAGAAAGAGCAGTCCCAATTTTTCCTGCAAGTTGGAATATTTAAAATGGAAGGCTCTTGTTTTAAAGTATATGACAACTTCAAAAGGAGTCACCTTGGAAACACAGTAAAATATGATCACTGAAATTAACTTAGAGCAAATATTCTCCAGAGCAGCCAGCCTGGCTGCAAAATCTCTTTACTAACCTTTGTATTAAAAATTATTCTGAAAACTATAGTAAACAACAGGCAAGAGAAATAAAATCTCTTTTGCATGTTTCCTATAGGAATAAATGTTTGCAGAAAATATGTTTTATTGTCCATTTGGAAGACTGAATGCTTACTGCATTATAATACCTTACATAAAGTGAATTCAAATGTGCTGTGATCACATTTTAAAAGGAGTCTAGCAATGCCCTCCGTGTATCTGTTCTGGTGACAAAAATATGTATTTTTCTGAGCCAATTTGACATGCCACATAAACATTTTTCTTTAAATTTTCTTTAGGATTTCTTTAAATTTTCCACTCTATGAACCCTAAAGAATATACAAGTTAATATTTTTGTAATAAATTTGCTTTTTATAGATTGTCACTTAGAAAAAGACTAAAAATCATTCCCACAACGTTTTCAAGAACTTTTTTCCTGCATTTTCATTTATCTAATTTCTTTATTCTCCCAGATGAAAAATTTAGAAATACTGGACAGTTTCTTATACTCTTTTAGGAAAATGGCCTTCATGTTTTAAAAGAATCACCTCAGAAAACCTTTTCAGGTCCTTTCTAACATGAATATGAGAGTAAGTTGTTCAGATAATCAGTAACTGTGAATATCAAGTAAGGAGTGAAATTTGTTAGACTGTCAATATCTGATTAAACAGCCTCCATAAGTCCCATAAAACAAAGGGGGGGAAATGAGTCTGCTCAGTATCTGAAATACAACATTCACTAAAGAAAATGTCCTTCTTTCACTAAAGAAAAAAATCCTTCTGAACAAAAAATTTTAGTTCATTTATTCAATGTTCTGTATAGCAATAGTTAATGAGAGTTATTAAAATTATATGTAACATGTGAGCATTCTTTTTTGTTGTGTTGCTGTTCTAAGTTGTTTTTAACCTGGGATGTTGGGTTAATTCAAGTCTTAATCAGGTGTCTGGAAAGATTTGGATAATTTCTGACACTATAAATTAAAATGAATACTTTTTATCTTGGCAAAAAAAATTATATGTAACATGGCCTTTGGCTTCAGGGAGCGAACAATCTCTCAAAATGATTGACACACAAATAGCTATAATATAAAATATAGCCTGATTAAGTATGTAAAGGAGATATAAACAAACTGTTATGGAAAGTTCAAGGAAACAAAACCTTCCTATTAGTGTCTCCAATAATTTGAAGAGCTTCTACTTGGAAGGGAAAGTGGATATGTCTTATTTTAACCTGATAGGACAATGCTAGGAGTCATGTGTGGAAGTGGCAAAGAAACAGATTAAGGCTCAATGTAAGGAAAAACTTCCATAAAGTTGTCCAGAAGTAGAACTGGCTGCTTCCAAAAAAAATAAGTTCTGTTTCACTCAAGGTCTCCCAGTAGGGACACTGGGTGACCACTTGGGGAAACCGTAAGAAGGATTCTGGCTCAGGCCTGGGTTGCCCTAGATGGCCTCTGAGATCACCACCAGCTGTGAGATTTTGTGAATCTCTAATTCCTCTCTGCTTACATATGATCAGGATCTTTCCTGTCTTTATCTTTTTTCTTACTAGTATTGAGTACTTCAAGCTCTTTTACTTCTTTCTTATCTATTTTTAGAACCATTCCTCCCCGTCTTGATTTTTATCTTTTTTCCCCTGATCCTCCCAGCTGCTAGTCCCTTTAACTCCCTCAAAATTACCTTATATTTATTTTGTCAATATTTTGCATATGTTTATGTATCAACATAGTCTCCCTCAGTAGAATTTGAAGTGCCTTCAGTGCTTTAGGGCAGGAACTATTTCATTTCTATCTCTGTATCAACAGCATCTTGTGCAATGCCTTACTTAGAGAAGGTGCTTAATAAATCCTTCTTTGAAGAATGATAACCACAATTTTGGGGTTACTTGCCCCATGTAGCTTCTGTGCTCAACTTCTTTTTGCTATGTCTCTGGTTATCCAGCAACGTTTAATATTCTTTTATTTTTGCCACCCTTTTTTTTGCCTTGTTTTCTCTATACCTTCCATTCAATATAAAAATGAAGTTTACTCTTCCAGCCTGTTTTTGAGAAGTCCAAGAAAAGTCATTGCTATCACTACCAATGTAATTTTTTCCACACGAGCGAATTTTTTTATTCTGCTTCCATTCAGACACATATAAAGGAATACAAACAACACAGGCTTCATATCTCTCATTAGATGTCACATGAAAATAAAAAAAGGAACAGAATATGACTTGTCACTGACAAAGCAGAAGGATTATTCAGGGATGGGTGAACAGATTGTTTTTTTTGCACTCTGAGAGTGAACAAACAAGCTCTTAACACTTTACACACTTATTGATTTTCTACCCTTTTTGGTCAAGGCATTAATTCCCCTTGATAAATTATATTTTGCAATGTGAATACACTTTTGAGCAACATATTTGCCTAGCACAATGTTGAACACATGAAAGGGGTTCAACAAATATCTGTTTACTGATTTTGGTAATTTGGTAATAGTGGCAACTAACACCATTAGCAAATATCATACCTTGGTAATTGCAGTGAAGACCTTTTCGAGAATGGCATTAGGCTGGGCTTTCTGTGGTCCATTGGCCTGGATGTTAAGCCCTAAGGCACATGGTTTAGCTATGAATCTAAAAAAGATAAAAGAACAGACATTATATTTACCTGTAAGTACACTGAATGCAGTTCAGCAAGAGTATTCCATTTTCTTCATAATTCACTCAACTTTATATTTACAACCCCACAAAGATATGTATGTGTATGTATATCTGTGTATGTATATATATAGTGATTAAAATCTATATAGTGATCACATTTACATAGTGATTAAAAAATAATGTCCATTCATATTGTTCTCCAGGCCTTCAACAATGATGGAGAAATTTCCTTTACAGATTGCTTGACTTTATATGAGACCTACCAGATGGACATCACCACTTTGATTAAAAAGTAGCAAACCAGTGGGACATATATAATATATGCTGTGGTTCCCTAAAGATATAGTTCAATGCAACATTTATTAAGCACCTACTGCATGTTATGTCTCTGGACTAGGTGAAAGACAAAAAAATTAAAAACAGGCTGTGCCAGAAGCTTACTTTCTACTGGGAGTGGGGAATGGGGTAAACACCAACATGTAAACAAGTAAATAAAATAAAAGATAAATTGTGAAGAAAGAAGCAAATTATAACTAGAAGAATAAAGAAAGGCTTCCCATAAGAGATAACCTCAGAGCTAAACTTTGAAAAAAGGAGGAAGTGAGAGAGGTAACTTGAGGTCTTCATTCCATGGTGACTGGTCCTACTGAGTCTAGCCCAGTGGCATGATTATGACAGTAATGGTCCCAGTTTCTCAGAACCCTGTGTGACTCTCACAATGATAACATGAAACAAGTTCTGAGATATGTCCTCCAAAAGAAGCAAAGGGGCTGATTTTCCACAAAATTATTCATTGGATCAAAGACCAAAATGATTTTTTCTCAGGGACTCCCTTGCCTTCTTGGGGAGGAGGGAACAAATCTCTCTGCTGTTATCAGTATTCTTTGATCACTTTAAAACCTTATCTATCTAGCTGTGTGACCCTGGGCAAGTCACTTGACCCCCATTGCCTACCCTTACCAGTCTTCTGCCTTGGAGCCAATACTCAGTATTGACTCCAAGACTGAAGGTAAGGGTTTAAAAAAAAAAAAAAAAACCTTATCTATAAGTTCCTCATCACTTATGCAATGGACCAGAGGTACCCATTTTTCCATTTGCTCCCACTTTTCTATCTTACTTACATTCAATGAGTTCTAAAAGTATGAAAGAAGAGTTTCCCCTCACATTTCTAGATGTTGAGGGAAACCCCCAAGGGTGATAGGGGAGGGGTCAGTACATATGAAATATTTGGCATAATCTAGAAAAGATAACATTTCTACTGAAATAATGCTCACCAGGGAAGAATTTGTTCCAAGTTCTCCTTAATATTTCACTTTGAATAGGATTCAAAGCTTAAGGAACTATAAATTCTTTTATTCCAGAAAACACTTATTTGTAAAATTTCTTATTGGTGCTTAAGGTATACCCAGTCTGAGATAAGATCACAGATCCATCTAAGTGCTGAAGTGTATATATAGTGCAGACCCAAAGCAGCAACTTCTATGTAAATTGTTTCTAGCAGCTTTCCATATTCTGAGGCTCTCCCTGGTCCCCAGTCCTTAGGATGATAACCCTAATTCCTCAGGGAGAATTCTATAATTTCCTGGAAACAGAGTGTTGTGATTCATTGTGGAGTGACCTTTCACTGAAGAAATCAAAAGATGAAAGATTTAGATGGAGAAAAGGTTGTCTTTCCACACATTAGTTTGTATTCTACAAAGAACTAAGTGTAAAACTTTAAAAGCTCTAAGATAGTGACATTTTAATTACTAGGTATTTTGCTTTGTGGAAGGAAGAATTCCCTGAGAGCAGGGTCAGGTTTTTTTTTTAATTGTTTTATTTGGGGGGAGAATGAGAGAGAGGATTGATTTTTGAATCCCCAGAACCTTGGAGAGCACCCAATACACACTAGGAGTTTAATAAATATGTGGGGATTGACATATAAATCGACTAGTCCCCTTTTTCCCCGCTTTGAGAGGCTGCATGACACAGTAGAAAAAATGCTGAATTTTGAAGTCAGAGTTTGTTACTGCCACTTACTACTTTGTGTGACTTTGGGCAAATAATTTAAATCTCTCTGAACCAAAGTTGGCTAAATTGTAAAATGAACAAGATGGTCTCTTCCAGTACTAAATCTGTGAATCTAGGTCTTTACTTGAATTTCAGGACACTTGATTCATTACCAAGTTTTATCAAATTAGGATACATTTATTAGTCCTGTAAAAAGCTATTAAGAATGTAGATTGTGGACTTCCGGTTAAGATGGCGGCAGAGTAAGGAGCAGCTGCTCCATCTCTCCTGACCGAACCACACAGGACCCCTCAAGGGGAAATAAAAACGAGTCCAGAGGAACGAAGGAACCCCACAACAGGGCGCAGCATTGAAGGTACGCAGAATCGGGGCATTTCCACACTTTAAAGGGGTGAAACAGTTCACACTAAAACACGAGAGGAAGAAGCCCCTCCCCCACCCCCCACACCGCACAAGCGGGTAAACAGGACTGGGGCAACCAGAAAATCACTGGCAGCCCCTGAGCCCGTACCTGTGCGCTGCAAGACAAGGGACCCCAGGTGGATGGGACTCTCCCTGAGCGCCCACGTGGGTGAAGGCACCGCCTCCGGCTGGGACAAAGGCCCCTAAAACTCGGCCTTTCCCAAGCACTGAAGGCATCGCCTCAGGTGTGAATAAAGATCTCCAGCCCACGGACTTTCACTACCTTCTGCCTGGGTGAAAGCAGGGCCCTAAGAGCATCAGGGCAGGCAAAGGCAGTGCCCTAGGCTTGAATAACGATCTCCAGCCCAGGCTTGGACCTCCAGTGAGGACCCGGTGCAGACCTGAGCACAGCTGTGGAAGCAGCCCCAAAAACTGCTGAAGGAACCTCGGGCAGAGGGGCAGACCGGGAACTACCAGGAGGCCTGACCCCGAGGACAAGGAGACCGGAG
>NC_058132.1:254867824-254952860 GCF_016433145.1 Gracilinanus agilis
ATCAAAACAACTCTGAGGTACCACCTCACACCTAGCAGATTGGCTAAAATGAAAGAAGGGGAGAGTAATGAATGTTGGAGGGGATGTGGCAAAATTGGGACATTAATGCATTGCTGGTGGAGTTGTGAACTGATCCAGCCATTCTGGCTGGCAATTTGGAATCATGCTCAAAGGGCTATAAAAGAATGCCTGCCCTTTGACCCAGCCATACCATTGTTGGGTTTGTACCCCAAAGAGACCATAGATAAACAGACATGTACAAAAATATTTATAGCTGCGCTTTTTGTGGTGGCAAAAAACTGGAAAAGGAGGGTATGTCCTTCAATTGGGGAATGGCTGAACAAACTGTGGTATATGCGGGTGATGGAATACTATTGTGCTAAAAGGAATAATAAACTGGAGGAGTTCCAGGCAAACTGGAGAGACCTCCAGGAACTGATGCAGAGCGAAAGGAGCAGAGCCAAAAGAACATTGTACACAAAGACTGATATACTGTGGTAAAATTGAATGTAATGGGCTTCTGTACCAGCAGCAATGCAATGACCCAGGACAATTCTGAGGGATTTATGGTAAAGAATGCTACCCACATTCAGAGGAAGGACTGAAGGAGAGGAAACATATAAGAAAAGCAACTGCTTGAACGCATGGGTCGGGGCGGACATGATTGAGGGTGTGGACTCGAAACTACCACACCAATGCAACCACCAACAATTGGGAAATTGGTCTTGATCAAGGACACATGACAAAACCAGTGGAAAAGTGCGTCGGCCATGGGTGGGGGGAGTGCGGGGGGTGAAGGGGAAAATAGGAGCATGAAACATGTAACCATGTTAAAAATGATTATTAATAAATGTTATAAAAAAAAAAGAATGTAGATTGTGCTTAAATTAATCAGTCAAAAACATTTATTAAACATCTACCATGTGCCAGGTACTGCAAATACAAGAAAGGTGAAGATAATCCCTTCTTTAAAAAACAAAACAAAAACTTTTTTAACATTCATTTTTAAATTTTTGAGTTCCAAATTCTCACCCCTCTTTTCTCCCACCCGCTGAGAAGGCAAGCTTTTCAGTCATGTCAGACTCTTTTTTTAACGTTTAATAATTTTTATTTTTTTAGAAAAGTTAACATGATTACATGATTCATGCTCTTACTTTCCCCTTCAACCCTGACCTCCCCCCCATAGCCAATGCGCATTTCCAATGGTTTTAACATGTATCATTGATCAAGACCTATTTCCAAATCATTGATAGTTGCATTCATTGGTGTGGTAGTTTCAAGTCTACATCCCCAATCATGTCCACCTCAACCCATATGTTCAGGCAGTTGTTTTTCTTCTGTGTTTCTACTCCTGCAGTTCTTCCTCTGAATGTGGGTAGCATTCTTTTCTATAAGTCCCTCAGAATTGTCCTGGTTCATTGTTTTGTGAGCTAATTTGGTGTTTTCTTAGCAAAGATGCTGGAGTGGTTTGCCATTTCCTTCTACAATTCATTTTACAGATAAGGAACTGAGGTAAAGAGTTAAGTGACTTGTCCAGAGTCACATAGCTAATGAGTGTCTGAGGTCGGATTTGAACTCAGGAAGATGAATTTTCCTGACTTCAGGCCCAACACTCTATCAATTGTACCACCTAGATGCCCAAGATAGCAAGCATTATGATTTTACATAATGCATGTAAAATTATACAAAGCTTATTTCCATATTGGCCATTTTTTTAAAGAAGGAAAATTTTTAAAAGTGAAAAAATTAGACTTCACTTTGCACTAGAGTTCATCAGTTTTCTTTCTGGAGCTGGATAGCATTTTTCTACATGAGTTCTTCAGAATTGTCTTGGATCATTGTATTGATCAAAGTAACTACTTTTTTCACATAATTTCCACAAAAATTGTAAAGTCAACATTCTTTTCATAACCAAATGCATGGAAAGTACATCTCTTTTCCAGAGTAAATATATCCTTCCTTCCTTCAGCCTTTCCTTATTAACTTGATTTTATATTATTTTAGTTACTTTTGTCACTTTTCTGGATCCTAGTCTATATCTTCCTGTAATTTGTATAATTTTTTTGTCCAAAGTAATATAAAATGACAAGAAGATAATAATGGTCTCAGAAAAATGTACATTTGAATAAAAATAAACAGTCCCCTTCCCTTCTCCTGCTTCCTTTTTTCCATTTGGAAATATATTGTGGATATTTTATTGTTGTTGATGTTGATGCTCTTTTATTTTTGTCTCTGTGCAAGTTCTTGCAAGCCAATATTCATTGGCAATATACCACAGCACATGAACATGCATACACACACAGCCCACATGTTGCCCCATTGCTCCTAGATTTATCATTAAATACAATCACCAGATAAATGTTAGTGTTTACATATGTATGTGCATATATGTGTATATAGCAACATCCCTCACAACTTCAGATTATAAGACAGGCCTCCTAGGCATATTCCTGTCTTATAATATGAAGCTAAGTGGGAGATATTGATGAAATTGGTCAAAAAGTGTTTAGCATATATGTCTCAAGCCTTACTGTCATGTTTTAAGTCCCACAGTTTTGTGGACCTTTAACTAGGTATAAAAACTGATGCTACAATAATAGCAGATAAAAAGTCTTTCAGAAATCACATGCTGACCTCAGTATGGTCTTCTAATTGCTCTTTTGATATATCATTTAATAGCACATTCTTTCAATTTTGTCTATTTGTTAAGATTTCAGATTATATGTATCTTATTTAAATGAGTTAATATATGTAAGGTACTTTGCAAAACTTGCAGCAGTCTACAAATGCTAGCTTGGAGTATTACTCCATGCAGTGTTTCTCATCTTTCAGTTTAACTGAATCTGTGGTAGCACACTGACTCTGCAAGGATCCAAAATCATACATGCATGTTTTTTGGTATGAAATTTCAGGTCATTCAATAATTTCTGAAATATTATTTCACAAAGATTTTCCAATAAGTTCATAGTCTTTCAGAGTAGTGGAATATCTCAAGAGAATGTTACATCTGGAAACTAGCTGTCATGAGCCTCATTTTGTGATAAATTGTGGATACATAAGATAGGTAGAATAAGAAAAAAGAATTTCCCAGCCCCCTTCACTCATTCAGTAAATGGGAATAATTTTTAAAAAAATACTTAACACAAGGAAAATAAGCTATTTTTTTCTACGAGAAAAATCCTAAAATCTTGGCAAGTTTCTCTGGCAACCAATGGTACCAAATGATAATTAGAGGTCAGGTATACATCTTGAGAGGATCAACAGTTTTATCTAATAATACGTTGTATTTGTGCTGAACTGAATGTTTTTCATATGTTGTATTTATATCTAGTACGTCATATCTATGTTGCACACGCTTATATGTATATACTTGAAAAGAACTGTGATCTCAAAGATTTAAGATTTCCTTCCAGTAATATATATCAGAACCCATTATTGCCTGCCCTTCCTGGACAACTCTTATTCCTGTTTTCCCAAAAGTTCACCAAATACATTCCACTCAATATGCTGGAGTGGAGTCCTCATTTTGCCTGAAATCAAGGGGCTAGCTGTGGAATACTCTGGATGTTCCCCTTCCATCCCTTATTCTTGCCAAATTGCCAACCTATCTTTTCCCACTTGGCATACAATTGATTGATGAAATCCTTTACTCATCTTCTGCATTGGAGTTTTTCCTTGCTTATATGTTGTAGCTGGATCACACTTCTTTGGCCTTTACCCTTTGTGTGACAATCATATTTTGTTCTTCCAAGGCAATAATATTCCAGATCTTGTTGCCTTATGGTTACACCATATAAATGTTAATATTAGAAACCTGGGTCTTTGCTGTAATTGTAAGTGATCAAGAAAGGAACTTTGCAGTTTTTTTTTAAATAATTGAGGCTACTCACCTCTTTCTTCTCAAGACTGAGTCCAGCTCACTGTCCATCTATATATTGTCTGTCTCATATACCCATACTGTCTTATAAGCTTATATAGTGTGTCCATTCAAATGCACATTAAAGTCTGGACAATATACATTCTTAATCTCTTTAGTCTTTCCTAGGGGAATGAATCTGCTAAATTCAACTAAGCAATTACACATCTTTTCCAGAAAGGTCTCCATTGTCCTTAGGCTTAATGCAATCAGGGCAATGGCATCTGCAAACAAGATTAACTGGAAGACTTCACCATCCACCAGGAATCAATCTCTTCTTGAACTGTACTTTGGCACTGGATCTCCTCTCATATGCAGTGGTGACTTCCTTTGGTGAGCATATATCTTGTTTTATTCCTCACCTGATTTTTATTATTGGAAAGTCATTGAATATGGTTGCTTCTATAATTCTGTCTTCCAAGGAATTATGAGTGATCTTGATGTATGGATATATTGCTATAAAAGAACCTATAAGGTGGTATTTTTTTCTCTTGCATCAAATACTTTTTTAAACAGTAAACAAATAAGAAGTCCAAGGGGTCTTATATTCCCTACAGATTTAAGCTAATTTTGAAATGGTAAAATATGGCACATTGTTGTATATTGTTTTCAAAGGCTGCAAGTGAATCAAACACCTTTGAGTTACCACCTCACACTTCTCACATTGGTCAATATGATGGTAAAAGAAAATGATACATGTTGGAGAGCATGTGGAAAAATTGGGACACTGATGCATTGCTGGTGGAGTTATGAACTGATCCAACCATTCTGGAGGGCCACTTGTAATTATGCCCAAAGGGCTATAAAAATGTATACCCTTTGATCCAGTAATAGCACTACTCAGTCTGTATCCCAAAGAGATTTAAAAAAATGGGAAAGGACCTACTTGAACAAAAATATTTATAGTTGCTCTTTTTTGTGGAGGCAAAGAACTAGAAACTACAGGGTTTTCTATCAATTGGGAAATGGCCAAACAAATTGTGGTATAGAATGGTGGTTTTAATACATTTGTGCTATGAAGAATGATGTACAGGATGATTTCAGAAAGAACTGGAAAGATCTACATGAACTGATGCAGAGTGAAATAATCAGAACCAGGAAAACACTGTAACAACAATATTGAGAAATGATCAAATGTGAAGATTTATCGACTATCAACAATACAATGATCCAGGACAATTCTGAGGGTCTTATGACAAAGAATGCTGTCTCCAGGCAACTATTGGAGTAGGAATGCATATGAAAGCATACTATTTTTCACTTGTTTATTTGGGCATGTTTTGAAGTTTTGGTTTATATGATTATTCACTTACAAAAATGAACAATATGGAAATATGCTTTGCATGATAATATATGTATAACGTAGATTGAATTGCTTACCACCTCTGGGAAAAGGGAGGGGAAGAGGGAAAGAGACAATTTGGCTCATATAACTTCGGAAAACTTATGTGGAAATTTATTATATGTAATTGGTAAAAAATAAATAAATAAAATTTAAATAAAAAAAATTTTAAAGCTGTTAATAATAATACCTGTTAACTGTTCCTGGTACATATTTCATCTGCCAGCTTCATCCATTTGTAGAAGTATTACTTCATGTCTGGTCTATACTCCTTCGTCTCTACTTCTTAGAATCTCTAGCTTCCTTCAAGCACTTTATAGAGGAGACTTTCCTGATTCCCCATAGTTATCAGTTTTCTCTTCCTCAAGAAATTACACGGTATAACCTTGTTTTTACTTGTGTAAATGTTGTACCCTTTCCAGTAGAATGCAAGCTCCTTCAGGGCAAGGGCTATTTCATTTTTATCTTGTGCTTAAATTGTATAATTTCCCAAGATAACAAAGAAAGTTAGTGGCAAAACTAGCTAGAACTCTTATCTCTTGCCCTCTAAACTATTGTTCATTATTGTATTTCTCATCTATCAGACATGCTGCAAACACATCTACTATGTTATACAGTGAATTAGAGTTTGGTCTCAGCTTTTTAGAGTTGAAAGGGCAGCTAGGTGGCACAGTGGATAGCAGGCTTGGTCTCAGGAAGACTCATCTCTCTGAATTCCAGTCTGGCCTCAGACATTTTCTAGCTATGTGACTCTAAGCAAGTCACTTAACCTTGTTTGCCTCAGTTTCTTCATCTGTAAAATGAGCTAGAGAAGAAAATGGCAAACCACACCACTATCTTTTCCAAGAAAACTCCAAATGAGGTCACAAAGAGTCAGATATGACTGAAATGAGTGAAAAATAAGTATCTAGCACATAGTGGGTTTTAAGTAAATGTTTATTAACTATTGCTTATCATTGTCACTCAAATGACATTTCATTAATTGCATTGTAAGGTGATAATTCCTTAAATGGCTTCCCAAAGAAATTCCCATTTAGTGGTTAGACTGGGATCTTTAAAAAAAAATAAGTTAATTTAACAAAAAGTGAAGATGCTGATGAAGTTGACTTTATTATGTGTGATCAACTTTTAGTCGGTTAGGATACTATTTGGTATATTATAAAAATATATCTCTGCAATTCTAAATCATGCTAGTCCTCCAAAGAGGGAAAATGAAGAAAAGTAAATGGTCAGTGATTGCATGACAACATAAATTCTTATAGAATCAAGATTCAGAACAAAGTAAGGGTAAAGAGATTCAGAGACTGGTAAAGCTCAAATATTGCTTACTCAGTAAAGGCAAAAGGAAGAAAAAAAGTAAAATGCAATTATTTTCTGTGACTTTCAGCCATGTGTACACACTTCACAGTAGGGCACATCTCATTTCCTTGATGGAATTCTGCCATCCTGGGACAATGCACAAACCAGGTCCATGTAAATTGTTAAGAGGATTAATATCCTCTTAACCTATAATACTAATCTCTCCACTCCCCCACCAGTTTCATCATTAGGAAGTCACATTAACTAGAAATAATGGCAGATGATTTCATAATCTTTTCATGTGGACAGTCATTTGAAAGAGTCAAAACTGACTATAACAATGATATTATAGCTCGAGTGAATTTAAAGTAGTCAATCGAAAGTGCTTTTTTTTTTTCATTTAGAGCTCAATATTTTGAACCACCCAAGTTATCTACTTAAGGAGCTTAAGTCTACTGAATAAAATACACTTGTGTAGAGTTCTTATTTTAAGACCAGCACAGAAGGACTTAGTAATTAGATATAATTAAAAGTAAAGAGTCTCAGGGAAATAATATTTCCCTATGAAGGAAATTCTCAGAAAAGTACAAGCATATCTTTCTAATCTCAATTCTAGGCCTTACCAAAAATAGCATTTCATTTCAGAAATTCAAGGTTATCATCTAATCTTTCAAGTTAAAAATAATGCCATTCATACAGTAAAAGTATGTAATTAATATTATAATAAAGAAGTAGTGGTAGTATTAATATTATTAGTAGTATGGTATAGAGTGTTAGTATGTATAGGATAGTATATAGAAATAACATTTGTATTATATTGCGATATATTCATGGGTCTATGTATATACACACACATATATACACTCAGATATACAGGTCTCAAAAGTCTTATTCAATTTTAAGCTATTAATGCTTAAATGTTGACTTTATTTTCACAAATATTCTTTATAATCAAAATCTTAAAAATTAAAGGGGCTTTAGAAGTCATCAAATCCAACTTCCAATCCCACAGATGAATCATCTCTACAAGAATCCAGACAAAAGACTATACAGCCTCTTCAAGGCACTCCATGATTGTCAAATTAAATGATTATAAACTGTTTCCTCCTATTTAATCTAAATCGATCTCTCTTTTACTTCTGCCATGTGTTTACTACAAGAAAAAAATGTATAAGTAATTTTACTTACCTCAGCTTATTATATAACTAAGTTTTCAACTTTCCCTAAAAATTTCATTCAATCAAATGTCATTTATGGTGTTCACAATCATTATCTGGGTGGACCACATTTCCAATGAAAAAAGTCTTCTTTTATATTGAGTCATTGGAACTAGTGCTCCGCAAGTGGCAGAAAAACACATTTTCCCTTCTGTCTTTTGCAATGTTCTTTCATTTGTTTCTTTCATTTTGGGTAAAATTAACAAAATCATCTGATTTTATTAAATCAAAAATTATGAAGCATCAAGAAGCCATGTAATATAATGGAAAGATCTGTTTATATTTGCACTCTGAGCTGTGATGTAGTAAAAACTAAAGTAAGCGAGAACCTCAGAGGTCTTGAATATTGGTTCAGGAGAAAGTTTCTTAACTTCTCTTGGCCCCAAGTTTGCTTATTTGTAAAATGAGAGGTTGCACAATTACAAAATTCTTGATAAATATACAAATAGACAAAAATAATTGGAGAAATATTCATTGCTCATGATCATTCAATACAAACATAATAAAAATGACAAGACTTTGTTCAGTGTCGTACTAATCACATTGTACAAATATTACTTTATGAAGCTAGAAAAAGTTATTAAATTCATCTGAATAACAAAAAAGTTAAGAATCTTCAAATATTGAAAAATATAAAAGTTTAAAAATATTTTTAAAAATGGGAAGAAAGGGGATCTAACAATATTAAAGTTCAAATTATTCAATAATAGCATTCTGTACAGGTTTAAAAAAATAGAGAGTTTAATTAGTGAAACAGATTACCTACAAACATATAGAAGCAACTGACCAATGTAACTATTAATTAAACCACAAAATGACAGCTTTTGGAGGGAGGACTTACTATTCAACAAAAAGTGCTGCAAAATCTGTGAAGTGGTTTAGCAGATATAAAGCTTAAGTCAAAATCTCATACTACATAATAAGATAAGCTCCAAATGGATGGATGACTTAGATGTAAAATTATGGTCATATCCTCAAATGGATTAAAGGAACTAGGAAGGAAATACCTTTTATAATCTAAAGAGTTAGAATTCATACCCAAAAAAGAGATAAGAGAAGATCACAGAAGATAAAATGGGCAATTTTTATTATATGTAATTTTAAAGCATTTAAACAAACAAAATGAATATAGTTAAAATTAAAAGGGAAATAGTTTTTTTTTAAGGGATGGGGGAATGAGGGGCAGGCACACCTAGGTAGCATAGCAAATAAAATCTCAGGCCTGGAATCAGGAGGATCTGGGTTCATATCTAGCTTCAGCCACTTCCTAGCTATTTGACCCTGGGCAAGTCACTTAACTCCCATTGCCTAGCCCCAACTACTCTTCTGTATTGGAATCAATACATGTCAGAAGGAAGGGTTTAGGGGTTAAGATGGCAGCAGAGTAAAAAGCAGCTGCTTGACCTCTCCTAACCCACGCACATAGGACTCCTCAAGAACACATAAAAACAAATCCAGATGAACGAAGGGACCCCACAACAGGTTGCAGCATTGAAGGTACATGGAATTGGGGCATTTCCATGCTATAAAGGGGTGAAACAGCTCTCACTAAAACGTAAATTGAGCAACCCCCTGCCCCCCATACTACCTACAGTACCAAAGCCAGCACAAAAGAGTTAAAGCAAGTTTGGGGCACTCATTAAGTCATTGGCAGCTACCTGGGGTCAGCATGGCCAGCTCCTGAGAGCAGCAAGACTTAAGGCCCCAAGAGGCTAAAGTATACGCAGACTTTGAACACAGACCCTGAGCGCAGGCACGGACGCGGTTCCTAAGCACAGGCACAGACCTTGAGTGGGGATCCAGGGCAGAGGGGTGCAAGACTGTGGAAGCAGCACCCTGAGGCTGTTAAAGGAGCTTCAGGCAGAAGAACAATAAATAAAATAGACAAAGTACTAGTCAATCTAATTTAAAAAAAAGGAAAGAAGAAAACCAAATTGACAGTATCAAAGATGAAAAGGGAGACCTCACCTCTAATGAAGGGGAAATTAAGACAATCATTAAAAACTATTTCACCTAATTATATGGCAATAAATATAACAATTTAGGGGATATGGATGAATATTTACAAAAATATAAATTGCCTAGATTAACAGCAGAAGAAATAGAATACCTAAATAATTCCATATCAGAAAAAAGAAATTGAACAAACCATCAAAGAACTCCCTAAGAAAAAATCGCCAGGGCCTGATGGATTCACAAGTGAATTCTATCAGACATTCAAAGTGCAACTAATCCCAATACTATACAAATTATTTGATATAATAAGCAAAGAAGGAGCCCTACCGAATTCCTTTTATGACACAAATATGGTACTGATTCCAAAGCCAGGTAGATCAAAAACAGAGAAAGAAAATTACAGACCAATCTCCATAGTGAACATTGATGCAAAAATCTTAAATAGAATACTAGCAAAGAGACTCCAGCAAGTGATCAAAAGGATTATCCACCATGATCAGGTGGGATTTATACCAGGAGTGCAAGGATGGTGCAACATTAGGAAAACCATCCACATAATTGACCATATCAACAGTCTAACAAACAAAAATCACATGATTATCTCAATAGATGCTGAAAAAGCCTTTGACAAAATACAGCACCCATTCCTATTGAAAACACTAGAAGGTATAGGAATAGAAGGACCTTTCCTAAAAATAATTAACAGTATATACCTAAAACCATCAACAAGTATCATATGCAATGGGGATAAATTAGAAGCCTTCCCAATAAGATCAGGAGTGAAACAAGGATGCCCATTTTCACCTCTATTATTTAACATTGTATTAGAAACACTAGCTAACATAATAAAAATGACCATTCTACCCAAATTAGTTTACCTATTTAGAGCTGTACCTATCAAACTACCAAAAAAATGTTTTACTGAATTAGAAAAAACTATAACAAAGTTCATTTGGAATAACAAAAGATCAAGAATAGCAAGAGAAATAATGAAAAGAAATGTGAAGGAAGGGGGCCTAGCAGTACCAGATATTAAACTATACTATAAAGCAGCAGTCATCAAAACGGTATGGTACTGGCTAAGAGACAGAAGGGAGGAACAGTGGAATAGACTTGGGGTAAGTGATGTCAGCAAGACTGTATGATAAACCCAAAGAGCCCAACTTTGGGGACAAGAATCCACTGTTTGACAAAAACTGCTGGGAAATTTGGAAAACAATATGGGAGAGATCAACATCTCACATCCTATACCAAGATAAATTCAGAATGGGTGAATGACTTGACTATCAAGAGGGAAACTATAAATAAATTAAGTGAACACAGAATAGTATACTTGTCAGATCTCTGGGAAAGGAAAGATTTTAAAACCAAGCAAGAGTTGGAGAAAATTACAAAATGTAAATTAAATTATTTTTATTATATCAAACTAAAAAGCTTTTGTACAAACAAAAACAATGCAGCCAAAATGAGAAGGGAAATGACAAATTGGGAAAAAATCTTTATAACAAAAAACTCTGACAGGGGTCTAATTACTCAAATATACAAGGAGTTGAATCAATTGTATAAAAAAATCAAGTCATTCCCCAATTGATAAATGGGCAAGGGACATTGTGTAAATAGAATTAGCTCCAGCCCATTAATAGTCAAAAATCTACTCAACCCAGGCGTGCTAATGATGTCACTCCCACCTCCCTTAGTGGGGCCTGGGGCTTCAAGATCAGTACTGGTGAGCAAACCAGATGTAAACTGTAATTCTATTGGCTCTCTAAACGTAGGGGTATCAGGGACACCTCAAAAGGTCCCAGAACTTTCTCCTCGTATGGTAAGCCTTGGACCTTTATCAATAGAACACTCCTTTCTTTTAATGCCTGGATCCCCCACAAATTTACTGGGAAGGGATCTATTATGTAAACTTAAAGCCACAATAATTTGCAATCCAGATGGTTCTATGTCACTGGAATTGCCAGAGGAGTCTTTAAACCTACTCCCTGTGCTTCTTTCAGAAGAGCAGGAAGTAAAAGAGCCTCCCATTCTTAAAATCCCAGATGATATTCCAGAGTCTCTATGGGCTACATCTTCTACTGATGTAGGCCTACTTAAATCAGCTGTACCTGTTCAGATTAGAACAAAAGGAGGACCAGCTCCCTCCATTCCTCAGTACCCCTTATCAAAAGAAGCCATTGAGGGAATTACCCCAGTGATAAATTCACTAATTGAGCAAGGAATAATAATCCCGTGCAAGTCAGAATATAATACACCTATTTTACCTGTCAAGAAGCTGAAATTAGGCCCAGATGGAAAACCCCAATATAGATTTGTTCAGGATCTAAGGGCTATAAACAATCATGTTATAAAGAGACACCAAGTGGTTTCAAACCCAAACACAATTATTTCTTCTATTCCCAGCACAGCCACTTACTTTATGGTCGTGGACCTGTGCTCAGCCTTTTTCTCAATTCCTATTCATGAGAATTCCAGACATATATTTGCTTTTACCTGGAATAATTCTCAGTGGTCATGGGCCCGTCTTCCACAAGGATTTTGTGAGAGCCCGTGTATTTTTTGCACAGATTTTGAGCCAAGATACAGAAAATATAATATTTAAAAATAGTAAATTGATTAAATATGTAGATGACTTGCTCCTGGCTTCACCTGATGCTGAAACATGCCAGGAAGATAGTAAACATCTTCTTTTAGAGTTACATAAAAGAGGACATAAAATAGCAAAAGAAAAAGTGCAGTGGTGTCTCCCCAGAGTAGAATATTTGGGGTTCATCTTGACAGCTGGTGCACGACATATATCCCCTAAGCGCATTGAAAATATTCAAAAATTGAGCAATCCTACCACTAAAAAACACTTAAGAGCAATCCTAGGAGCAACAGGTTTCTGCAGACAATGGATCCCTTGCTATGGGGAAATTACTAAACCCCTTATAGCATTAACAAAAGATTCAGTCCCTGAACCACTTAAATTAGAGCCAGAACACAAGTTAGCTCTATCGAATTTAAAACAAGCTATTCTGTCTGCTCCTGCTCTAGGCATCCCAGATTATAACAAACCATTTACTTTATATGTACATGAGCATAGAGGAGTAGCTTCAGGTGTTTTAACCCAAACTTTGGGACCATACCAGCGTCCAATTGCTTATTATTCAGCTCAGCTAGACCCTATAGCTGCAGGTGCACCACCATGCCTTAGAGGTGTAGCTGCCACAGCTCTGTTAGTGACAAAAACTGTTGATCTAGTATTGGGATGCCCATTAACAATTATGTGCCCACATGAAGTGGAAGCATTACTGCTAAGACATAGAACACAGGCATTTTCTGATCAGAGAATCACAAGGTATGAAATAACCTTGCTAAATAATGAAAATATTACTTTAAAACGTTGTACAACCCTTAACCCAGCCACCTTACTTCCAGATTTACCAGTTTCAGAAGAACCTTTACATAATTGTGAAACACTAGTGTCCATGGCTGAAAAGCCTCGAGACGATCTCCTGGACACTCCTTTAGAGAATCCTGATCTAGTTTTATTTACTGATGGCTCTTCATTTATGAGGGATGGCATACGCTACACTGGAGCTGCTGTAGTTACAGAATTTAACACTGTATGGTCAGCGTCACTGCCCTCAAATCTAAGTGCTCAAGCCGCAGAACTCATAGCTCTAAAACATGCATGTATAATTGCCAAAGATAAAAAGGCTACAATTTATACGGATTCTCGATATGCATTTGGAATATGTCATGCAGTGGGTATGTTATGGCTCCAGAGAGGATTTTTTTAACCTCAGCTGGAAAATCTATAGCTAATGCAAAAATTATTAATGAAGTTCTTTCTGCTCTCCAGATACCTAAAGCCCTAGCTGTAGTTCACTGCTCTGCTCATACAGGTGGCACTGACCCTGTCTCTAAGGGAAATAATTGGGCAGATATTGCTGCAAAGCTAGCAGCTATAGAAGGGCCTGAATTAATTTTAACATTAACAACTCCTGATGACTTAAATTTATCACTTTCCTATGATGAGAAGGAAATAACAAAATGGACGCAGAAATTTAAAGCCAAACAGATAAATGGAGTATGGGTGTCCTCTGAAGGAAAACCCCTGCTCCCTAGACACTTTTATCGCCAAATTTGCCAATCTATTCATAAAAATGGTCATTTTGGTACCCAGGGCATCGTGGACTCTGTTAAGAGAGTATGGATAGCTCCTGGCATAACCACTATAGCCTCTAAAGTGTGTGCAGCTTGCCCTACTTGCCAAGCATATAACCAACACACTTTTCGTGGCAAGGCTTTTGGTGGGCGTCCATTAGCTTACACACCTTTTGAGCACCTACAAATTGATTTCATAACAATGCCAAAGGCTGGACAATATAAATTCTGTCTGGTCATAGTGGATCAACTGACCAGGTGGCTGGAAGCATTTCCTACTGCCCGAGCCACGTCAGCCTTTGTTGCCAAGGTGCTTTTAAAAGAAATTATTCCTCGTTTTGGTCTGCCCGCATGTATTGACTCGGACAGAGGGAGTCACTTTACTGATTCAGTTTTATCTGAAATATATTCATGCCTGGGGATAACTCCAAAATTCCATGTACCATATCACCCCCAGAGCTCAGGCCAAGTTGAACGGATGAACAGAGAACTTAAAACCATGATTGGCAAATTATGTACTGAGACACATCTAAAATCGCCTGAAATTCTCCCTCTAGCTCTATTTTATCTTAGAAGCAGACCTAGGGGAGATCTACACATCTCACCATATGAGATGCTTTTTGGACATCCTGATCTAGTTTTATTTATTACAGGCTAAACCTTTTTCTCCTGCATATACATCACTATTAGGAGGAGATACTTCTATTGCTTCCTATATACAGGAATTGCAACACAGACTGCGTGAACTCCATGAATCTGGAACTGCAGTACAAGCAGGACCAATAGACTTTTCACTTCACGACCTGAATCCAGGAGACAAAGTGTATATAAAGAACTTCCAGCGCACTGGGGCAACCCAGCCTTCGTGGAATGGCCCGTTTGAAATTTTAATAACCACCCCAACAGCTATAAAGATCGGAGAAAAGGACTCTTGGATTCATTGCTCACATGTAAAGAGGGCATCTTCTATTGAAACTGATTGACTGTTTCCTGTTACCTGCATTGGAGATAACAGTTCATGGACTCATGGATGTTAATTTGGAATCATTGGTTTGTCTTGATTTTTTCCCTGATTTTATTTTTAAATTTCTTATTGATTTACCTAATATCTTTTAATAGAATAATTGATTTTTTTTTGTCTCTTTTCTCATTTCTTGTACTTGAGTACATATAATCACAATTTTTTTTCATTATTTTTTGCAATGCTATAATTTTAATATATATAATTGCTGTAATATTACTGCTTACTCACAAGGTTTAGACTCCAAGAACTTGTCATATATTGTTAAATGTTATGGGACTGTGATTAATGCTTCTGTCTAATTCCAGGAGAAGGGAACACATGTGCCATTAATGGTGCTAAGGAAAGCACAAGGTCATGAAGATCGACCGACAAATCCAATGGGATTCTGAGAACATCTGCACAGTGCCAAGGAGCACAAGGTTAAAGAGATCATACATATATAGGTGGGATTGAGGTACTCCCACGCCAACACTGAGGACTTGAACTCAGTGTAAGAATCGAAGCTGCGACGCTTAACATATGTTAAGACGTAGGACTCTCCGAACTACACTGCCAGTCAGGTACCGCAGGTTGGCTATTATCTGGCTCACCCATATATTCCTGAGAGTAAAGGGAATGACAGACGCTTCCCTTGCATTTAAATCTGGTCCTTTTTCTCTCTTATAGAATGGCAACTTCCTGTAGTCTTAGCTGCAAATGGGTAAGTGCAGTATTACTGCATTGTATCCTACAGACTAGTAGGATGGAAATTATAATTGATTAGACCCTAATACAAGGGCCTGTTATAATTTTATTTTGTTTTCTTCAAAAAATTTTTTATGTACATAACTTTTGATATTTGATTTTGATTTTAATGCCTTTCTTTTTCAAAAGCTTCAATTTTCTTCTATTTGATTTTTATATTTTTTCTTTTTTTCTTTTGAATTTACTCATACAACCCCATGACTCAACTGTATATATTGAGCTGATCTGGGTATTTCTTTCTAAATACCCACGTCAGGGGGGGATTGTATTTTTATAAAATCCAAGATTAATCGTATTTTTATTATATCCAAGATTTAATTTCTGGTTTTGTTTGAGAAAATTCTCAGGTAAAGAAACTTGTTGATTCCTTAATCCAGAGAATGAACTGCTTGCAGAGAGATGCCTGAAGAACCTACATTTAATCAAGAGATCCAGAATGAACTTTGGGTTGCAATTGATTGAACTGATGGGGTTTTGTTGCATCAAGTGATCCAGAATGAACTTTGGGTACTAATGAATGGACTGATGGGTTTTGAACAGCTACTTTAATTGTACATGATATGCCGATTGGGGACTGCCCCCAATTGGTTTCTTGTCAACGCGCTTAGCAAAACATTGGTTTTGCTTTCTCTCTTTTCCATTTCCCTCTTATCTCTAACTATTGTAGTTAGAAGGACCTTTGTGGTAGAAGATGTTTGTGTAACATGATCACTTGGGGTGACTAGGCACCCAATATGATCATCAGGGGGGATTGTGTAAATAGAATTAGCTCCAGCCCATTAATAGTCAAAAATCTACTCAACCCAGGCGTGCTAATGATGTCACTCCCACCTCCCTTAGTGGGGAGGGGAGACGAGTTACCCACACGTGACAATAAGTAACAAATCAAGAATAAGGGACTGCCCTTTGGTCAGTCCAAATCAATGTAGAAACTGCCATTTGTCCATTTGAATTAGAGGTGGACCACAGGAAGTGATGAAAGACACGATCTCTTTAAGTAAGTTAGTGAACTTCCTGTGGGGGCAGTTGCTGTCTGGAACTGAAAGAAGAAGCATCTCCTGAGACCACAGACAGCTTACACTCTGTATTGTCACGTGGGTAAGTTAGGCTGGCTTCCTTGGCCTAGCTGGGCCAATTCTAAAATCTGCCTATCTGGCTGTTGGGCCCTGTGGCTTACAGCTTCATTTATTTAGCCTTCTAACCTCCCTTTTCTCTTTATCCCTACTTTTACCTACCTGATTGTAAATAAATTCTTCAACCCGATGCTGACTTGGGTCTGATTTAATTACGGAATCAACCTAATTGTTGATTCCTGGCGGCCACATATTTTTAATATATACCTATAATACCTAAATTCTAATCCTTACAACATGAATAGGCAATTTTCAGATAAAGAAATCAAAAGTATCAATAAGCACATTAGAAAGTGTTCTAAATCTCTAATCATTAGAGAAATGCAAATCAAAACAACTCTGAGATATCACCTCATACCTAGCAGATTGGCTAAAATGAAAGAAGGGGAGAGTAATGAATGTTGGAGGGGATGTGGCAAAATTGGGACACTAATGCATTGCTGATGGAGTTATAAATTGATCCAACCATTCTGGAAGGCAATTTAGAATTATGCTCAAAGGGCTATAAAAGAATGCCTGCCCTTTGATCCAGCCATACCATTTTTGGGTTTGTACCCCAAAGAGATCATAGATAAACAGACTTTTATGAAAATATTTATAGCTGCACATTTTGTGTTGGCAAAAAACTGGCAAATGAGGGTATGCCCTTCACTTAGGGAATGGCTGAACAAATTGTGGTATATGCTGGTGATGGAATATTATTGCGCTCAAAGGAATAATAAACTGGAGGAATTCCATGTGAACTAGAAAGACCTCCAGGAATTTATGCAGAGAGAAAGGAGAAGAGCCAGAAGAACATTGTACACAGATACCAATACACTGTAGTAAAATAGAATGTAATGGACTTCTGTACTAGCATCAATGCAATTACCCAGGACAGTTCTGAGGGATTTATGGTAAAGAACGCTACCCACATTCAGAGGAAGAACTGAAGGAGTGGAAACACAGAAGAAAAACAACTGCTTGAACACATGGGTTGAGGCAGACATGACTGGGGCTGTAGACTCGAAACTTCCACACCAATGCAACTATCAACAATTTGGAAATAGGTCTTGATCAATGACACATATTAAAACCAGTGGAAATGCACATCGACTATGTGGGAGGAGGTCGGGGGGTGAAGGGGAAAGTAAGAGTATGAATCATGTAACCATGTTAACCTTTCTAAAAAATAAATATTATTAAATGTTTAAAAAAGAAGGAAAGGTTTGGCTTCTTAAAAAGAGAAATGGTTAAGTGGGGAAAAATTATTTCTCTGTGCTATGATTTGTTTCTTTTTTTCCCTATTAGATTAGCATCTACTTTTTTTTTTCTCATTCCTTACTTCAACAAAAAGTACTGCTAATATTCTGGTGAAGCCTTTCTACGATCTCATTAGAGGCATTTTTAAGGCAGTGGAATCTATAGGCACAAGGAGAATTTTAATAAATTCTGATGGTTCTTGAGGTGTATGAATATCTTTCCACATAAAAGTGGCAGTCAGTGGTGAATCAAGTTTATTAGCCCTGCTGGGCAATAAAAAGAAACTTATTTTTAGCAGTCACATAGGTCCTGACAATAGAGAATCTGCATTACTATTGGTAGCAGGAAAATATCCTGGAGAAATGAGAATTCGATGCATAGATCAACTTAACAAAATAACTTAATTTGTCTCCAAAACTGATGGGCCCCAGCTGCTTCAACAAGATGTAGCGAAATATTTCCTAGAACCCAAAGTTTATCCTGACTGGAAAAGCCACATGGAGCTGTCACTTACCACACAATCGAAAGTTCTTAAAACAGTTTACTGACCTACTCAAAATTCAATGGCTGGTCAACTTTTGGATCTCCATAAAAACCCAAATTTTATGATTAGCCATCTAGTTTTTTTTTCTATTATAGCATATCATATAAATGTTAGCAACAACCACCACAATTTGTTTCATCATCATCATCTTTTCAGAAATCTCCGTAGCCTAGTTACAAGGAACATTCATATACTATTATTTAACTTGCCAGGTTAAACTAGACTTATTCACTAAAAGTGAAGCTCAGCATAAGTTCTCAAATCCTTATTTAAAATTAGTCAGAGCACATACATCTAAATTGATCACAGCCAAATCTAGAAGTCAGGAAAATAATATATACCAACCAAGTGAAACAGCTACCTAGCCAAAAAGATGGATGGGTCTAAGAAATACTGTTAAGAATTTACGTAAGCTCCATATTTTACATCTGGAAGGCTGCTTCCAAATATGACAAAATCATATTTCCATCTGAGACCAATATGTTCACTGTAGCTCTTTATAGTCTGAAGATTTTTTAAAGCTGCTCAATTTTTAATTTAGGCCTTTGTGTTTTCCCAGCTGGAAATGAGTGATCTTTCAACTGACCTTGGGAAAGTCTCAGGGCACTCCCTACAGGCTGCATCATAAATTCTTTTCAGCTCTTTGTCCCATTAATATGATGTTAGTTTTACATTGTAACTTCTCATCTTTCATCTCTGCCTTTATAAAATGTACCCAGAAATAATTTAAGTGAAGCTACTTCATTTCGAACACAAAGCATTAACCAGTCACCTTACCAATGATTGGGTACAGTGTTATTCTTTAATATGCAGTGTTACTTTTACCATCTATTATCATAACTGTTACAAGTGATTATATTAATGTATACAATATTATATATTTTGTGTTATGTAAATTATGGTTGGTAATTACAAATAATTATAATAATAAGATTTTTGTCATTTTTATAGTGCATTGAATCAATTAAAAACTATCTCTTTTTTTCTATGAGAGTATCATAATATTTCTATGTGATAGGCCAGGAAGAGACGATTTTTTTTACAATTAAGGAACCACAGAGAGTTTAACTGATATGCCCAAAGAAACACAGAAAATCAGTAGAAACCTAAGATTGGAATACAAGTCCTATCAATTCCCAGACAAGTGGCCTCCTTACTATAAAAATAAATGTTTGAGAAATGAATGAATGAATAAAAGAGTTAATGAGCCAGTACATCAAACTTATATTCTATATACATTTCATATGAATCACAAATGCTGCATTAGGTTATATAGTTTAAGTGCTGGTTTTATTATAATATTAGCTCTACCTGTAAGACCTCAATCATTGCTTTGGAAATATAGCCATAGTCTCTGTCTTCTGCTTGTGAGTGGGTATCAATATTTTACAGCCACTTTACTTTCTAAATTTATCCCTTTATATTCTTCTAAAAATCAAGTCAAAACATTCTTTCAAATTTGAACACATAAACTAAAGAAAATGATCTAATATAATTCTTATAATTTAGTATAATAGAGAAACTAGACTTTCTTCAAGTAAAAGGGAGAAAATGAGGCCTTCTCTAATTTATTCATTATTGATACTTTTATCTTTATTTAAAATATTTTAATAATTTGTACTATTATTTTTTATTAAAATGCAAGGATTTGTAGACTAAAGATTCTCGACCTTTTTTGCATCAATCTTTGGCAGTTTGGTAAAATCTCTGGACCCTTCTCAGAAAAACATGTTAAAATAATTGAAGAAAATTCAAATTTTCAGTTGGACATTAGTGAAAATAAAGATATCATTTGTTCCCATACAACTTCTCAGAATGCCTGAAATGTATCCATAGATTCCTTGGGAATCCATGGATGATATCCAGGTAAAAAATCTCTGTTTTAAAAATGTAAATAACAGTGGAGAATGTTCATATCTTCCCTAGTAGAGGACAAAATACTATCAGGGATTAATAAGTAATTAATGATGAGATTCTACTGAAGATTTCTTTAGATCCTCTTGAAAAAATCCTCCCACTCTTGTACCCTATTCCTCCATTCACCAAGGTCTGGCAAAGTCAACTCAGAGCCTCCTCTTTTACTCAGGCTAACCCTGCTCACCCTTTCACTCCTTTCAGACTGCATTTCCCATTCCTTCCCACTTTTCAGCTCTCTTTTATGTATTGGTTATCTCTTCCACTCCATTAGAATGTAAATTCATTGAGGGCTGGGACAATCTTTCTTTTTGCTTGTATTTATATTCTCAGAATTTAGCACACAGTCTGGCACAAAATATGCACTTAAATGCTTGTTGACTTGTTGACTTGACTGGAGCTAGTGGAAGAGAATGAGCAATATGGCTTCATCAAAAAGAAGAAAGCAGTAAAAGAAAATATTAGACAGCTTGGCCCAGAACCAAGTTCAGCCACATCATTGCAAGTGCATTCAAAGATGAAACTGGCACAAGGACAACAAATGGGCTGAAAATGAAACAGATGTGGCAGCATCTCTGGAATGAGCCCTTTTCCTCATCAACAGCAAGGGGTTGACTAGATTTAGACTCTAATACCTCAGTAAACCATGTAAAGAAGTTGAAATAGCACTCAAGAAGAGAAACTGAGAAGGGTAACTGGACCAGGTCAACTATACATCAATGAAATCTGTACTAAAGACAAAGAATCTTGAAAGCTCTGAAGTATGATTTTATCAGATATCTTAGAGGGGGCAGTAAAATGGCACAGTGGATTGAGTGCCAGACCTGAAGTCACTAAGACTCATATTCCTAAGTTCAAATCTGGCCTCTGACACTTACAAGCAGTGTGACCTTAGGCAAGTCACTTAATCCTCTTTGCCTTTAGGGGAAAAAAAAGAAGGTATCTTAAAGAAGAAACAAAGAAAATAGGGAAAATCACAGACATGGTTGCCCCCAAAATAAGACTTAAAGGCTCTAAAGTAAATAGATGCCCCATTCTGATGATGGAAATGACTGAAATGTTTTAATGTGTATATAGGTGACTAAATTATGACATTATCCTTTAGTGTACTTTAAAGTAAATTAATTTGAAAGTATAAAATACACATTCTAGGAGTAGTCATAAAAATGATCTTTCTCTGATACATAGATATATGACTTGAGCCTCATATTTTACTTTTAGGGTGCTAAAGTGCATTTATGCTTTTCTCTTAGTCACAAGGAATAGTATAATATAAACACACGCTGAATAAATGGTGGCAGGCATGGCAGACTGAAAAAGTGCTGCCCTAATGGAATCCAGAATGTAGCTGCTATCAAATAATTAAGAACTATGAAATCATGACAGCTTCCTCAATGCAATAATGTCCTAAAATAGATATGCAAAGATTGGAACAAAGAATAATTAATTGCCTTATTTAGGTCTTGAATAAAGCAAGAAAGATCTAAGTCCCCTTTTCTCCCATGCAATTTGAGGTTGGGGATTATTTTAATACCAACCAAAATAAAAGTCTTCAACTTGTTTCTCCCTGAACTTCATTAACACAAAGAGGGAAACAAACATGATACAAAATCTCATAACAGTTTACAAAGTTTCTACTGTTACGATTAAAAATGATAAAGACTGATAGTATAAGAGAAATTAATATTTTAATAGCCATGGCTTTGTTGGTAATATATATATATATATATATATATATATATAAATAACCATGCTTGACTCTTTTAAATTTACCGCTGGTGCCCATCCTCTTTCTCTCGTACGCCAGCCAGCTAACCAGGAAACCCAAGAGAGCTTCTCTAAGCCCTCCTCTGAATTTAAGCTGCCCTATGCGTGGAGACGTTTGACATCNTTGCTACACAAAATCTTGAGGTCCATGAAACATAAGAAACATCTAAATTGCCTCTACATTGGATAAGTTTGGTTCATGGGTCAAAGATAGAGATGTAGTGAGGTTCAAATGAGTTCATGGGTGTGAAATACTTTGCCAACCTTAAAGCTCTCTAGTGTTACGATTAAAATTGATAAAGACTAATAGTATAAGAGAAATTAATATTTTAATAGCCATGACCTTGTTGGTGAAATATCTACAACCATGCTTGACTACCTTTAAATTTACCACTGGTGCCCATCCTCTTTCTCTCGTACGCCAGCCAGCTAACCAGGAAACCCAAGAGAGCTTCTCTAAGCCCTCCTCTGAATTTAAGCTGCCCTATGCGTGGAGACGTTTGACATCCTCGCACCCAAAAAACAGAAATCGGAAACCCATTGGAATCACGGGAAATGTAGTCTCATTGTCCCCACGTGTCCATAGGAAATTTGTAACATACTTTTAAATGGCATCTCCCCAATTCCAAACATACACCACTCCTTCAACCAAAGTTCCCATCAACCCATGTCTTCAAAGAGAATAATCTTCCCTGCAAGCAACACTATTTCGATATCATTTTCTGATCCAGCCTATTATATCACACCCAGACTTTTTAGGCTTGGTCTTCAAGCTCTCCTATCAATGATTACACCTCTTTCCCTCAGCACAGAAAAAATTTCCACCTAGTTCAGTTTCTTCATTTGATCAATAAAGAAATAGACAGAATTTAAATAACATTGTTCCTTGCTTTTTCCCTCAGGGTCTGAGAATGGATGCCCCCTGAACTCTGTATTATTATTCTCCTTATAAGCATGATGTGATGAACCTGAGAACTCCAGACCTGAGATTTAAATGTGGCATATGGCACATCATGAAGGGTGAGAAACTTTTCAAAATGAGTTATGCTTTTTTCCCAAAAATGTTATGGTTGCTGCTGATACAATCTCATTGAGGTAATAGGTAGTATTATATAGGTATAGAAATATATATGTGTAGGTATGAATATATGGATATATGTATAGACCTCATCAATTCATACTACAAAAACCTCTAATTTTTACTTGGGAGAAATTTTTTTAAATTTTTTTAATTTTAAATTTTTTATTATTTTTAAATTTTGTTTAAAATATTTTTAATTTTTTAAAATAGCATTATATATCAAGAGGATTAGGTACAAGGGATAGAAGTTACAGTGAGCCAAATTTTGTTCAGGATAAGGAAGAATTTTTTAAATAATATGAATGGCTCAAAAATGGAATAGTCTGCATTCTTAAAGTTTAACTTCCCAATCTATTAGAAAATTATAAAGGGAGGGGGCAGCGAGGTGGCTCAGTGGATTGAGAGCCAGGCCTAGAGATGGGAGGTCCTAGATTCAAATTTGACTTCAGATACTCCCTCACTGTGTGACCCTGGGCAAGTCACTTAACCCACATTACCTAGCCAGTAATTGATTATTACCTACCAGTATTGATTCTAAGATGAAGGCAAGGGTTTAAAAAAATAGAGAAAAAATATTTAATTGGGCTGGAAGATCTCTAAACTCCTTCCTATTATCATCCAAGGACATGAGGACAAGCATCTTTTCTTTTCTTTTTTTTTTTTTAAACCCTTGTACTTCGGTGTATTGTGTCATAGGTGGGAGATTGGTAAGGGTGGACAATGGGGGTCAAGTGACTTGCCCCAGGGTCACACAGCTGGGAAGTGTCTGAGGCCAGATTTGAACCTAGGACCTCCCATCTCTAGGCCTGGCTCTCAAGCCACTGAGCTACCCAGCTACCCCACAAGCATCTTTTCTTATTCATTTTATTATGTCTTGTGGTGCCTTGAAAATAACAGCAATGAGAATGCATATAATACTTTCAGTTTTATAAAGCACTTTCCTCACAATAATTCTGAGAGATAGGTAGTGGATGTCTTATTATCACCAATTTACAGAATGAAACTTGGAGGAATTAGGTGAATTTGCCTATGGTTATGAAACATGTAAATGTGGGTAAGAGGATTCAAATTTGACCTTTAATTAATTCAAGCTCTATTTCAACTATGTATACTGTACCTTCTAAGGATGAGTGGAAGGTGAACAAATAAACTCTGGCTCTCCTCCAAACCATGGGAAGAGGGGATGTTATGGTTATCTAGTTTTACATTCCACCAAACTATACTACATCACAATGCAACATTATAGCTAAAGAAAATACAGACAGTTTTAAATAATCTGCAAATTACTCTGGCAAAAAGAAGGAACTGACCACTGACAATTAAGACTTGGCCAGTTGTTCAAAATGTCAAGATTGATATTAAGCTGTCAACACAAACTTTTGCTGAATCCTGAAGTTGCAGTTCCATTTGGATAGGGCCAATATAAGTTTGACTTCTTTATTTTATTTTAGATAATTTTGCTGTCAACAGATACCTCTATGGGCTGGTGAGTCTCCAGAAAAGTCATCAGGGATGGGATCCCAGAAAGCTAAAGACAAATGTCAGCTATAATGCAAACAATTTCTCTACAAAATTAACCTCATTTTAGATTATCTTCTTGGCAGAACTTAAAGTTTTAAAAATAGTAACCTGGTTTCCAAGCAAGTTGGAACCTACCAATTGGGGGCCCTTCTGAGGCCCTTGCATTCCTTCCAGTTGCTAGTAATGCTCTAACTATTTCCTCTAGAATTACTTGTTCATTCTGCCTACAAAGCATTGCAAATACTTTCCTTTTTGAGAAGGGATCCCTACAAGTTATATTCCCTGGAGGCAAAGCTACAGAACTTTATTTTTCTTAAGCATTTTGCAATGGCATCCAAGGGGCCATCATTTCCTTTGTAAACCTTCTAATACAGTCTTCCAGCTTTGAGTCACTAGAAGTGCTGACTTTGGGGAATGTGGAATCAGACCTGTATTTGAACTCTCATTTTTTGTACAATGAGTATCATCCCTTTTCAAAGGCAACTTGGGGATTTCCCACAAATTGAAAATAGGTCATTGATGGGGGAAAAAAATCACCTTTTTAGTTTATATCAAAGGTATAATGTTCTTTCTGGACTTGGATTTGACACATTCATGGAAACAATATATGTTTTAGAGTGTTATATTTTTTAACATGTCGTTTTTGTTTCATTCACCATGAACTGGTTATGAAATATGCTTTCCTCATTCCTCAAAACTAATCACATGAAGCTTGTACTGAAATATCTAAATGAATGAACTTTAAATGTCATTGAAAGAAAAAGTATGGAAAACTGAAAATTATCTATTCATTGTCCCTTTCAGAAATACAGTTTGAACTTCATCACAAAGCCTTCAGGGCAGGAGTTGTTAACCTTTTTTTTTTCAGTGTCAAAGATCCTTTGTGCCATCTAGACTCTTCTCAGAATAATGTTTTTTGTCTGCATTGATAATTGAAGGAAATGCTAAATTTCAGCTAGTGGGTCAGTGAAAATAAAGATGTGATTTTTTTTCCCACCCAAGGTCAGAGACCCCTTGAGATCTACCCACGAACAGGCTAAGAAACCTTATTTTAGAGACTATTAATGATAGTACTCTTAGGAATATACACAAATAACAATTTTAGAATGGAGTTTACATCAACAGAATTGGAAACTTTTGTTCTCAATGTGCTCTAATAGAAAGTCAGGAGTCTTGGGTTCTAGTATCAGCTCTGCCACTAAAAAAGTAGCTACCTTGGACAAGAAATTTAATTTTTCTGGGTCTCACCTTCCTTATTTCCAAAATAAGAAGGCTAGTCTAAATCACTAGAGTCCCTTCTAACTCTAAGTGTTCTGTGATTGTAAGTCTTTTTTTTTAAAAAAAGGCATTTCTACTAGGAGTCAAATTACATTCCATAATGAACTGGAGGAATTCCATGCAACCTAGAAAGACCTCCAGCAATTGATGCAGAGTGAAAGGAGCTGAACCAGGAGAACATAATACACAGAGACAGATACACTGTGGCACAATCAAATATAATGGACTTCTCTACTAGCAGCAATGCAATGATCCAGGACAATTCTGAGGGACTTTAACGCTATCCACAGTCAGAGGAAGAACAATGGGAATAGAAACACAGAAGAAAAACAACTGCTTGAATACATGAATTAAAGGGGATATGATGGGGGATGTAGATTCTAAATGATCACACTAGTGCAATTATCAATAATATGGAAATAGATCTTGATCAGTACATATAAAACCCAGTGGAATCGCACACTGGCTGAGAGGGGGGAGAGGCAGGATCAGAGGGGAGGGAAAGAATATAAATCATGTAACCATGGGAAAATAAATTTAATTAATTAATTAATTAAAAATTTTAATTGAAAAATTATGTTATACTTCTCTTTGTTTTCTTTAATGGTGATAGGAAACTGGTCCAAGAACAATCAAAAGCAATTCAGTTTGAAATAGAAATGAAGACAATGACTCTCCTCACCCATCTGTTGCAACTGTTTCTAAAACATTGCTAAGTCTAGTGTGCAAAAATCATTTTTTGCCTTCAAGGGCATGTACAGTTCTTCCCACAAAATAGTCCACATCAATACCTCTACCCCTGATCTAGACTCCAGAAAGAGGAAATATGTCATTTACATTGCACTTTATGATTTGCATAGTGTTTACACCCAGTATCCTCATCTGAGTCTCACAAAATCCCATGAGGCAGATGGGATTATCAGCCCCTTTTTGCCAAAATAAAAAAAGATAAGGAGGAGGAGGAATTTTCCTGGAGTCACATATCTAATAAGCCTGAGATGGACTTGGATCCAAGTCTTCCTGAGTGTAGCACTGATAATCTTTGCCATGCTCTCAAACATTGTAATTATTTTGACAAACAACACACAAGGCAACATACCTCAGCCCAACACTGAAAGGCATGAAACTCACCAATACCTGCCCTCTGCCAGTCATTTCTTAGTATATCTAGAATTTATGAGAATGCTATAAAAGCAAGTTATATATCCATTTCCATTTAGGAAAATCAAGCTATATCAGAGGCAAAGTATATATGACAGTGGTTGACTGTTGTGGGAAAGAGAAATAAGACTCATGACAAATATTATTCATAAAATTCTATCTTCCCAATGAATAAAAAATTTACCTCAAAACATTTTGGCAAGAGAAAATAATTATAAAAATATATTGATCTGCAATTTACATGTAGGTAACTTGTCAAAAACACTTTTAGGTTTTTAGAAGGACATTGCAAGGGGGAAAAAATTGGCCGTCCCATAAACTGTCCTCCTTTCCTTTCCTATACTGTTTGGTTTTACAAAGAAATGTTTAAAAAGTCAATTTCCCCAAAGCTTGGATTGAAAAAAATCTTTTAACATGTTGATATTTTCATGAGTCACTTATTTCTTATATACACAAGGATTATAACAATGCAAATGATATAACTTCTTATTTCTCCTGTTATTCCCTCTTCTAGTTCCATACTCTCCTAGACAGGAATAGTCTTCCACTATACAACCACCCTCATTAACCCTCAGCTTCAACTTCTTTAAATCCTTCCTCATAACTCACTTCTTCTATGAAACCCTTCATTTCCTCACTCAATAACCCTCCCTGAATTTCAATCAGAGCAGTCCTAATTTCTGCATCATATAAATTCTTCCAAAGCTTCAATTCCTTTCTTAAGGTTTGAGTATAAATAACCAGAAACAGATTGTAATGTTATCACCAGGTACTCTAGCTAGTATTATGGTTTTTACCATCCACAGAAAAAAATTGTAAGTGTAACAATAAGTTTTAAACAATAAAAGGCAAGAAGCTTTAAAAAACTCAATTCATAAATTAATTTTAAAAATCTAAGCTGGCTATGTGATTTGTAATGGATTTCTCCCCTAAAAGTTATCATTTAGTATATTTCATCATTTAGCACCTAAATTTCATCAATTCTAAAATTACTCTATTAGCAAATTGCCCCCCAACAAGAGCCACAAGTAACAAAGTATGGATTTTGTTAATTACAATTATTAAGCTAGCAATGTAATAATAAAAGGGCTATGTGTGAGTACAAAACTTGCTGTCTAAACCAGAGATGGGCAAACTTTCTAAAGGGGGTACCAAAGGAAAGGAAATGCTCATCTGTCAGTCTGTTTCTAAGGCAACTCTTTAGAAGTTTCATTGTACTGTATTCTACTTGTTGTATTCGTCAGATTAGGAATAATGTCCCGTGGCTGGATAGAACATTTCAGGGGGCCACATCTGGCCCACAGCCTGTACTTTGCCCATCACTGGTCTAAAGTGTTTTAGAATCCTTTTTAAAAGGTAAAAGGTAAAAGAAAAGTATGATCTTTTGATTTAAAAACACCAAAAATAAGACTGTCTTCGATGAGTTAACAGTGGAGGCATGATAGTCTGTCCATATATTTTACAAGGAAGAAAAATTTATACCTGAATTTCAAGTGCACTAAAATTAAAAAAAAAAAATCAATCCTCTTTCATCAGAGTAAAAAGCTCTAGAAAAGAGTAGTAGCCATTGAAATCAACACCTTCACTTTCTTGTGCACGCAATGTGTTGCTATATGGACAAAGGGCATTAAAAAGCCACTACCACCTAAACAAGTGCTTTTTAAATTCATATTATTCAGTTTCAAGTAGGTCCATGATCAATCCTATACATTAATTTAATATTAATTATTTATTAATATATTTAATTCACTGGAAGACTGTTTCCAACTACTAAACCATTCAATAAACATCAAACTGTTTTGCATTTATGAGGTATTTACTACATGTCAACAGGCATTGTGCCAGTGATGGAGATACCAAGATGAGCAACAACAATATCGACTCCTAATGACCTTACCATCTATTATTAGAAAGGTACAAAAATAAGTACAATATATTTTGCAAAATGGCTTACACTGCACTTTTACACATTTCAGAAGGATAACATGACTTTTCACTGGGGGAACCATTGAAAGTTCCATGGAGAATACGGCATATGAGTTAGGTTTTGAAGGAAAAGAAGGATTTCAACTAGTGATGATGAAGAGGAAAGCACATAAGAGATATATATAATACCACAAGCAAATCTAATCTTTTTCATCTTCATATGTGAAAAGAGATTTCAAGGAATTACAGATAAAAAATAAAAAGTCTAATTTTTTTTTTCAAAGTCAAGATGCTAAGAATGTGCCTAGTATCAAAATACTGTGCAGGGTATTAAGTCCAAATGTGAATGCTAATATACTTATTAATCATTGTTTCCATAGGCTTTTCACATCAAAATGCTTTTTAATTATTCTATTAATTTTTCTTTATTTCAATTCTTTGGAAGCATATTGTTATTGTTGTCCTCTTACAAATATAATCTTTTACAAATGAAGGAACAATAAGAAGACCAAAATGATTCTCCTTTCTTCTGCAGAAAAGGAGGGGGAGAGGTACATAATTCATTTGGCCTTAGAAAAAAAAATCTTTGAACTCTCCAAAGCAATCATTAAATTAAAATACATCATCAAAGTATGCATGGATACTTAATAAGTAGTAAGACTCACATTTTCCCATCAAATTTTAGCCACTTAAAATCATAGCAAGATGCCCTTCCCAGAATAAGCTCATTACTTCTCACATATGGCTAACTCAGGCCTTGATTGGCATCAAATCCTTCAGCCTCCTCCCCTCTCTAACTGGAGGTTGGAGGGTGGAGTACAAACTCCCTCCAACATCTTACTTTATAAAGGGCAGAAATTGGGCTTTCAGCTCACTCTACTTTGCATCTGCTGCCCTCACTGGTCTAAGTTTCATGGAATAAGATGCCACTTGCCTCCCATTTTCCTGCCTCTTTTTGTGTGTTGTCTCCCCTATTATATTATAAGCTCATTGAGGGCAAGGACTTTCTTTTTACTGACTGTATACCCAGCACCCTGGTACTTAATAAATGTTTTTTGAATTGATGGATTGATAGCCCATAGAGACAGCTAGACAAAGTCAGGAAATCTTGAGTTCCAAGCTCAGACAAACAAGATACTAGGCAAATCAGTGAACCTCAATGTGCCTCAGGGTCATTTATTAGGTGTTTTATATACATAATGAAAGAAGGTTCCATATCAAAAGTTCCCTCCAGTAAGGATATAACATATCTTTCATTTATTTACAAAAGTACGATCACTTGTGGCATTCACATATTAAAATGGTCTTTATCTCCAAAAGATTGCAATCAAAATGGAAAAAAACACAAATACACAAATAACTATAATTGTATGCAAAATATAATATACCAGAAAGAAGAACAAAGTGGTTTGTCGACAAAGGTCACATCCATTGGCAGGGGAAGATAAGGGAAGGTTCCATTATTTGAACTAGACTTTGAAGGATGTATCTAATAGATAAAACAGGAAAGGAAATAATGTAGGTCCCTTCTCTTTTTACCCCTTCCCACTTTTTCATTATCCTCCACAAAGAATTTATTTTCTTCAAGCCAAGTGCCTCAGCATGGACACATAATGGGAACTTATTCAAACTGACTGATTTTTGTGGGCCTAGAAATTTGATCTTCCCCCAGTAGGAGGGTAAGAAATGTTGTTGGAAACCATATTTTAAAACTTTTGAAAATTATAAAAAGAAATGAAAATTATTATTTTGGAGATTCCTATTCCATATCTCCCAATTACAACTTAACTTGTCTCCAAACTCAGTTATGATCCCATTTACATTCTACTACTTTACCTTGATGATTTCCCTTTCCCTAAAGTCTCAAACTTTCCCATTATATTATGCTCATCCCTGAGTAAGGCCTACTTCTGATTCTCTCACTCCCCTGAGGCTGCTTAGTCCTGCTGGAGGAAGTAATGAAACTAAGTTAACCTTACCATCTACAATCTCTTTCTCATTTTTCTTGTTATTTCTTCATCTACTTCCATACCACTCCACATTGGAAGAGCCTTCCATTACACAATCACCCTCATTCATCCCTCAACTTCCCCTTCTTCAATCCTTCCTCAAAACTCATTTCTTCTCTGAAACCCTAGATTTCCTAAATCAACAGCCACTTCAGAAGAAAATCACAGATGTTGCAATAGCTAACTGAGGCAGAAGAATTAAGGGAAGTCTTTTTTTTTTTAATTGACATGTCTGAGTTTTTTTTAGCAGATAAAAAGTTGTTAATGAAGCACAAGAGATCAAAGAATACAAAATGGAGGAGGTATGGCTAGACTGAAGTTGTATGAAAAAGATTTAGGAGTTTTAGTAGGCTCAATATGACTCAACAGTTGGACAAAGTAAAAAAGCTAATGTAATCTCAGGGTGCATTGGGGGATGAATTGGATTTAGAACATAAAGATATGAGAGTCGCATGATCCTAACCAAGCTAGTTCTCTGTCTTAGACTAAGTCTGTAATACTGCAAAATATAGGAGTTGCACTTTTTAATGAGAACAATGTGAAGAAGGAGAAAATGAGTGAGCATGCTGAGAAGTTATGAAGAATGTCTGATACTGGCTCATTTCATATCTTCTCACTAAAATAAAAGGCTAGTATAACTTTTTAAATATTGTAGATGTAGGGGTTTTATGGGGGTGGCCATATTGCAAAAAATACCAAAAAAAAAAAGAAAGAAAAAGAAAGTGAAAAAAGTATGCTTCAATTTACACTCAGAGTTCATCATTTCTCTCTCGGAGGAGGGGAGCATTTTCATCATGGATCCTTTGGAATTGTTTTGGATCATTGGCTTGATTATAGTAGCTAAGTCTTTCATAGTTGATCACTACACTTTGCTGTTACTGTATACAATATTCTCCTGGTTCTACTCACTTCACTTTGCAATTTCTCAGTTTTTTTTCTGCTCATCCTGTTCATTATTTCTTATGATACAATAGTAGTCTCTCATAATCATATACCACAACTTGTTCAGTCATTCCCTAAATGAGAGGCATCTCCTCAGATTTCTAATTTTTTCCATCACAAAAAGAGCTGCTATAAATATTTTTGTACACATAGGTTCTTTCCCCCTTCTTTTATCTTTTTGGGATACAGAACTAGTAGTAGTATTGCTGGATCAAGGGGTATATGCTGTGTCCTTTGGGCATAGTTCCAAATTATTTTCCAGAAAGATTGGATCAATTCACAACTTACCAAGATTGCATTAGAGTCCCAATTTTTCCATACTTCCTCCAGCAGTTATTATTTTCCTTTTCTGTCATGTTAGCCAATCTATTAAGTAAGAGGGAGTAGCTCAAGTTGTTTTAATTTTTATTGCTCTAATCAATAGTGATTTAGAGCATTTTTTCATCTATTGATAGCTTTGATTTCTTCTTTTGAAAATTACTTGTTCATATGCTTTTACCTTTTATCAATGTGGAGAATTGCTCATATTTTTATGTTTGGCTCAATTTCCTATATATTTGAGAAATGATACCTTTAGTAGAAAAACCTCCTGTATAATTTTCTCCCAGTTTTTTGTTTTCCTTCTAATTTTGGCTGCATTGGTTCTGTTTGTGCAAACCCTTTTTAATTTCATATAATTAAATTATCCATTCTACTTCTTATGATCTTCTCTCTTGTTTGGTCACAAATTCTTCCCTTATCCATAGATCTGACATGTATATTTTCACATGCTTCCCAAATTTTCTGATATCACCCCTTTACATCTAAATCATTTATCCATTTTGGCCTTATTTTGTCACCAGTGTGAGATTTTGGTCTATGACAAATTTCTGTCAAATTTTCCCAGAAATTTTTGTCAAACAGTGAGTTCTTGTCTCCAAATCTTCAATCTTTGAGATTATCAAACACCAAATTATTGTTGTCATTTATTACTTTGTATTTTGTACCTGATCTACACTGATCCATCATTTTATTTCTTCACCAATAGCAAATTGTTTTCATGATTACCACTTTGTAATAGGGTTTGAAATATGGTATTGCCAGGCTGCCTTCCTTCACATTTTTTTCAATGATTCCCTTGATATTCTTGACCTTTTGTTCTTCAAGATGAATTTTGTAATTATTTTTTCTTAGCACTATAAAAATAATTCTTTGATCATTTGGTACAGTACTTAGTAATGTAAATTAATTTAGGTAGAATTGTTATTTTTATTATATTGACTTGACCTATCCATTAGCAAGTAATATTTCTCCCATTGTTTAGATCTGTCTTTATTTGTGTGAAAAGTATTTTGTAATTGTGTTTCATAGTCCCTGTATTGGTGTTGGAAGGTAGCCAGTCAAGTATTTTATATTATCTGCACTTATTTTAAATGGAATTTCTCTTTCTATCTCTTCCTGCTGGGTTTTGTTGGTAACATAGTGGTGAGAGAAGAGAAGAAAAGATTTAGGACACTCACTATAGGAGATGAGAAAAAACTGTGGTGATAAGGATACTGCAGAAAAGTTGTTGAGCAAATAGAGACAGTGCAAGAAAGAGTATACTAATTGAAGGAAATAACATGAAAAAATTTAAAGAGATAGAAACAGCATGGTCTACATCAGGAATAATGAGTAGTATGACAAAACTAGAACAAAGAAATAATTAATGTGGGGAGGATGGGAAGAGAGATGCAGGAGGAGTCTGACAAGAGAGAACAAGTGTAGATTCTTAAAAAAATGAGAGAGAATAAATATTTTAGAAAAATTGACCAGGAAGCATATGCAATTATAGCAAGTGAGAAAACTAGAGGCAGAAGGAGACAGTAGAATGGTTTGCTTAACAGTGCCTTATTAGTGTCATTAAGTAGACACTTAATATATGTTATAATGGATTTGTCAGGGGAAAGATAAGAAATAGACAAAAATAACTATGAGGCAAATCAGAATAGTACAAGACAAAGGACAAGACCAAATGTTATGAGAAATTCAAAGAGAAAGATATTTATCTCAGTTGGAAGGAGAAAGAGGGAAATTAGGAAGTAGGACCTGAGTTGGTCCTTGATGAAAGAGAAAGGATTTCAACAGACAGAAATAGCAGAAATAGGAAGCATGAGAATTCATTCAAATCATAAATGATGGCATAATCAAAGTAATAGAGATGAGAAAAATCAGGAGAATGGCAATGAAAGGGTACAGAATGGTTTGTCCAACCACAATTACATAGCAAGTCAGTGGCATGAAGTGATAAGAGCCTATGTAAGGTCACAGCAATTGGAAAGTAAAAGATGGAGCAAGACAGAGATACATTTTCAGGATAGAAATAATTGTTCTTCTTATCAAATTAGATATAGATTTCCACAGTGCAAGTATTCCAGATAGCTAAGGAAGGAAAATAGATTTTTGGACTCAGTTGGATTCAGTTGTATATTGGATTCAGTCTAGAACAATATTGAATTTGAGGTAATGGCTAGACCTCCAGGCAGAGATGTTCAAAAAGCTTTCAGAATACAAGAGAAAAGCCCAGATGAAAAGTGAGGGTAAAAACCAAAGATTTAGATCTATCCTATTAGAGTTGGCAATTAAGGGATCAAGAAGGGATGATGTCACTAAGGGAATTAATACAGTAAAGGAGAAAAAGGAATTTTTAAACCCTTCAAGGACATCCACAATTCAATTAAATAATTAAACAATTTTTTAGCACCTAGTATTTACAGAAAATGGTGCTAGGTATGGGAGAATATATATTCTAATCAGAACTAGATAACTAATAAAAATAATAAATAAGTTCATTGAAGGGACATAAAACAAAGGATTATGAGATGTGTAAAGGGGGAAATATTCATTATTGGTCTTTTCTCCCCACTATTAGGAGGCAAGGAGAACAACCATCAGTAAAAACAAAAAAGAAGAAATAAGACAGGTAGGGGGAGAATTAGGAAAATACGGCAATATGGAAAACTAAACAAGAATTCCAAAATTTTGGGAAGATGAACAAAAGACTAACATAAGGATTTAAAGACATCAATTTCAAAATACTTCTAAATGCTTTGATAATTTGATTTTTTCACTATAAGATTTCTAAAACCTGAAACCAACAAGTAAAACTAAAAATTGCTATATATGAATTGTCTTTGTGTTCATGAGAACACTACTGGAAGTAAGGGTCTTGTTTTATGGAATCTGGACCATTATTAGGCGACCTTTACTAAGGTGAAGGGCAATTTTGGGGAGAGGGCAGAATTGAGGGACAGAGCTGAAGGTGGTATCTAGAATTGGATGAGGAGGATGGGAAAAGGAGCCTATATCAGATTCAAACTGCTAGTTAAATAAAATTAACAATAATAATATTGTGTTATTAATATTAATAATTAGCCTTTACATAATTCTTTAAGACTAAGTACACATATTATATATATTACATATATTATCCCACCTAAGTCTTACAACACTGAGAGATAGATGCTATTATTATCCCCATTTGACAACTAAGGAATTTGAAGTAATAAAAGGTCGTAACTTTCCCCAAGGACAGACTCAAAGTTAATAAATGTCCAAGGCTAGATTTGAACTTAAATCTTCCTGACTCCAGGTAGAGTGCTTTATCCATTGTTCTACTAAACCTCCTAAAAGGGTTTAAAATTCAAATCTTGACTGTAATCTTTAGGGTACTCTCTTTACTGTTTTTTCCCTCATACATTCACATAAGCAACTAAAGCTTATCAGTGATTTCTGAATAAGAAAGATAACTGTATCACTAGTTTCCAGAAAGGGAAACTGTAATACAGAAAAGTAAGATTTCATATAATGTGCAGAACTGGAACTAGAACACATTTCCTGACTCTCAGTCTTCTGAGCTTTCATTTATTTTCTTCCTCAGTTCTATTTTAAATGTCAAAAAGGAAAGCTCGAGTCTTTTATATTGCATTTTGATAATCCATTTCCCACCTCCAAGCCATTGTACAGACTGCTCACACACTTAGAATAATTTAGCTCCTCACTGCAATGCTCTGGAAATGTAGCGAGTACTTAATAAATGCTAGTTATTGACAAAGGGGAGTGGCAGTAGTTCTCATTTGTTCTATTCCATACTTCCTTTTGCTGTTATGCAGCAATTCAGACTCATGCCCTGGCCCCATTCCCCCTATACTTTCCAAACATGATCAAGAGATCATATTTGTCTATATCAGCCTTGAAACAGACAAGTAGAAAGACAAAGCAAAGTATTTATGCTGAACTGAAAGAAAAATGCTAAGCTATTAGGTCATGCAACTTTTGACAATGGCCAGAATTAAGCAAAGATCTCTTAAGAAATTAAAACATGTGATTTATTGTTGATTTGTCTTGACCTAAGCTACTTGGTATTTAACAAAAAAATCATTTAAAGTATTCAAAAGCTAAATAGTTCCAAAACCAGAAGCTAGAATTTTTTTTACATATTTCCTCTGCTGTTTATATTATGTTATGAATAAAAACCAAAATCAGTTTTGACTGTAACATAATTTAGAGGCTAGAGTCAGACTATAACAGGTACAATGCTACATTTCTTGATTAGAATGTTACAAATGAGAAAGTCTTATTCATGATTGCCAGTTCAACAAGTACTCCTGAAAATAATACCCATGTCCCTCTCAGTAAATATATCAAGCCTTCCATCACCGTGAGATATTTGAAATCAAACAATCTGAATAAAAAGTTCCAAGAGTATAATGATATTTATAAATGCAGACCTCCAATCAGATTGAAAATACCTGAAAAAGTCCAACCCCTTAATCCCTGATGCAAAAATGACAACCCTAAATGATAAATTTATAGATAAGACTATAAATCTTTTGTTTTTAACCTTCTCACCTGATATGTCCATCCCACTCCTTTCCATGCTCCACTGCTCTTTACAAAGATGTTCATCTTTGTAAATTTTCTCCTCTAAAAAGTTTTCCCTAATCAACCCTATCTAGCTTCAATACCTACAAAAATAGCTAACTAAACCAGTAGCTCTCAGTCCTTGTACCCCATTATAACTTCTACATAGAGATTCATCCTCATTAAAACCTTTGAAACAATCTAGCTAACAGGGAAGAGGAATATAAGGTCCTCTGGATCAGACATTCATTATCTGAGAAATAAACAGGTACTGCTACCCTCATCCCGCTCTGATGTTATTACCCTGTTATAGTAACTGGGATTTTACTTGATACTCCTACCAAGTCTCAGTCTCATACCTATGCAATAGGGCCCTGTCTAGTGTTCCTCTCTCCTATTCACAATACTACTTTCCTCTTGATGATGTTTAAAATTCTTTTGTTGTATGTAGTAGATTAAATTAGACTTTTACATATTGCTTCTTAAATGTTCTTGTTTAATAGTCCTCTAATAGGACTATAGAATCTATATCTATAAGAGATATAGAGGCCTTTCTGTAACCACATACTGTTTATTAATATTTTTAGCAAAAATTTGTATGATGGCCTAAATGGTACAGTCAGCAAATTAAATATGGCATTCCCTTTGACTCAGAAAGTGTCACTACTGTATTTATACTTTATGGAAGATAGAAAGAAAAAAAATCCCTATGTGTTCAAAATCTTTATAGTAGTACTATTTATGACAGTAAAAATAGAGAGGAAAAAAATGCACACCTGTTTGGGGAATGGCCAAATCATGGTATATGAAAGTAATATTATGGAACCAAAAGAAGAATGAACATGAAGAATTCAAATAAACATGGAAAAATTCATATGGTATCATATAGTGAAGAAAGCAGAATCAAAAGAAATATTTAACAATGTAAATCAAAACAACTAATAAAAGACAAAAAAAAACTCAGGTCACATGAAATGAACAATATTGTACCAACTTTTCTAAGTTAAAGGATGTATCCTTCTTTTCTGTTAATAAATGCTAAACTTTAAAAAGTAGAAAATAATATGAATTATCCATTGTAATCATTCCATTAGGTACCTTTTGATGGATTGTACTTTGCCCAAATGTACTTTGTGAGAGATTTCTTTGGGATTTGGGTGGAAAGGTCTACTATATCAAAACATAATGCATTCAACAATGTTATTTTTATTCATAAATGCGCAAAAAGATAAGGATAATTAACATGTTAGATTATAATTCCTCATTCAAAAAGTCTTGAATATGACAATAAGCCAAGTCTAATAAAGTGAAATTTAACTAGAATAAATGTATAGTCTTACATTTGAGTTTTAAAAAATCAATGTCACAAGTAAAAAAGGGTGAAACAGATATCAGTGGGTCTAAAAAAGATCTGAGGGTGATAGCTGATAGCAACATCAGTGATCTAAGAAATGTAACATGGCAATCAAAACAGAAAATGTAATCTTATATTGTTGTTGGTCTTCATTTTCACTCTTGTCTGATTCTTCATGACTCCATTTGGGGTTTTCTTAGCAAAGATATTGGAGTAGTTTGCCATTTCTTTCTGCAGCTCATTTTATAGATGAGGAAACCGAGGCAAACAGAATTAAGTGACTTGCCCAGGATCACACAGATAGGAAGTATCTGAGGCTAGATTTAAATTCAAGGAAATGAATCTTCCTAACTCCAGGCCCTGCACTGTATTCTTTGTACCACCTAGATGCCCCAAAATGTGATCACAAGCTATATTAAAAGAGAGAGAGAATACAGAATAAGAGAGGTGGTCATTCTGTAAAAGTAGATCTTGATCAGTCCCTGTCAGGAGTACTGCTTTTTGTTCCCAGAATGAAATTATCAGTCTGGAGAGCATCCAGAAGAAGAAAAAGATGATAAAGAACCTGAAAACTTCATCCAAGAATTTTTTAAAAGAACTGGGGATTTTTATCCTTGAAAAATTGGGGAGATATGACAATATTCTTCAAATATCTGTAAAAGAGAGGTGAGCCTTATTCTGCTTAGAAACAAGGGAAAGAATTAGGAGATATGAGTGAAAGATATACAGAGGTAAATTCAGATTTGGTGGAGAAAAGTCTTGTTTAATTTTGTTTTGTAAAAAAGCAATGATAATAACTCAATTTCCTAACAATCAGAGGTATTCCCAAGTAGAGGGGGCTGCCTTAGGATGTTGTGGGTTCTTGCTAACAAGAGGAAGGCAAATGATTCCTTGTGGATTTTGCATGTAACCCATACAAATTGGACTGGATGATGTCTAAGGTCCTTTCTTAAGCCTGTCTGTCACTTTATAATTTTCAAGCCTTTCCTCCACAGCTTTAAGGTCATAGAAGCTTTAAGAGACATAGATAAAAAATGTTATGCCTTTCACAGTAAGACTAAAGTATCTAATAACTTGTACATTATGAATTCTTAATAAATGTTGTTGACTGACTGTTGTCACTTAAATATCAACCATTTCAGTAGCTAGTTAACTTAAAGACATATAAAATAGTTGCCTACACCCATTATGAAATTATCCTCCTATTAGTACATAGCAAACAGCTCTATAATATCACACTGTAAAATCTATAAAAATGAAGCTCTGTATTTAAATAAGGAATGAATAAGAGTTTACCTAACTAATACAAGAACAGAAAAATTATACAGAAAGCTAGATGCCAATCAAAATTTTTATTAGTCAGCTATTTGAAATAAAAAATCAAGTTCTCTTCATATGTTTGAAGAGAACTTCACCACTCTCCTATTTTGCTCTACTGAGAAATTTGCTGAATGTGATGGAAGAATCTGAAGAAGTCAATTTATTATTAGCTGAGGAAACAGTTGTAAGCTGATCTTAAGTAGGGGTGTTGGAACAGATGGTGAATATGAGAACTGGAAAACACTAACAGATATGATGGTGACCTCAAAGTTAAGTGTCCAAGAAAGAGTCCTGAAAGAATACTCAAATACACTCGGTTCTGTTTTAACATAACACATACAATCCTTAAAATCACCAAACTATGAAAAATCAAACCAAAAAAACCATAAGACTTATGAGGATAACAGGGTTAGAGACACAACACTCAAAAACTTTATCAGTGACATATAAAAAAAGACAAGAACCTAATAAAAATGGCTTACACAATGCTAAATGGTTAAGAAATACAGAAATACCACAATAAAATTTGTCATTCATTTCAAGCTGCTGCTTGGCTTGTGCCCCTCGGGAATTTACTAGCCATGTGACCATTAGCAAGTCACATAAACTTGTTTTGTCTCAGTTTCCTCATTTTTAATATGAAGATAACAACACCTATCTGCCAGAGTTGTTGTGAGGATCAAATAAGAAAATATTTAAGCATTCTGCAAACCTTAATGTGTCATATAAAGGCTAAATGTTATTAACAGCAATAACAAAAGTGATAAAAAATAATAATTAAAATAATGATGAAAGGTTCAGAGAGAGAAAATAATTTGATTAAAATCATAAAGGTAGCTCAGATTCTAATCCAGATTCTCTGATTTCAAATCAGGTAGATCTCTTGAACATTTAATGATTTCTGGGTGGGAGGAGCTAACCTTCCTAAATATGTTCCCAAACTCAGAAATGAAAATAAATTAATCTACTTTGAATTAGATTTTTTTAACTCTTCTTTTCCCTAATTCTGAACATAAGACAGAAAAATGAGCCCCTTTTTCATGGCTAGAGGGGTGAAAGACCATTAAAGGTGCTGCAAGCAAAGCAGAAACATGAATAAAATCCAAAACATGACATCATGATGATTAAGAACAGCAATGATGCAGCTTAATGCTGGGATTTATGTGTTCCAGTAGGGGAAGGGAGAAGAGAGAAGAAGAGAGTAAGAACCAGAGCCAAAGGTACTGCCAACTCTTGAGCCAAGATTAGTGGGTGGTAGTGATGAGAGGAACAGCAAGTCTGGAGCTCATTTCCTGTAGTATTGGGGATGGGCCAGGGAAGAGTGCCAGGTAGAATGGATACGAATACCATCTTCTGGCATTTGTGCCAGGAAGTTTTGACTCCTGCTCTAGATCACCTTTCAATACTTGAATCTAATAATTCCCTACCTTTTTGAAACTGAAAACTTCTTTTCATTTGATCTTGCAACTTCCATTTCACAAAGAATTGTTTCTAAGTTCCATGATATACATTATTTTTTTTAAGTTTAAGTAAATTAAAGGGATTTTACTTTATGAAAATTTCCCAATACCTTTTAGAAGTCTCTGAATCTTACAGTGCTTGTTGACATACCAAAGTTAAGAAACACTATCTTAAAAGGAAATCAGATGGTCCACAAATATATCATTCCCTGAGAAAGTTCTATTATAAGTAGATAAATAACATTTGAATATAATCATTGAAAAACATAGTAAAATATGTCAGTTTGGGTTTTCTTCCTAGATTTATTTTTGCTGCAGTTTCCCAAACCAAAGCAACAGAAGGCAGAGTCAAGACTGTCACAGTACAATGAGCCTACTAGATATGATCGCACATGGAAGTATCCTTTACATGCAAGAGCTGAGCCAAATGTACTCTGACAGTCCTATTCCAAGGAATACAGAGTTGTACATCTATTTGTAATACTCTCTTACTAACCTTTTCCCCACTTCCTTTCTAATCTCCTTGGCTAAGTTTGTTAACCCTGTTGTCTTTTATACCATCACTTCCAAAGAGGAGGTATCAGGGGACAACAATAGCATAGCTGTATGTCAAAAATCATAAGCTGTATCCTCAGCCTTCGTGGTAACAATCAGTTGTATGGTCTAGACCAATTCATTTAATTTTTCAGGTCCCTTTACTTCTGAAATTCCTTTATATTTTATCCTTTGATTTGTTTGAGATTTTTTTTCATATGCAGTAGTTTTAGCTACCTTCAGGAAGGATTAAAAATGTGATCTTTGTCTGATAAGACACCTGAAAGAAAGGAATTGCTACAAGTTGTCACAATTTCAAAGCCACGGGTACAAATAAAACTTTAGTTTTGTGTGGTTTTCATGACTATTTATCAGTCATAGTTGTTGTCAAGATGCATGGCAGGATGAAGTTCAGAAATCCTAAGCAATTCAGTGGACCCTTAAAGAAGTAAAAGGGAAAAATTTCAATAATAGCTACTAATCTTATTCTGGTCTTTGTGAAACAAGAAAATGAAAGAATCATGAGATTGGAAATTGCCAAAGGGATCCATTTTCATCAGTGAAACAGATATTGTAAAATTTCTTTACTCTTATCATATTGTCATTTAATGCTATTTACTCAAAAGCACTAATATCACCAAACAGACAAGCAACAATAACATAGGTAAAGACAAATGTGTATGTTTAAGGACAGCAAAGTTCTTTATACAAATTCCAGGATAAGAAAATCTCCAAAAAGTCAAGGCGTACCTCTTAACTAAAACCAGTAAGTAATGTGGAAAACAGCAATCTCCATGCAGAATTTATTAGCTTCTGAGAAACTCAAAATGGAAAAATGAAAAGTAGCTATCAGTTTAATTTCAACTAGTCTACTCCCTCTTCATTTTATTTTCTAAATTCTAATTTCTCCTGTGTTTGCAGATGATTATCATATGTAGTAGTTCTATAGAAAAGCAGACCTGCCTCATTATCAAACCATATGTATTGAGAGTTCAACTCTACTAAGGAGATTTGGGTACTATGCAATTTATCAAGACACAATTTCTGACTTTTGCTAATTAAAAATTTTAAATGAACCACTCTGGTTCACATGACAAAGTTTTGAAAACATACTAAAAGAATAGATTATAAAGTATTTATGTAATAAATAGGCAACAGTATGAACACTTTTGGGGAAGGAGAAGAAGATGGTAGCCATTAGACATAACACATATTGTTGTGAGTATAGCCAGGGGAATATATAATATAATAATGTTTGTAGAAGACTAATTAAAGATTTATAGAGGAGGTGGTATCTCAGAAGTTATAGGAGAAGAAAGATACATTGGAGATAATTTAGAGAAAGAGTGGGGAAAGAATATGCATAAAAACCACAATTCTCTAACATTTAAAACCCTTCACAATATGGTCCTAGCCTAACTTTCCCAAAAATTACAATTTTCTTTCACATACTCTTCATTTTGGCCAAATTGCCTCATTTGCTGGTACCTGTATATAATGGTCCATCTTCCACTTTCATGTCTTTTTACAGTTTTCTCCCACCTCCACCCATGACTGGAATATGCTCCCCCTTCTCTTCTTAGAACTAGATTCCTTCAAGACTTCTCTCAAGTTGCCATAGCCAATTATAGGCTTTTCTTGACTCAAAACTGTTAGCCTTCCACCCTTTGAAATTATTTTCTGTCTATATACAATAAATGTAAGTTTCCTAAAGGCAGAGACTTTTCCATTGCCTAACACATAGCAGGCATTTAATAACTATGAATTGCAGTCTAAGGCAACTAGAAGGCTTTGCATAGCTTCGAAGCATGCCAGATGACAGCATAGTGTTAAAGACTAGTGTTAATAGGTTATTTTCAAAGAATAGCAAAAAGTTCATTTGGGCTACACTTGTTAGACTTAATAAAAGTTAGCAACTATGATAAAACTGCAATATAGATATGTACCTTCCATTACAATGATCAAACAATGATTATTCTTTAAGCATAAAAGGAAATGTTTTTCTATTTCTACTGTCCTCATTGCCAACATCTGCCATCTCTAATAGTCTCAGCCTTACAGAATGGGAGGGAATGAGGAGGGGATAGTTGGGGCAGGAGGTAGAGAAACATCTTTAAGATATATTCTTTTTTTTTTTTAAACCCTTGTACTTCGGTGTATTGTGTCATAGGTGTAAGATTGGTAAGGGTGGGCAATGGGGGTCAAGTGACTTGCCCAGGGTCACACAGCTGGGAAGTGGCTGAGGCCGGATTTGAACCTAGGACCTCCTGTCTCTAGGCCTGACTCTCACTCCACTGAGCTACCCAGCTGCCCCTAGAGAAACATCTTTAAAGAAAAACAAACTTTTTTTTCAGAACTCAGGTGGTATTATTTCTCCCTGTGGATACAATGAAGATTTCAATAAAGTCAGTTCTGTAGAGAATGACTGTCCAAAAGATAAACAGGCATTTCTCTCTTTTTGGTAAATCATTCACCTTAACTTAAAAATCATTTAGAAAGAGAAATCTGCCAAGTCAGTGGCCCTATTTCAGAATCCTTCATAATAAATGCTAGAGAAAATATCACCAGCTACATCCAAATTCTATTCTACACCACTTTTCCCACCCCTGAAATATATGTGCCTTGGATGAGTCCTAGTAACGTGTTTAACTAGCTTTAAAAATGAAAATGCAACTAGATGGTGTAGTGGTTAGAGTCCCAGGCCTAGAGTTAGGAAGACTTGAGTTTCAAATCTGACTTTAGACACTTAGTAGCAATATGACCCTGGGCAAGTCACTTATCCCTGTTTACCTCAATTCCCCATCTATAAAATGAGCTGGAGAAGAAAATAGCAAACTATTCTGATGTCTTTGCCAAGAAAACCCCAAAAAGGGGTCACAAAGAATCTGACACAACTAAAACAACTCAACAACAATGAAAATAAGTGATTTAAAATTTTTTGGTTTCTCAAGGTCTGTTATCAACTTGCAATGACGAATAAAGAGAGTTTACTCAAGTGTTTCTCTAATTCTTTCTTATCAACAAATTTTAGGCCATTTGCCTAAATCTGATTCTTTGATTTTTAAATTTAGGGACAACCTTTCATTCCTGGAATCTATGGACCTAAGATCCACATAAGATCAAACCAAAGAGGTGTTTACTAGGCAATCTTCCCCTTCAGATTATCACCAGCATCTTTTTCTCTTCCTGAAACTTCAGATATGAGAATACCTAAGGTTTCAAAAAATTCTATTTTTCTATCTAGTAAATCTGAACAGAAGGAGAGGGACAGAGAATGGGGGAAATAGCTCTGTCTATATACTTGAGTGGACAGTGGGTGTTGGGAAGCAAGAAGCAGACTTGGTCAATGGCCTAACAACCCCTTCCCAGGACAATCTTTTACCTGATTAAGAGTGAAATACTGTACATAATTTCAGACACCAAAATAATATTGAATGTCTTACACTTTGGACACATTTTGACATATCTAATATGATTTTATTCTTACAACAAACCTGAGAAGTAGACAGGATAAACATCATCATTCCCAGTTGACAGATTGGAAAGCTGAAACTCAATGAGGTTAAATGGCTTGCCAAGGCAGGTGGTCCCCATTTCTGTGATGTGATATATTCCAGGAAACTACCTCCAAAAGCAAATCAACCTAACAAAGAATCTGTTGGTGCTTGCTATTCAAACATGTTTGGCCTTCTCAGTGAAAATCATAAAACAAGCCAATAAAATAAAGGTGCAAAGAAGCAAAATATATTCATTTATTATGTCAAGCAAGTAGTGATGACATGAAAAGCAAGTAGTGATGACATGAAAAAGCAAGTAGTGATGACATGAAAAAGCAATAACAACCTGTAGTTATAGGTGTAGACATTTCCCAAGAAGACCCTGCATTAATATAAAGAACCCACAGAATTCTGGGAATAATTAAAAGACCTCTTCATTCTGTAATTTAAAAAACAGCAATGGATAACTTCCTTAAGTTTTTACTAGAACATGATTAATTAAAACTTATCCTAAATATTGCAACTTCTTTCACCTTTGAAAGAAAAAGAACTCTATCATATACTCAAGAAGAGAAACCCAAATTACTAAAACAAGTATTTCTCTCCCCACCCTCCACTTCACTGCTTCTCCCTCTGTCTCTCTCACTCCACTTTTCCATTCTGTCAGACCACAAAATGGATAGATGAATACTCATTTATCAGGCTCTACAAAGAAAAACATTTTCCACTCCAGGTACAGCATAATTATCTAGGATTTTCGACCCCAACAATTTTTCTGTGAAAAACAGCATTCAGATAGAACAACTCTGAAACCCTTAAATCACTCTGGAGTCAGTGTCATTCTCAATAGAAACAAATGCTTCAACATGATCACATGGCATAATCTACAAGTGTCTTAAGATTAAAGTGCTTGATAAATCAGGTATTATATTCTCTTAGAAAAGGAGCAACAGCAATGCTGAACAGTTTCCTATTATTCTGATCTGCAAAATATTTAAATCTGAACCCTCCTGGCTAGCAGTTGTCTTGCAAAATTACTTTGTCACTCTTTTCCCAAAATGCTATTTAACAGATTATATACTTTAGTAATCTAGTACATGGTGTCCTGTTCATGTAGATAATTGATATCTAACCACATACACAGTACTTTACAGCTAATATTAAGTTGATTTCCCTCTACTCTTTGAGATGTGTTTCACGTTTTCTAATATCAATAAATGCCTTTTGTTTCATTTTAAAATAGTTTCCATATTAATGCAGAATCTTCTCCTTTTTCAATAACCAAAATCTATTATCCTTGAATTTATAAGCCCAGAACTTTTTATGCACAGAACATACATAATTGCATCCCTATATTACACCTTCATTTTCAAAAGAGGATTGGGTACAATATTCAAAAGAATATTGTTCTAATAGTTCTCCTCCTAGGCACAGTAGGACTGGTTAAGTAAGGGAGAATAGTCTCTGCATAGGCATATGGCCATCCTTCTTGCTCTTGAATGGCTCACTCACACCAACTAGCACATTCCTAGGGTTCCAAGAGATAGACAACCACAACAGGGCTAAAAGTCAAATTTTTTCTGGGATCTAGAAGAAAGCCCTGTTGGGAGTGGCAGGGGAGAGATATATCACTACTCACCACTATAGCTCCTGAGCCCCCAGTGATGTACTTCTCATTGACAAAAAAGTCACCAAGACATCATTTGCTCTGACGCATAAAACATTCTTTAATGATAAGACAAAAGCAAAAATTGTAACAGTTGCTTAATCTACATCCAATCACATATCTTATAGAAACTTAGCAGAAAGGCATATGAAGGAGGAAAACTCATGATCAGGGCAATTCATAGTTATGAATTGTCTTTGCTACCTACTATAGTTCTAGTTCTCAAGTCTCTCCTGCTAGGCAAATTGGCAAATGCTTCTCTTCTGCACTTGAACTGATGAAACAGTGACAGCCTCTTTTAACATATAATCACCCTTTCAAAGGATTTGAGAAACTGTTATATTTTATAGTGACAAGCAGTTGCCTTAAGCATGGTCCAATAAGCTCTCAGTCTTTAAAACCTTTCTTTTTCCTCTAAAACCAAATGGCGCAATAGAGACCAATCAAGTACCTCTCAAAATTTTCACCTCTAAAGTGCAGATGATGCTGAAAAACAATACCCCACAATGAAGTAAAGTTTGGTTCCCTTTCAATCATCAAGTTCTCAGTCTTTTCTTCAGCTCATCCCCAAAGTGATTCTCATTTTCTAATCAAAAGAAACGATGGATGAAACTTTCTGGTCAACTGACTACTCCTGGTCTTGCCTTGCACTCCTCTCCTGCTGTACTTCATTGCCTCAAATGGTTCAAATAAGAGCCTCCAGGTGGTCAGTGGCTTATCTTTCCCTTTAGATGTAAAACTCACAGAACCTTTCTGTCAATTATGAAACTAGCAGCCAGTACTTAATCTTCCCATGGTCTCTACTTAGTTGAATTGCCAAGTTTTAACTTTGGAAACTCTAAAAGCAATTCCCTGTCAAAAATGAGGTGGGGGACCACAGTTCTTTGTATCTTTAGTCATTCATTTTTCCACCCTCAAACAGGTCCTCTCAGTCTTTTCATCTAAGGGATAGCTCTCATAATGAAGTTTCTCTTCATATTTTAATGGGAAAACTTTCCTTCACACATAGATTTTATCATTGAATCATGCACAAAAAAATTCTTTACTACCCTTTTCAGCAACCAAACTGTTCCCTTGGGAAAGGATGGTTTCCTTGTATTATCCATAAGTTGATTTAATCCTTTTTCTTTATAGCTGATTTTCTTCCCCCTTCAGCAAACTGCTTAAAAGGGACAGTACTTTATATCAGTCTTTCACCTTCCTGGCTCCCTATCTTGTAAGATAGGACAAGGAGGCTCATCAACTAGACTACAGCTAAAATAATCCCTTCCTCCATTCTTGTTCTCTATGAATAAAGAATTTTCTGAAGCAGTAAGATTAAGATTTTAGATACAGAACTGAAAGAGATGTTACAGGTCATGAATCCAACCATTTATTTTACAGATAAAGAAATTAAGGCTCAGAGAGCTGAATTTAACTAATAAAAATCTGAGGTAAGAACAGCTAGGTAGCACAGTAGATAGAGCTCCAGGCCTGGAATCAGGAGGATCTGGGTTCAAATCTGAAATCAGACACTAGCTGTGTGCTGTGTGACCTGGGAAAGCTACTTAACTCTATTTGCCTAGTTCTTGCCCCTCTGTCTTAGAATTGTTACTAAGATAGTGTAAGGGCAGAATTGGGGGTAAATCAAGGATCACTAAGCACACATCTGGTAAGTGGACTGAAGCTGGCCCCATGGAATCCTGAGGGGGTTCCGTTTGGGAGAGGCAAGTGAAGGACGGGTTTTTCCAGTGAAGATTCTGAGGAGAAGCCAACTGCCAAAAATTCCTAAGAAAACATTCAAGCTCTGGGGGTGGGGGGTTATGGAGGGTTATGGGGGGTATTGGAGTTGATGGTTGTGGGTGGCTGGGAGGATCTGGACAGGAATTTAGCTCTTCTGAACCCAAAATTCAGGGGCAATCTGGAGATTTCAACAGCTAAACCTTTCTACTGACTTCATTGCCAACAAAGAAGAAGCTGAGAGAGTTGTGCTCCATAATTGGCCATAGTGCCCAGACTCCGGTGGGAACAGGCTCTTGGGGGACCCTTCCTTGATCCATCTTATACCCCTTCCTTGCAGTTATTCCCCTGTTTGTTAGCTATTGTTAAGGATAGGATATTGTGAGGAAAGGGGGAGTCAGTTTCTGAGCCCAAGCTACAAAAGAAACCAGAAGTGCTCTCTTGTTGTGGGGTTCATAGTTGATAGAAAAGTTATTCCAGTTCTCTCCTTCCTCCAAATCCACAAATAACCCGTACCCTGTACCCTGTTATCCTGAATTCCCTTATCTTATAATAAATCTTTATTAGTTTATTAGTGGTAGCTTGGGGCTGTTACTTTGAGGGGAAGAAGACTGATCTTGTGGCTGAGGGGAAGATGAATACCAAACGCCAACTTGAAAGGTAAAGCTACTTGAACTTAAGAGTGGGGAGGCTTGTCTCAGCATTACTGGCACTGAGGGTGGGGTCCAACCCTCTAGGGTCACAAATGAACACCTTCCTTCAACATCCCCACTATAGCTTTGCCAGTTTGGGAACCTCTTTGAGTTTATTCTCTCATAGGACTTCCCTGTGGAGGAGGGTGAGTGGTTAGCTGCTCTGGCCCACTGATAACTATCAGGTGGGGGTCCTGATAAACACATCCCACACCATCAATACTCACCCCCATACAACAAAAAAAAAGGTTTAAAAAAATTAATGAGGCAAGACTTGACTCACAAGTTCAGCATAAGAAATCTGTTCTCATGTACATACAAAGACTTTTTTTTTCAAGATCCTTGTGCATAAAGTTCAATTCTATTATATAAGCAAAAACCTATGCCCAAGAGGAAGCTGAGGGCAACTTCTAATTACTACATAACTAATAATATGCATCATACCCTTGATATTCCTATGAGATAGAGGACAGATCATTATGCTTATTATTATTATGCTTAGACCTCACAGAAGTTTCCAAGTAGCAAATGGAGAATAAAAGGAGGGAAAAGGGAGAAATTATTTCCCAATAAACTAAAATATCACAAACTCCATATAACCAAAGTTCTTAAATTATTGTTACATATGAAATGTACTGTATTGCAAAATACAGTATTTGCCTATCTATGGCTTATCCAGAACTCCAAATCTCTTAATTTGGAGATGAAGGCCTACAAATTTCCCTTCATATCTCCTAGAAATTAAATATAACATTTCTACAGGATTTTAAATTTCTTTTGACTATTATTCCTATCTTTTATTATTATTTTTCTTCTAATCCAAAATCAGGGTTAATCATTAACATTTCTTGAGTCTTTATGTTATACATATTGTCACATCAGGAGGAAATTAATAATCTATTAAATAAATGAAGTAATCCCAAACATAATTTTATTAATGGCTATTCAAAAATACCTGTGGGATTCTCTTTTCAATTTCATGATAAAATTTAGAAATATGAAAGAAAAATAATCCAAAGAAAGTTCTCAAATTTATGTAGACTACAAGATACATAAGATTCCCACCCCAGCCCAGGGAGAGATACTTAAAATACTGGGAAAACCAAAGGCCTAACAGGTTTGGCAAATTCTACTTCCTTGATTGTTGCAGCTAAATTAATCAAAAATAGTTCAAGACATCAGTTGTATAAATGAGAAACAGAAACTTTTCTCCAAGAAAACCTTTCAAGTACATACGCCTGATTACAAATCTTTGAAGTATACATTACTGATTATTCAACTTGAATATATTACACACCTCAGAGAAACATAAAGCAGTCTGTTCATAGGATATGCACAAACATACACACACACAACTAAAAATACATCTAAAAAACTGGCTGGGAAGGAGGAATTTTTCTTAGTCAAGAGCCTGGCATAGGCAGGTTAGATGTATGTGGTATAGTAAACAATGCTTATTAATGCAAATACAAGTTCCAGGGACATATGCACATGCGCCTGTGCACACCACACACACACACACACACACACACACACACACACACAGGAAGGCAAAATGGAGAATAAATTCTTATTAAAAATTCAGTTACAGTGAGATTTATCTATATTGCAGAGCTCATTTCCAAATCCAGTGAACTGATCAGCTACCATTTATCATTTAAACCTAGGTGAGCAAATGGGAAATTAGCATTCTTTTTAATTAGTCCCAATTAAATCAACAAGACCAGAGGAAGGCAATTTCACTTTCTGATTAAGATTCTCCAACCACCATCATTCAATATTGTTCAAGACAATCTTACAGTCTTGTTCTATTAAGGTTTATCCCTAAAATATTTTATTCCAGTTTTTAAGACAGTCAGGCTTAGTAGTACATTCATTAGATTTGATTCTGTTCTGACTATAAATTCTTAAGATCAGAAAATCCCTAAGTCACCTCTTTAGTGGTTGAAGGAAGGATTGCATGTTAAAAGTATCAACAATTAGTACTGTGAACGATCTAAGAATTGTACACTCTTTGCTCCTTCCCCCACCTTCCCATTCTACCCTACACAGTCACTGCAGAAGTGGGCAAGGACCACACAGAACTGGGAGCTATTTCATGTTTTACTACTTTGTGTATTTCTGTGGCCAAGAAAACTAAGTCATTATCTAATGCCCAGTATTCTGGTAGTGTCACTCTGAACTAGTAAGGTTGGTCCTTGAACAGTAAACACAATAATTTGTCACTGAACTCATCCTCAAAGCCTTTCTAGCTTAGTAGAAACTGCCAGCACTTGTGCCCCATGAGCATAACATTGAAGAACTAAAAAAAAAAAAATGAAGCAATGACCCTATAATGACCCTATTGCATTTATTAGATATAGCTAACCAATGCAAAAGAGTTACCATGAGATGGTTCAAATAGACTAGTTTGGTTCTGTTATTTTCTAAAAAATAAAACAACTTTTATAATAACTATTAACAAAAACAAACTAATTAATAAAAGGATTAAAACTGACATAAAACCAAAAGTGTTTAACCAAAGTAAAAACAAGTAATAAATAAGCAAAGCAACTGGTTTTATTCTGTAACCCTTTCCAGGTGTACCTGATGTTCAACTACCTTTGGAATTATTTATAATTGAAAAAGACCTCAGGTTGTCTATTCTAACACCTTCATTTTATAAATGAGGAAACCGAGACCAGAAGGTGACAAGTAACTTTTCCAATGTCCTAAAGGTAGCAAGTGGCAGAAAAAATAAAGAAAGAAAACCTGGATCATCAGATTTCTAGTTGAATTAAAAGAATATATAGCTCTGGTCCTGCTCATTTGATTTCATTTTTTATCTTTTCACATTTCCTTGAATGCATTATTTTTTATGGTGTGTTAAAATGTATTTCAACTAGCCTCCACTACTGGACAGTTAGGCTATTTCCAGTTCTTAGACCACAAACACTTGATCTCTTTGCCACACAAAGAGACATGGCAGCAAAGAAAATCACTGTTTTGGAGTATGAAAACTATTATGAAGGAGGAGCCCGGAAGAAGATAAGCAACATTGCTTTACATACAAAAAGGAAAAGGAAGACAAAGAAAAATGAACTTGTAGAGAGCATGGCATTAGAACAAGAAGATAAGAGACTAGAATAGTTCTGGCAATGCTTCACAGGGCTCTACTGTCATTAAAAATTAGTAGAACCACAACTTTAAGACCCTGCCAATTCAGTCTTTGTTGTATTATGTTAAGAAGTAGAAATAGTTCTGTACTTAAGAAGAAATTGGGAAGAATATCTAGATCTTACCAAATATGCAAAAAATGGGATTAATATTCAAGACCTGAAAAAGTGAACAATTCTAAGAGAATAGAAAAGAATAAAAATGTTAATTTTTCCAAAATAACTTTGTAAAAACAACCAAAAAGACATAAAAATATCTTCATGTGCCTTCTAGAAGACTGGTATACTAGTATTCTGAGGGAATCCTTGATGAAAATATAAAAAGGCAATGGATGGAGCTTCACAGGCAATTTTCACAGAGATACTGAAAGAGATAAAATTTATAAGATCCCTGAGTGTCTATTATTTATTAATAAACAGGCATTTGACTGGGGGGGGATACCACTATAGTACAGAGGTACTTAACCTAAAATGCATGAATTTTTTAATATATAATTTTGATAACTACATTTCAATACATGTATTTGGTCTCCTTTGTGGTCCTAGATATCTTATTATAAGCATTTAATAATAATAATAACAATAATAATAGCTAACATTTATATAATGTTCACTATGTGCCAGGCATGATTCTAAGGGCTTTACAATTATTAACTAATTTGATCTTCACAAGGACTTTGGGAGTTAGGTGCTATTTTTATTCCCATTTTACAGATGAAGAAAATAAGGCAAACAACAATTAAGTGATTTGCACAGGATCACACAGCTAGTAAGAATCTAAGGTTGAATTTGAAGTCAGGGCTTCCCACTCCAAGCCCAAAACCCAGTATTCTAGCCACTGGCCCATCTAACTGCTTCTTAAAATATATAATTCAGAGACGATATCCATGGGCTTCACTAGACACCAAAGGGCTCCCTAACACAAGAAAAGAATAAAAACTAATTTTCTTCAAATAAGGGGTTTTGTGTATATGTTTATACATGTTTATGTGTATATAGATAATGTAGCTTTATATATAAATACATATATATATACATATATATATAAGAATATATACGTAAGAATATATATGTAATTCTATGAGAGTTTTTTCCCAATAGGAAACAGAGGAGGAAGGAAAAAATAAATACAAACTGAAAAAAATTGTTTTTAAAAAAATATTATGCAACCATAGAGACAACTTGAATAACTGAGTATTGACATAAAATAAGGTTTAAAAAAGGAAGGCATATACACTTAAGGCATTCATATCAAGAAAAATGGCCAATGAAGAATATGAAGGAAAATCATTATTGATAGTAAAGTTCTCCAAATGTTCCCAATCATTAGACTAATTGAATTGAGCCCTTACCCTATAAATCTTCCTAAGGGAAATCTAAAGGAGAGCATATGGGATCATTCCAATTATCCATATTGGAAAATAAAGTCAATTAAAAAAATGTATTACCCAGACTACATACAATGGACTGAGTCCAAGATTTAATAAGAGAAAGCCATAGAATTAGATCACTTTTAAGAAACTTCAGTTTTCAATACCCCAGGTTAATCATAATATTCTCTCAGTGATACTATATGACTGAACAATCAGAGAACACTGTGATCTCCGAAGTAACTAAATTACAAGTAACCCAAAGGACAATGTAAAAATACATTATAAGCATAAATAGGCCACAGCATGTTACCAATGATAACATGCTTTCATGAAGTGATGGAAAATATCATTAAGGACATGTACAATGGGAACAGGGACAGGCTGGATAATCAGCAAAGAGAAAAGACTGATAACCCAAGGGTTACATTATATCATCTTCCTTTTGGTTCAGCCCTTGGATAGGCCTTACAAATATCTCCAATACACCCAAGTTTAAAAAAAAAAAAAAAAAAAAAAAAAGGAAAAAGCTCTCCAGAGCCTAGGGAAGAGAAGGTGGGTCAGGGAAAATATACTTTCAGGAATTATTGGAAAAGTTTGGACAAGATCAAATAGAATTAAAGACACAGAGGGTCATAATTTGTGGAGAGTCACCCACACTGATGAAATTATTTTTCTATACAGTTGTCAAAGTATTCAAGTTCCCTGAAACAGGATTGTACAACTACTTTCAGCAAAATCCATTTTCTTAATATTAATTTATGTTTGGATGAGGAAAAAATTCCAAGCTATATAATAGTAGGAGTAATGATACTAATAATAGTAGCTAATATTAATATAATGCCATAAGGTTTAATCTTAAACAACTAACACAAGGTCACAGCTAGTAAATGTTTGAGGCCCTTTTTGAACTCAGATCTTCCTGATTTCAGGCACAGCACTCTATTTACTGTGCCTCCTAGATGCCCACCTCAGCTACTACCTCCTGTAAGAAGTCTTTACTAATTACTCTCCTGTTTATAATATACTTTCATCTTTGGATTTCAAATAACATTTAATGTGGATTTACGCTTTCAGTAACTCAATATATATTTATTAACAACCACCAGACACTGTGCTAAGCACTGAGAATACAAAGAAAAGCAAAAGACTTGGCTGAAACGTCTCATAAAACAGAGTAGCATAAAACAAAACTGTAAAGATGGGTGGAAATTAAGGAAGATCTATAACACTAGGCTAAGGAGTATTGTTTTTATCTTATAGGCAATGGCAAGTCATCGAAGCTTTTTGAGCATAGAAAGGAGTGACATGATCAGACCTTGTAGAACCCAGAAAGAGTCAGAATTAAAAATCCAGACCCATGTATAATATTATAATGAAACAGGCTTTTCTGTAGGAATTCCTAACTTACAGACCTTTGGCTTCCAGACCTTAGGCTTCCAGACCTTCCCCTCCTTACCTGAAGGAATTCCTTCCAGACATTCCCCGCTTATCTGAAGGGACCGCCCACCTCCCAGACCTCTCCCCTGCTGGACCACTTAACTTGGATACCTCCCCCTATCCTGCCTCCTGCTGCCTACCACTCTATAAATACCCAGGTCAGGCACAGCTCATGGTCACACATCAGACTTACAATGTGAGACCCTTAGTTTAAACTAAGACAATAAAGTCCCTTTGCATCTTGCACTGGTGGTTCAGACTCAGTTACTGGGATAATTCTCTGGGCACATCAACCTGTGCCTTAGAAATGTCATAGAGGAGGTAAGCATTTGGAGAGGGAAGACAGAAATTTAGTAGTACAGATGAGAAGTAATAAGGTCCTAATCAGGGGCATAGTTGCATGAGTGAAATTATGAAGGTATAACAAATAAAATTTGGAAACTAATTGGATAGAGAATGGGGGAGGGAGAGGGAAGAGGAAAGGATGTCTGTGCAGTTATAAAACTGAACTTCTGGAAGGAAAATGCAACTCTCAATAAAAATAAAGGGAAGATAGTGAGTTGTTTGGGATATGTTAAGTTCTGGATGCCTCAGGGCATCAAAGGGAAAATATTCTGTAGGCAGTTGACTGGACCATGCAATGGGTTCAGGAGAAATCAATTCTGTGTATGTAGATTTTTTTAGTCATCATTGTAAGAATGACACTTGAATTCATGAAAGTTAATGGGATACCTAAGAGAGAGTAGATGGAAAGAGAAGAAAGTTTAAAAAGAAATAAACCTTTAGGAACACTTAAGCTAAAGGGGCTGAAGATGAATGATAATTCAGCAAGGGAAAATGAGATGGAATAAATAGACAGGCAAAAGGAGAATATAAATAAACGAACATAAAAGGAGCTAAGGATTGAGAGAATTTTTTAAATTTTATTTTTATTATCATGCAAAACATATTTCCATATTGGTCATGGTTGTAAGAGCACACTCATAACCAAAACCCCAAAATAAAACCATAAATACACTGATATAAAAGATAGTATGCTTTGATTCACATCCATCTGACTCTGACAGTTCTTTCTCTGGAGGTGGATAGCATTCCCCATCATGTCTTTCAGGATTGTCCCAGATCATTTCATTTGCTAATAGTAGCCAAGTTTGTTTGAGAGAATTTCTAGGTCATCAGTAGCAAAAGCTAAAGAGAAGTCAAGGAGGCTAAAAACAATAAGCAAAGCTAACAGATTTAGAAATAAAAGTTCAGGGCAACATTGAAGAAAGAATCCTCAGTTGAGCTCTGCAATTGGAAGCCAGACTGCAAAGGATTAAGAAATAAATGACCAGTGAGGAAATAGAAGCATCAAGTCCAGATGATTCTCTCCAAATTTAGAAAGGAAAGGAAAGAGGTACAAGATTATCACTTAAGCTGTGAACATTTTAAAATATGGGGCAGAATGAATAATGGGACAAGCTGCTATAGGAATTAGAAGTTTACAAAGAGGCTTTATCAAAGAGAAAATTCACCTCTTCCTCAGAAACAGGAGTAAAGGACAACATAGCTGAAGATAAAGAGAGATTTTTGAGATATGTCATAGGGAACTCACAACAGAAGTCTTCTCACTAAAGTAGAAGATAAGAATATCTGTTGATAAAGTGGTATGATGGGTCTTGGTAACTTGAGGAAGGAAGAAAATATTTCAAACAATTGCTGAGATTAGTAGGATAGAGTCAACTAAGTAAAAACAAAATGTTTACAATGAAAACAGTAAAAATCTAGTTGAAATTCTGTAACATGATTTTGCATTGAACTCTATCAACAGAGAGATATGACTTCCCTCAGCCTCATTCAGCAGTTCAGGAGTGGAGAAGGCAAATGTTGGACATGATCTACAGCTGGTTATTAGCCAGGCCTGAACAGTAGTAGGGCAAGGGAACAAGGGAGTCAAGGATGAAGAAAAATATGTGGATGCATTGGCTAATGGCTAACACAGCTATACAGGGAGGAAAATGAGGCCAGAGTAGGAATGATAGGCTAGGAAGGATGGAAGTACTAATAGTAAAGGTGAGGAAGAAGACTAGGTTTATGAAATATAAAAAAAGAAAGATGGAAAAACAAGAAATTATTAATATGGTAGCCAATTTCAGAATTCAAATTCATAGAAATAGCACTGTTATGGATAATGATAAAATCTAAAACAAAACTTCTATAGCTGACTACAGAAGAATAAAACTATAGGTCTTGGGACTTAAGGAGACTCATGACTTGGGAGGCCAGGGAATTTAAGGGGGCATATCAACATCTCTATTGAGATCTCTTAATATAAGGCCAGGGGTTGGTATCAGTAACCAGACCATCCAATAGAAATCCTTGACAAAGGAGGGAGAGTAATCTGGAAACTTGTACATCATAGCAAAAATGATTTGTACTAGGTGATTTTGAAAAAGTGAATTTCAAAAGAGGAGAGGTCCCTAAGTAGTGATGATAATGCCCGGGGGAGGCCTGGAAGTGTTGGAGAACAATGACAACTCCAATTCCTGGCCTAGTAGGTAAAGGGCATAGAAAGTAAGAGAGGTAAGGATGCAATGGCTTCTCTAGGAAGATTTCTACAAACAAGAGAGGCTAAAGAAAGACCCCGCTAAGAATCAGTCCCCTGGTCTGGAAAAATCACTTGAAAGACAGAGTTCTATTCCAAAGAAGTTTTTACTTTATGATCACAAAGCACAAGGTGACTGGTTCTAGGCATCATCCCCCTGTTTGTCATCAGACAGAAACACTGCATGGCCAAACATGCAAAACAAACAACAAAAGAATACCTAACCATGATGCAAATTAGTCGGTTAGATAAAAAAGTCTCTAGGCTCCTGTTCTCTTTTGCATTCATTCCTTTTCCTCAACAGGGACAATGGTTCAGACTATAGCATTTAACTAAAACCATAAATATTTACTCAAATAAATTCTCCAGCCCCAAGATCAAGAATACAAATGAGACCTACTATCTCAACAAGCATTCTTCTATAACACAGTTTAGCACAAGTTATAACTCACGGGTGATAAAAAATCTGGATTTGGGTTTTCCTGGAATTATAAAATTGATAAGTTGATAAATCCAATCTAGTTCTAATTTACTGTAAGAAATTGAAGAATAGTACATTTAGTACAAATTGACATCACCACCAATTCAAATCTCTGTATTCCTTTTCAGTCCTAATGTAAGGAAGAGATTCATTTTCCACCCTAATTAATCAAATCAACTGGACTGTGAAGTGAAATTTTAAATATGTAAACAGGATGATTTATACCTTGGAGTCTCTTTATGAGGTATGATACTCTTGATTAGGTCTGGAAAGAAACTCTTTCAATTGACTGAAAGGATCAATTATATCCAGTAAGTCTGTATTTTTGTATTCATTCCTGAACTGGGAGTGGAGAAAGGGAAGGTGCTGCGCCAGCACCCAACATATATATTTACTTATTTACTTTCTCTTCTGTTCTTTATGTTCTCTGAATTACTTACTTTCCCCTCCAACTTCCCTTCATACATACTCTTCCATTGCCAAAACAGACAACATACCTGAGCCTTTAAGATCCTTAGAACACCTAAATTCAGCCCAAACTATTGTCAAAATACTGTCAAATAGACTCCTAAGCAGACACTGACCTGTTGAAAGTGCTAATCATGAAATTCTATCAATACTGACATGTGGACTTTAATAAACTGAGCAAAAATTTTTGCAAGGTTCCCTCCATCCCCTTTTATCTACATTCCAGCAACTATTGTTGGTATAAAATATGAAAGACAATGAAAGCAAAGGAAAAGTTTCAAAAAAAAATCAATCAACATTTATTAAGCTCCCAATTTGTGCCAGGCACTGTGCTAAGCACTGGAATAATAGGTAGAGGATAGCAGCAATTGAATCTGTATCTTTACCAAGAAAAGGCAAAAGAGATCACAACTGAAAAATGAACATACAACAGAAAACATTTTGATTTGAGAGGACCATTACAACTTTATTGCATGTTAAACCCATTCATACCTTCTACCTTCTAGCCAAGCAGGCCTATTTGTTGTTTCTTGGACATAATGCTTCATTTCTATATCCTTACATAAAATATATCCCATTCCTGGGATGCTTTATTTCTTTCCACACCTCTACCTCTAGTTTTCCTTCAAGATATAGATCAAGAGTCCTCTGCAGATCCCAATGGGGTCCTCTTGAGCCATATTGACATTACTTTGAATGTGAGAGATAGCAAGGAGTCACATGTAGAGAACTCACTTCAGGAGACATCAATTCAAGTTCATTTCTGACATATTACCGACTCTGTGACACTGGGCAAGTTGTCTAAATTCTCAGTGGCCCTAGGCAGCTCTCTAAGGCTACAAATTTCAGAACAGCTGATCATGTGCATTGATCAAAGGTATTCTGTACCCACAGAGTTTCCTAAGTTGATGAAATCATATCAATGGAAGTATGGATAAAATTTTTATTCCAAATTGTCATGGGGTTTCCCTCAAATAGAATATAATTTCCTTGAGGGTATGGGTTGTTTTATTCTTGTCTTGGTAACCTCAGCATAAAAGGTAATTAAATGCTTATTGAAGTTTGAAGTGTGAAAAGAAATTATCTTTTAACTCCCTCTCCCCGCCCCCCCAAAAAAAGAAACCTATTCAAATAATTCCTTCCACAGACTTTAAGCTCCAGACAAATTGTACAAATTGTTTTGGCCACTTAAATGTACACTACATCCTCATTTCTCTTAACTCCTGCTCATAATATAACTTGATTGGTTTCACTGTGTTTTAATGCTGAAGACCCAAATCAAATACCACCCCCTTAGAGGCCAGCTAGGTAGCTCAGTGGATTGAGAGCCAAACCTAGAGACAGGAATTCTCAGGTTCAAATCTGGCCTCAGACACTTCCCAGCTGTGTGACCCTGGGCAAGTCACTTAACCCCCATTGCCTAGCCCTTACCACTCTTCTGCCTTGGAGCCAATACACATTAAGGTATGGATTTTAAAAAATTGTCACCCCCTCTAGGAGCTTGTTCTGACCTTTTTATCCATGAGGCAGCTAGGTAGAGCAGTGGATAGAATGATGGGCCTGGAGTCAGGTTCAAATCTAGGCTCATATTTTTACTAGTTGTGTGACATTGGACAAGTCACTTTTTATTGGAGATGTGAGTCTTGTGACTTCTAAATAAGATGCATGAGATTCTTTGGAGATCATGCATTAGACTGGTGATTTTACATTTAGGGAGTGATATGAAGAGAGAAAGAATGAAAGGCTAACTACTGTCTGCCTCAGTTTCCTCAACTACAAAATGAGAATAATAAAGGTACTTACCTTGCAAGGTTGTTGTGAGGATCAGATGAGATATTTTAAAGTTCTTAACATGGTGCCTGACACCTAGCATGAATCATACAAATTCTCCTGCCTCTGACCATGACAATGATCTTCTTTTTCAGACTTCAATTACAACACTATTTTATAATGTATGTATTAAATATCAAAGTACATTTAACTATTTGTATAGCTATGTTCTTCCTCTATTAGACTGGAAACACCATGAAAGTAGCCACCACTGCTTTTGTAAACTTCATAAATTTTCCAAGGTCTAACATGTTACTGTGCTTTATCCACAGCAAAGGCTTAAAAAATTTCTATTGAATTTTAAAATTATCTCCCTGAAAATGTTATACAGGAAGACATTTTATACAGTGAGTGACCACTGAGAGCCACAAAACCAATTCTAGCATTATTCAAAGAGCATCTATAATGTGAATCTGCTAATGCTTATATTTTTGGTTGCTTTCTAATAGCATTCAAGTGAAATCATTTGCAAATGTCTACAGTTTTCTTTAAAATACATAAGAAGGAAACCTCTATTGAATATCATAGTTTTCATTAAACCAAAGAGAGATGGGAGCCAATCTGGTCTTCTTCAGTGCTATTAATCAATGGCAGATGGAGGCTTATATAGGAAGTACCTGTAGTCTCAGAATTTGTCATTAGTAGGATTTTATCATATCTGCCTGATTAGTTTAAATGGATTGTGTGCTGCAATCTTTATATTTTAATCACCTAGATAGTACAAAAATATGAAATATGATTTCCTAAAAAGCAATGTACTATTGTAATACACAGCAATTTGCTGTTAGCAATTTGCATACCATAATATTCATAAATGAACATTTAAGTATATTTGTTTCGAGTACCTTCCTGAAAAAGGAAACTAAAATGTTTACTATGCTATCAAGCAATGTATAGTGTTCTTGTCTCCTCTCTCCTCTCCTACCACCTTTGCCACAGTTCTAGAGTAGTTACCCACCCCATCATCTCCAATACTTGATTTATCACTTTTTCAAGTAACAGAACCTATCCATTACCTACCACAAAAAAAAAAAAAAAAAAAAACAGACCAAGAGGTCTAGAATATTTATTCACACAAAGCAAAATGTCAAAATTAGAAAAGGAAACCAGTGGTTTTCATGAATTCATGTTTCGGATAGTAACAGATAGTAAAGCCTAGCTAGTGGTTAGACTGGTCTGAAGAAAGCTCTATGAGTCAGGAGTCTAGACTTTTTTTTCTTGAGGTCTGCTGATGATTCCCTCTGTGACCCCTTTGAGAAGACAATTATACTCTTTATGTTTCTTTACTCCTCCTATTCTTCCTTTTCCCCAAGCCTTTCATTCTTTCTCTCCCCATCTCACTCCCTAAACATAAAATTACCTACAATCTCCAAAGAATCCCATGCATCCTACTTAGAAGTCATGGGACTCACATCTCTGATGAGAAATGACTTGAAATAGAAAGGCTCATACAGAAACAGTACAGACATGTGACTAAAACAAAACGACCAAGAGCGTATTTGGTAAGGAAGTAAACAAAGGCCATCAAAAAGCAAACCACCAAGTAACAACCAAAAGCCAAAACAATGCCCCCAGAATTAAAACCTTTAACCATCAAATTGGCCAGAGTTTTAATAAGTCAAGAAGCATTTTTAAGCAATTATTATGTGCCAAGGATTGCTCTAATTTCTAGAATACAAATGCAAATCTCTGTCCTTAAGGAGTTTACTAGGTTCTAACCAGGAAGACAACATCAAGAATTTGGTGCTCGGGGTTTAATTAAAATTACTAATGATTTTGCCTCAAAATCCTCTTCTAATTAAGAAAACCAATTTAATCTCCAAAATTACTATTGTAAAAGATTCTTGTGAGAGAAAGATTATTGGGTTGGACAGAAAGGATCTGTTGTTTTGGTTTTTTTTAAGTTGTCTTTCCCCCTCCCCCAACAAAATAAGCTGTATTATCTCAGCTGAGTCATTGAGTTTCTAGGGGCCTCAGCTTCCTCATCTCCAAGATGAGAGAAGTAAAACAGATCATCCCTAAAGTCTTTTGAGTTCTGAAAATCTTATAGATAGCTAGAATTATTAATAACAGTGTCTGTAAGCATTATTATGATTGGTAGCTTATATTTCCACAGAATTTTACAGTTTAAAGTGCTTTGCGTTTTATGAAGAAAACGTTTATGGAGTCTTATTAGAGGAAGGAGTTAAAGAGGAAGTTCAAAAGAATCCCAGACTTGAGAATACCCTTGGAACAGCAGTGGAAAGCAATGGATAGAGGAACTGCTCTGAGGCACTCACCCCTGCAACTTATTGCATGTCCTCTGGCAAATTGCATCTCTCAGAGCTTGTTTGCTAATTTAAAATGGGAATAGCATTTGTACTAAATACCAGATAGAATTGTGGTGAAGAGACATATTAAGGAACATATATAAAGGGCTTTAGAAATGTCAATTGCTATTTCTAATGTTGCTATTTAAATATATAAAGGCATCAAGAATATAACTGGATGGAAGACCAAAACAAAGATGAAAAGAAAACAATGAAACTTTTTGAAGAATAATATTTGTGAGAAGATTTATAGTGTCTATGGAAATTTTGTTGGTTTTGCTTAATTGAGGGGGAGGATATTGTTGTTGAGCCATTTTTCAGTCATGCCCTACTCTTCTTCATGACTCTATTTGGGGGTTTCCATTTGTTAGAGCCATTTCCTTCTTCAGCTCATTTTATAGATGAGGAAACTGAGGCATCCAGGGTTAAGTGACTTGTCCAGAGTTGCACAGCTAGTAAATGTCTGAGGCCTGATTTGAAATTAAGAAGATAAGTTTCCCTGATCCAGCACTCTAACCACTGTGTCACCTACCTGCCAATGGATTTTCCAGTAGTAATATTTTTTTTTACTTATCACATGAGGTTGAGAGTGTATCAGGTCCTACAGAATGTGTAAGACATTCCCTAAGATCATAGAATCATTGGTTTAAAGCTAGGACTGAATTTAGAGGCTTTAAAGTTCAACAATCTCATTTTACATTTGAGAAAACTGAGGCCAATGGGGCAAACATGGGCAGCTAGGTGATATAGTGGATAGAATAGACACTCTTGGGTCAGGAAGACTCAGTTCAAATCCAGTCTCAGACACTTACCAGCTGGGACCCTGGGCAAACCACTTAACTTTGTCTCAGTTTCCTCACCTGTAAAATGAGCTGGAGAAGGAAATGGCAAACTGTTTCAGCATCTTTGCCAAGAAAACCACAAAAAGGGTCACAAAGAGTCAAACGACAGAAACAACTGAACAACAACTACAAAAAAAACTTAACAGCTTCAATGCTAGCCTCCTGAGATTCTATAATCTAGAAGTCTAGAAGAGTTTGCATCCTCTATAACTCCCCTGGGAAGAGATAACTGTGCCTTGACATATTCTGACCTCCTCAGAGATGATTTTAAAGCAATTCCAGGTTATCATTTCATAATCCGTTATGATTACATGCATACATCGTTTCAAAAACAGTCTCTCATTTGAAACATTATAGATAAAGTATTTGATCATTTGATCCAGTTGATCATTGTCCAATCTACTGTGATGACAGCATTATTCTGATGGATGATGTGTCATTCATTGTTAGCCATTTTATCACAAACTAGTTAATAACCTTCCATGGTTGCATCAAAAGACAGCCAGTTATTTTGGCTGTTTTTAAAAAAATAAATGTTGCTTAAACTTTAGATAAATGGAACATACCTTTTTTTTTTTCATTTTTGAGTGTGACTCACACTCACACTCAAAAAAACAGTTTTAAAGATTGCTTTTCAACAAAATCACCTTCCAGAAACTCACAGTGATAGGGTGGGGCTGGGAGGTGGGAGGGGGATATTTGTTTTTCCACAATTCTCCTTTAACCACTAATGCTAGGCTGTGGCAAGTGGGTATCTATCCACACCTTTAATCTTCATCGTGCCATCATTCAATGAGCTAATCATATACATTTATTAAGATTAATCTTCAGTTCAGAATATTAGTAAATAAAAAGGTAGTTCATGCAAATTGTAATTTGTAAATAAAATTCAACTATCCTTTCCCAAACTTCCCCACTTTTAATCTAGAATAAGTAACTGGGGAAATTAGTTGGTTCAGTGGATGGAAGGTCAAGAGGTGGAAGGTCCTGGATTCAAATGTGACCTCAGAAATTAATTAGCAAAATTAGTTGTCTGATCCTGGGCAAGTCACTTGACCCCTGCCGCCTTGCTCTTACCACTCTTCTGCATCAGAACCAATACCTAGTGCAAATTCTAAGGCAAAAGGTAAGAGTTGTGTGTGTGTGTGTGTGTGTGTGTGTGTGTGTGTGTGTGTGTGTGTNTGTGTGTGTGTGTGTGTGTGTGTGTGTGTGTGTGTGTGTGTGTGTGTGTGTGTGTGTCTGTGTGTGTTTAAAAGAGTAAATAATCAATTAACAGCTCACAGAGGGCACAGAGAAGAACAAAGTCTTCAAAAGAAAGTGTCCGTGATGGTGCCTTCTTGGAGGTCCCAGAAAAGCATCAGGAGCGTAAAGGTAATAAGTAAATATAGAAGTAGCTCTTCTGAAACTAGTAAGGGATCAGACTGAATTGATATTGCTTTCTTCCTATATAGTCCTTGAATAGCTCCTGGAGGGATCAGAGACAGTGAGAACTTAAAGGTTGATATTTTCTCCTTAGTTAAATAAGGCAGGAAAGAATGTTTTAACATTGAATGACCATATATGTATGGTTTGGGTAATCTTCCTGACAATCTGGTGTGAACCCATCATTGAATAAAGATAACCCAGAAGGGGTAAATGAAGTAGGGTATCAGAAGACCTTGAGAAGAGAGAGACTGGGCAAAAAATCCTTTCCATGTCTACCATTATCAAGCTGTCTAAATGAGCTCCTTGATCAACAAACATCCTGATACCCAGTACTCAAAATAGTACAGATGAAGGCCAGTAAGGGGAGAGTGTAATGAAATTAGAGGGGAAAGGTTATAAAGGTTATAAAGGAAAAAAGCTCTTTTCTTGACTGATCAGAAATACTACAGCTTTTCCCTAGCTTGCAAAAGGCTTGCTAAACTGATTTCATTTTATGGGAAATAAAGTAACAAAGAGCTGAAAAACAAAAGTAACAAAGTCATTGGGCAGCTGTGTTCATGTTGTAAATTCTCACACTCAAATGACTGTCATTTATTAGCAACAAACTGGATTTAATCTAAGTTTCTAAAATAACAAGTAATAACTTTTTTGAGAAAAGATAAATTCTAGTGTTTCAAACACATAGATCTGAAAACTATAAGGATCAATGGAATCTAGCTATGCTTAGGAATTAGGCAACTATCTCTCAGATCAAGGACCTAACTAACATGGCAGAAGGAGTCTATGATTTACCTTCAGTCAAATGATTAGTTAGTGGCAGAGTTTAACCCAGAATCCTGGTTCCCTGACCTCCAATCCAATATATGTTCTTCCTAGGCTGCCTCCTTACTCCTAAACTCATGACTTGTTTAGATATATACTTTCTATCCAGTGACACTCAAGGAATTGTCCTTTCCAAGAAGTAATTTTGCATTTTTTGAAATCACAATTATGGATATTTAGGCTTCATAATGTTGTAGCAATGAAAGGCAGCATGGAATAATACAGGGTTCTTAGCTTTTATTTTTCCTCTTTGAATCATGGAGCCCTATGGTAGTCTAAAAAAGCCTACAGACACCTTCTCAGAAAGTGTTTAAGTTCATAAAACAAAATAAAAAGGATTACAAAGGAAACCAATTATATTGAAATATAGTTATCAAAAGGGCCACTAGATGATATTGGATGTAGTTTGGGGCCTGAAATCAGAAAGACTCATCTTTTTTAGTTCAAATCTGGCTTCAGACATTTAATAGCTGTATGAAACTGGGCAAAGTCATTTACCCTGTTGGCCTCAATTTCTTTATCTGTAAAATGATCAGGAGAAGGAAATGGCAAACCACCCCAGTGTCTTTGCCAAGAAAATCCCTAGAAAGGGTCATGAGGGATTGGATGTAACTGAAAAATGACTCAACAATATAGTTATGAAAAAAATTTTTAATCCCAGATTACAGACCCCAGTTTAAGATCCTTTGGTATAGTGCATGGAGAGCTAGACTTGGAAGACTAGATTTCAAGTCTCACCTCCAGCACAAAGCCACCTAATGGCTATATGTATGCCAGGATAAGTCCCTTTGTCTCTCAGGGCTCTGAACAACTGTTTATCAATCAGTTAATATTTGTGGAGTACGTTCTATGTTCCAGGCACTCTACTAAGCCCTGGAAATACAAAAAAGAGACAAAAGACTGTATTTGCCCCCAAGAGGCTTGCAATCTAATGAAGAATACAACATGCAAATACTAATAGAGAGGCACTAGAATTAAGAGGAGTTAGGGAAAACTTTCTGTAGAAAGTGGGATTTTAGTTAGGATTTAAAGGATGCCAGGGAGGTCAGTAGTTAGAGTGAAGAAGTTCAGATTTCCATTGGTAGATTGGAACTTCCTCATTTGGGAGTTCTTTATATCAGTTAAATCACTGTTCCAGTCCCTATCCCTACTCCATTACTGTAATAAGAGAACATATCTGTGTTGGTACCAGAGTAAAAATTCAGGTAGATGTTATACCTTCATGCTCTCTTTTCCCTTGGACTGATGATCCTAAAACAAACAGCAAGTCAGTATGATCTGTGGATTCACAAAATTGACAACCACATTCTGTTATTGTTATAAAATCAAAAGTATGCCACATTTTTACAAATTCCAATTTCTATTCTAGAAGGAGCCCTGCAATTTTTAAAACTAGACTTTGCAATCTGTCAAGCAGATAGCATACATTTACCAACAATGACTCTTCATCAGTCCCTTCATCTATATTGGAAAACGACTGTACCCAGCTAGATCAGAGTTTCATAAAGGTTGCTCCCAAACTACTAAGCATGAGGTTATTCAAGAGCTTCAGTTAAATTCATTGATTGTACATGGTTCCATTTTTAACTAGCCCTGCTGTGTCTATATATTGTAGCACATATGGCTGCATAAGACATCATGCCCAGGCCAGATACTTTTACTCTCAATCTTGAAATGGCAGGGACTCAAAAATATCAAGGTAAGATTGACGAATGAGGAAAACATCTTGTAAAAAAATGCTATTTAAATTGTATTTAATATACTTATATTAAAAGGGAAGAAACACTTCCATGTTTTTTACCTTATCTAGTATGTTTTGGGCATCACTTCATTAAAAAGAACCACACTGTCATTTTGTCATTTGTGTTTGTTGTGTGTGTGTCTCTCTCTCTTTTTTTCTCTTTTTCTCTCTCTCTCTATCTTTCTCCACCTCTCTCTCTTTCTCTCTCTCTCTGTCTATACACACACACACACACACACACACACATATGTACGTTTTGCTTTCAAGATTCAGTATATGAGAATTTTTATTAAAATATACTAAATTACATGGCAATTATTCCCATTATGGAATAATTGAGGTAAAATTCCTTTAAGTAGCATATTCTAATAAGTACACTTAAAATATTTTAAATTTACAAAAAAAATTCTTAACCAGTTCTACAAGGACATATTTATTATATAAAAGTGAATTACAACTATATTCACAATAACAATTCAATCAGGTATGTCAATTGAAGAAAGCTAGCTAATACTTTAGTTAGTCACAGGTTTGAGTATGGTAAAGATGAGTTGGAGGAGGTATTCTTTCTAGAGTCAGATTCCATAAATAATTACCTAGCTATTCATTCCACCAATAGATGCCCTTCATCACAAGAAGAAGCAGGTGAAATAGTTTGAAATTGGCTTCAATGCAAACCCATTGCCACTCCTGGAAAAACAATTCAAGTGTAGATCCTTCCAACAATGAGTCAGTTATCATCTTTTTTGCATGAATAGTAGAATACATGAACATCATCATCATCATAATTCAAGCCATATATGAGAAATCTTTGACTTCAAGGCAGAACACTTAATGTAACACGTTTTTAAAACAGCCTAAAATGGGTCCAACAGCCTATGTACATGTCAATAAGACCCAATTTCTGTGACTGATGCGTAAAAGCAGCTGTCTTTTTTGTAAGTTACACATTAAATCATGAGTTTGTGCTTTAAAATCAATAAATAAAATGTTCATGAAGAGGGAAAATGTATTTCTAGTTTTCAACTTTCCCAGATGTCAAAAATGGATTGCAGTACTTTAAGAACAAGACTTGTTTCCACCCTGTAATAAAACCGCTACTTTTTTTTCACATAGTGAACAGTCTGGAATCAGTATAAAGAAGAAGCCAAGAACATGCAGATGTCTGCACTCAAGTCGTTTTGCTAGCATGCTTTTGTTCTCCCAAGAAATAAGAGCACACATCTTTCTACAAATGGAGTAGTTAACTACTCAGATGTGAGCACATTGCTGCTATTGGAAACCTTTCTTATCCTGATAGTCTTTTTTAAAGATTACTAAGGTGGATATCCACTCATCTTCTCAAATAATTCATTTCTGAAGCCACAAGCAATAAAATGAAAATACAGCTACATTTTCACAGTTGTGTTTCAGTACTTATCGGGACTGAGTATATATATATGTGTGTGTGTGTGTGTGTGTGTATGCTGTATATGTGTGTGTGTATATATATATTTCATATTGTTATTTTTTAAAAAACAGAATATTCCAAACCATTTTGTTGGGCATTTCAATTTCTTTATCTGGATAATTGTCTCATTTTCCATATTATGTTTCATTTTGACCATTTAAAATAGAAATTACAAATATCACTTCAACATATTTTTCATGGAATATGCGACTTTGGAATACAGAAGTTCCCAGCAACAATTAACAGAAAGTACAAATTTTGTCATGCAAGCAATTATTTTCAAAGTACCTCCCCCAGGATAACATGACAAAGCCTTTATTTTTTTCATAAAGAATGGTGGGCAAAGAGGATCAAGGAAGAATACTAATTGCTTCACGACCCTGTGATCTAAGAAATTTAAATCTTTCTCTGTAGTCTTTTAGAGAAACACTTCTATGGACCCCACCATATTTCAATAATCTATGGGAAAAGCATCACTTGGAAAAAATCTGCCGCAGATGTAAAAACTAAAAATGTGAAAGGAGGTGTTTTTTTTTTAAGTTTGGTTTTGATAAAATATGAATAAGACACCCAAATTAAAGAATTATCAATATGAAAATACAAGTTTGCTTTTTAGTTCAAAATAATTGAAAATTCCACATTACAAAGTCAGTTACTCCTTTTAAGGACCTTATCTCTGAATCCGTAGGCAGTGCTGGAGACCTCCACAATTACTACCTATCCCACATGGAAATATATTTAACATTCAGGTAGGCACATGGGTGATAAATATGACTACTGAGAAGACAAGTGGGACCAAAAGGCAAGGACACGCTAGGGAAAGGAGGTCGGGGGAAGCAAGTTCATAAAATCAACGCCAGGACTAAATGATTTGAAATGTGTTTCTCCCTTCCTATCCGTTAGTCTCGCTCTATTAGAATTAGATGTATAGTCGCCAAGCATTCCCAATGAAATTCCGCCTCCTAGTGCTACAGTTGAAGCAATATACAGGGTGTCCTGATTGAGCAAGAGAGGGAACAGTGAGAACCTATCCTAGCTAAGTCCAATTCATCCCTATCAGCAGCTTTTCACCTTTTGTTCCCCTCTCCCCAAGAAGGGAAGATAGCGGTACCAAGTAGATACAAAGATAGTAGCCTGCATTTCCGTTAGGAAGCTGAACCCCTTTTTTGGCATCCTTGGATCAAAGAACTGGTTGTAAGTAGCAACCCCTCTTCCCTTAAATCGGAACGCAGTTGAGTGTCCACTCTTCCTGTCCTCTATATACAAAGGCTGTGGGATGCTGGCGTTACTGGGTGACAAGGAGCGAGAAAGAGGAAGATGCCTGCGTTACAGAGTCTGGATAAAGGGGATGGCAGCTGCACCAGGATGTGTGTGCTAGTGCCCGAGAGTCTCCGTGTGTGTGTGTGTGTGTGTGTGTGTGTGTGTGTGTGTGTGTGTGTGTGTGTATGAGAGAGAAAGCGAGATAGAGGGAGCCAAGGGGAAGAAGGCAGAGAGAACGAGGCAGGGACGTGTGTGTGTGTGTGTGTGTGTGTGTGTGTGTGTGTGTGTGTGTGTGTGTGTGTGTAGGGGGAGGGGAGGAAGCCGTCCAACCCTTCTTACCTTTCAAAGACCAGCCTGACCATGAAGATGAAGAAGGCCAAGGGGAAGGCGAGATAGAGATCTTCAGCCTGGGGAAAGGTGGCTTCTTCTGTGTTCTTCAGATCTGCCCAGGTGACATTGTGGGGGAGCCAGAACCTTTCGTTCCAGAACCAGGCTAAGATCCCTGCCATCTTGCTTTGTCCAGCCTTGTCCTGCAGATCTCGCTGCAGCGGCCGGGCTTCTCGCAATGTCCCGGGGATAGAGGAGGGCAGAGATGTAGGTCCTTCTGTCCTCTGGAGCCTCCGCAGCCCGGACCGCGTCTGCTGCTCAGATGCCTCTGCCACCGCAGCTGCTGCTACTGCTGCTGCTGGCGATGGCTTGGGCTCCTTTTGAGCCCTGGCTCCCTCTCGCTCTCGCTCTCTGGCCGCGCTGGGGAAAGGGGCCGCCTCGCCTGTCACATGGCAGCCCGGGCTGCTAGACCTGATTGGCTCTTCCTGCCGTCAACCAGCCCCACACACGCGGACCCACGGATGCTCCCCCACACCCCTAAGGGAAGGCGCAGCCGCTGCGCTCTGGGGTACAACGGACACTGCACGGGATCCTCGGGACAGGCAGCCACCCGGCTCCTGCGCGCCGCTCCTCCAGCCCCGGGGAACTCAGTCTGTTACCTGTGACAGATCCTTAAAAGCTGTCCTGGCCAGTGTGCATGCTCGCACATGCTCAGTGCACGGACTCCTGCCCCACTGGAGTTCCAGAATGAGAACTCTACTTTCCCCAGGGTTAGTGGTAGCCGCCGAGGGGGACTGGCGGGATGCGTAGGGTAGCGGTGGTCTGTCAGGGAAGTTCGGGGTTAAAATTGAATATAGATCTAGAAAAAGGAGCAAAAAAGAAGGTTGAAGTTGTTGCAAAGAAAAAGGGAGGGAGGGGGAGAAAGGAAATAGTGACAGACATTCGTGCTTGAAATAAGAGAAAACAGAGCGGGTATCCTTTGGCTAGGACGGAGTTCCTCCCGCCTCCGCATTCCACCTCTTGTTCCCTTGCACCACCCCTTACCCAGACTGCTTGTTTTCTTACGCTTCATGTTTTAAGCCCACATACTCCAAAGACGCGTTTTTCCAGGAATGGGGGTAAAGAGGAATGCTGATGACAAACAGCAGCATTTTGTACCCACACTCAGGAGCTGTTGAGTGCTTGGTCAAAAATTCTGGCTTCCTAGCTCACAGATACTTCGACAATTCTGCCTTCAAAAGATAGAGCAGAAAGGAGAGGATCATTCAAAAATTCATCCCACAAACAGTAAGTGCACTGGATTTAGAGTAAAAGGACTTGAATTCAAATCCCTGTGTTGTCTTGGGCAAAGTTACTTCAGCCGGTAGTCTGGGATTCAAAACCTGCTTAGACACTTATTAGCTTTATTTTAAGCAAGTCACTTAACCTCTCAGTACCTCATTTCCTCTCATTTCCTTGCAAAATTAAGGAATTGGCCTCCAAGGCATCCTCCAAGGTTCTCTAAATCTGTGACTCTTTCTGGTCCTAATTTCCTCTAAACATAAGAGTTGAATTAGGTAAATCTTATGATGGATCCTATGTGTAAGGCGCTTCTCTAAGGTACTGGGGGATGTAAAGACAAAAACAATCTGTTCTCAAGGACTTTATAAAGTTCTATTATGAAGCTCTGCTACTCCGTTGTGCCACATGGCAAGCCTTTGGATGCCAGTTTCTTCCAATTTCAAATAACATCATAGATCTAGAGGTGACTGGAACCTCAGGGGCCAGTAAACCAACGGTTCTGATTTTATATGTGAAGAACCTGGAGATCAGGGAAATTAAGCAGCTTGCTAAACTAGTCACATAGGCAGTAAGCCTCAGAAGTGAGATTTGAACCCAGGTCCTGTGACTCCAGAGTCCATGAGTTTTTCACAGTAATATGGGTTAAACTAGCAGACGGTTAAATTAACTTATATGTCTAAATCCAGCAGCATATATAGGAACAACTGAAATATGTTAGAATGAGATAAATGTATAGAAGTCACAGACATACATGTGAGAAATTTCAAAAGAGATCACTAATAAGTGGGAGATTTGGGGGATGCTTCTTGGAGATGATAGTTCCTCAACTGCATCTTGAATATAGGGAAAATTTTCAACAAGCTAAAACATAAATGGAGCCCTTTTCAAGCTTGAAAGTCCATACTTGGAGATGCACAAAAGTAGTGGGAGATAACTATTGTTAGTAACTCAGTTTAGTTGGAGTACAATGTGAATGAAGGGGAGTTAGTATTCATACTGTTCTAAGATTGGCTACCCTAGTAAGCACAGCCCAAAAGCCAGAGGTGTTACATTTCACTCCTTCCCCAGGATTCTTGGTACCCTTAAGGGGATGGGGGAGGGAGTATGATCTTGAGTTTTAAAAAATGGCTTCAACCTCCACCTTTAATGTTACCTCACCAATCAGGGAAAGTGACTTAACTAAAGTTGTTTCAGATAGTAAAGAACAGAGCCAAGATTCAAATCCAGGTGGTCATAACTCCAACTCCAAGACTCTTCCCATCACCAATCCTATTCTTTTATGCCACTGATTCAGATGTGAAAACATCTATATTTATTTCCATTCAAGCTGTCAAAAATCACTACACCACAGACAGTATGTTAATTGGATCCTGCATGAATGTTTGTTAAGTTTCCACTCTGTGCACATTTCAATACAAGATACCTTTATTAAGTACTTGCTTTGTACTAAGCATTGTGCTGCCAGGTTTGGGAGTCACAAACACAGAAAGGAAACCATCCTTGCTTTTAAGAGGTGTTATACTATGCACACAAAAACAACAAATATAAAATTAAGCATGGGAAATAATTTCAAAGAGGGAGCACTAACCAATTTTTTTGGACTCAGTGAAGGCCAATTGAATTGAGCTTTAGAGGAAGCTAGGGAGATGAAGAGGGAGTGCATTCCAGGCAGAGAGGCTCCTTTGTGTGCCATCTAGGAGGTGATATAGGGAATGTCATGAATTTAGAAACACACAGTCAGTGTGACTGGAACAGAGAGTGCCTGAAGTGTTATAGGGACATTTCAGCACCTCAAAGGTCTGTGATTTCTATGTTGTGAGTATATGCCATCCATGTCCACTGACTCAGAGGACAATTCCTATGTGCCTTATCAAACAATCTTCCTGTGCTATCAGAGATATTCACTTAGTGGCTAATCTTTTGGTAAACATTAGGCTGATACTCAGGAAGCAGACAAAAAGTCTATTAATGAACTTAACATTCTGAGATTGACAAATCCTTCATCATTTGTGCCCTGATGCTGTGTCTTCTAGTTAGATTGGAGGGGCAGTCACTTAGTGTGTTGCTATTATTGTCTCCATTTTATGAAGAATGAGATGAAGAAACAGATTTAGAGAGATTAAATGACTTTCCCATTGTTGCACAACTATTTGTGTCAGAGGTAGGATTTGCACTTAGATCTTTCCTGAATTCAAGTTATGTGCTGTATCCACCTACCTGCTTTCTAATTGGTCTTCATATTCCAATATTTCCCCTTTACAACCCATCCTCTGTATAGCTGCCAAATCGATTATCCAAAAACACAGATCTAACCATGTCACTTTGCTACTGAAAAAATCTTCAATAGTTGCTTACCTTTGGGGCAAAACATTAACTCCTTAGTCTGGAATTTTGGTCAGCTAAGTAATACAATGGATAGAGCAATGGGTTGAAATCAGGAAGACTAATCTTCAGGAGCTCAGATTCAGCCTCACACAGTTATTTAGCTGTGTGAACCTGGGCTGAACAACAAAAAGCCTGGAATTTAAAGTTTTCTAGAATCTGGCCTTCACTTAATTTTCTAGCATTATTTCCTATTTCTTTCCTTCTTTTTTAATAAAACTGGTCTACAAGTTGTTCTTCATTTCATCTCTTTGTTCAGAGTGTTTGCTCTGGCTGAACACTCTCCCTCCTCATCTTCCCTGACATTCAAGTCCTATCTAAAATCTCATCTTCTCTTGGAAGCTTACCTTAACTTTTCTAAATTCTAGTGCCTTCCTTCTAATTAATCCCTCTTTATCTTGTATATAGCTTGCTTTGCATATATATTTGTTTACATGTGGAGCTTAGATTGTAAGCTCCTTAAGGGCAGAAACTGTTTTTTGCATCTTTTCATATTTCCAACCATTACTACAGAGCCTGACACATAGTGGATACTTAATGAATATTTATTGATTGGCTGATTGATTAAAAGAAGCAGAACTTAGTAAGTGGGAGAGTCAGGATTTGAAAGCCAGGTTTTCTTATTCCAGATCTGATAATTTTTGTCACACTGCCTTTTGACAGCTAGTTGGAGACACAAGACAATTGGAAAATTTAATGGAACTATTACACAGATATGTATGTATGTATATATTTGTATAAAGAGATATATGTATCATGTAAGGAATCATAAAGAAACTGGAATTCAAACCTTAAAGAGTGGCAATGGAGAGGCAGAGAGGAAAGGAGAACATGACAGAAGAGATTTCAAGGTGAAAGAATGGTATGAGCAATGGAAAATGAGCTTAAAGTATATTTGTTGGGTTTTCTGAAGGAGATAGTGACCGATTATTGGAAAAAAAATAGGTTGAGACTAGATTGGAAAAGGCTTTGAATGACAGAATAAAGATATTTCTATCAATTCATTTATGAGAATTGCATGTTGTTCCTTCTACTAACCTATTCCAATGATTCTGGGTTGATGATTCTTGGTTCTTGAAAGTTTTACAAGTAGAGCACAAGCTCTGAAAGTCTCTATCAAGCTGGAAAAGCTCAGCACAGCACCTGACACAAAAAGGAACTTATACATGTTTTCCTATTGTTTGATTGCCATTTTCTTCTCCAGCTTATTTTACAAATAAGGAAATTGAGGCAAATAAAGTTAAGTGATTTGCCCAGGGTCACACAGCTAGTAAGTGTCTGAGATAGATCTGAACTCAGGTCTTCCTAACTCTAGACTCAGCACTCAATTATCCACTGTGATACCTAGCTGGCCCATAGCTTCTTTCCTCTTAATCCTATTTTTAATCTAAAGATTCTGAATTCAGAAGGCAAAAAAAAAAGGAAAGCTATAAGGAGGGAGGAGTTGGAAGTAAATGTTAAATTGGTGGAAGTGTGTCTGGAAGAGTCCTAAAACACAAGACCCAAACTTGCCTGTCAAACCCCAGGGGCCCAAGCCACTTAGTGCTTCCTATATTTTTCCCTCATAGACTCTATATAACAGTGACTATTACAAGCCTTTACTCAAGCTTCCAATGCTATTTATTCCCTTTACCTTCTTAGAAAAGCACCTAAACTACTATTTTACTGAGAAAATGGAGGCCATTTATCATATGATTCTTTTTCTCCTTCATTCAAACCTCAGATCTTTTCGAGTTCCCTCTTTCTTTGCTATGGATGCTAAGGAACCAGAAATAAAATGGCCCTTCCTCTTGACCAAGCTTTTATTTTTGACCCCATCCCTTCCTGTCTCCTCTGGGAGCTTACCCCATCTCTCTTATCTTCAAACTTTCCTTATCTATTTGCTTCTTTTTTAAGTACCACATCTCTTGTGTCTTTCTTTCTTTCATAGATAAACTCCTAGAAATGGTAGTTTACACTAATTCCCTCATTTCTTCCCCTCACACTTGCTTCTCAATCTCTTGCTCCACAGTCTTTTTTTCCCAATAAAAATTGTTTGATATTGGAGGGTTCCACATGGCTCCACTCTACTGAAACTGAAACTACTTTCTCCAAGGTTATCAATGATTTCTTAACTGCTAAATATAATGTTCTTTTCTCAATCCTTATTCTATTTAACCTCTATTTAATTTTTCACATCACTGACCACCTCTTGACTCCTTTCTTTGACACTGCTCTCTCTTGGTTCCTCCTATCTCTTTAATGATTTCTTTTCAGTCTCCTTTGCTGGATCATTATCCTTGTTCTACCCACTTACTCTGGGCTTTTTCTAAGACTGACATCCCTCCTTCCCTCTGCCTCTTCCTCACTCCCTACCCCCTCTTGCTCCTCCTATTAGTTTGATTATTGTACATCTATAATCTCTCATTTGATCTATAGTTCCACATTGCCTGTTGCCTGCTAGACATCTCCACTTATCCTTCATGTTATTGCTGTTCAGGCACTTCTCAGGCATTTCTGACTCTGTTTACCCATTTGGGGTTTTCTTGGCAGAGATACTACAGTAGTTTACCATTTCCTTCTTCAGTGGATTAAGGCAAACAGATTCAACGTCTTGCCTAGGGTCACACATCAAGGAAGCATCTGAGGTTGGATTTAAACCCGGATCTTCCTGACTCGAAGCTCAGTGCTTTATCTACTGAGCCACCTAGTTGCCTCCTGGACAAACAGGTAAAACGGCTTGCCCAAAGTCACACAGCTAATAAGTAGCTGAGACCAGATTTGAACTCAGGTCTTCTTGACTCCAGCCCAGCATTGTATCCAACTGCACTACCCACCTGCCTCATAAAATTTTTAAAGTGCTATAAAATCTGATTTATTATTGTATTCCCAAAATATAGATCTGATCATATCACTGCTCTGTTCAGAAATCTAAATGGCTCCCTATTGTGTCTAGGATAAAATGAAAAATCCTCAGACTGTCATTTAAAATCCTCTAAAATATGACTCCCACCTATCTTTCCAATGTGATTTTAGATTGCTCTCTTTCACACTCTGCTGTAATCAAGTTGGACTGCCAGCTGTTCCCTGTCCACAACATTTCATCTGTTGTTTCCCTAATGCTTTTGCAAAGGTATCTCACGTGTCTAAAATGCACTTCTTCCTCACTTCCCCATCTTAGAACACCTAGCTTCCTTCAAAGTATAACTCAAGTCCCACTCACTAATTGAGACCTTTTAAAATTTGCCTTCTCCTCCCTGACAATAACATATAGGATAGTTGTCTACTAGTCAACTGGCAATATGGAACTATAGATCAAAAGAGAGATGTACAATAATCCAAGTAATAGGAGGAGCAAGAGTGGGTAGTGAGGGAGGAAGAGACAGAGGGAAGGAGGGATTGTTTGGAATTATTGTTCAATGTGTCTGACTCTTCATGACCTTATTTGGGGTTTTCTTGGCAAAGATACCGGAGTGGTTTGCCATTTCCTTCTCCAGATCGTTTTACACATGCGAAAACAGAGGCAAATAGATAAGTAAATTGCCCAGGGTCACACAGCTAGTAAGTGTTCGAGGCCAGATTTGAACTCAAGAAGAATCTTCTTGGCACTCTATCCATGGGATTACTTAGCTGCTCTGCCAATTGTTAGTTCTCTTTTAAATTACTATGTATTACTTTATACATTTTTTGTATTTGTTTGTATATATTTCATATCCCTCTATCTCCTCTCCTCCTTCATACCTTTTTTTGAATGAAGGTCATGATTCAGTAGTTTGTCCTCAAACTCCTGTTGCTTTACAGTACCATGAACATAATAGTTCCTTTTTTTTAAATTAGCCACCACCACTAATAAAAAGCATTTAACTAAACAAATGCATAAAAAAGATTATGTGCAAGATCACAAACTCTACATTGTTTACAATTGGTTTAAAATATGTAAATTACATATGTATGCTAATATAAACATCACCGGCTTTTGAGTTTACTTTACATTTGTTTTACTTGGATACTTTTTTCTCTTGATTTTGTGGCTGTATTTTTTAATGCAATCATGGTATGCATTATTCTTATGCTCTTTTCTTCTTTTTACATCTCTTCATCTATTTCTCTTTTTTCTTTATCTTTTCAATATTTTCCATTTCAATAACATAATAGAGTCTATTACATTAAAAAAGCCCAACCTATTCAGCCATTTCTCCCATTTATTGCATTTGTGTTATTTCTAGTTATTTTAACATAATAAGCACAGCTTTCATGAATATTTTTCTATAAGCACAGCTTTTTACTCTCAATAATTCCCTTAGGGCCTATCCCTAGTAATGGGATCTCTAGGTCAATAAGCACGAAAAACTTGATAGCTCATAATGTATAATTCCATCTTGTTTTCTAAAAAGAAAAAATTCATAACTGCTCTAGTAGTGTAATATTAGGCCTTTTTTCCCATTTTTCTATCAGCATTTAATTGATCACTGAAGTACAACTGGTTCTCAGTTAACATATATTACCAGGACCATATTTTGCTGGATTGGTCCTTAGGCAGCAGACACAATATGTTGCCAGGACCATACTCTTTCCAAAACAAATTTTTCTAGCTTGGTCATACTCAGTGGAACTTTTGTTCCAGTGTCACAGCCCAATGGGGATGCAGAATTACCCCTTATCCACTAACTTTAGCCCCTCCCCCACACCTCTTGATATATATTCTCTTTTAAGTATAGTTCCTTAAATAATAGTTCCTTAATAATAGTAATAGTTTCTTAGACATCAGAGTAGGACTTGATCCAGAAACTTTTCCAAAGTTTCAATGTCCTAAAAGCAAAGAATTTTTTCAATGGATTCCATTCAGTGTCAAATGTGTTTTCACTATGAATAGGTTTAAAATAGTTCATGTTTCTAGATTTTATTTTGGTTTATCTCACTACTAAACCTACATTTTCTGGGTTATTGGGAAATGTAGTTTTACTACTAATAATTCAGGATTAATGTCTTTGCTTTAGAGGTTGACTTTGTATGGTGCAAGGGGAAACAGTATATTTCATAATAGGTCATTCAGACAGTTTCTTCCCTGTTTTTGTTTCTTGCCTTTTATCACTAGGGTCACAGGTAACACTAATCTTATAATGAAACTTCTGTGCATTCCATTTGGAGATGAGGGCTATGGGATGGAAAGAATGAAATAGTTGGCAGGATCTTTCAGGTACAATTTGGTGAAAGAGTTTTGAGTAAATCACTTCCCATTCTTGGACCTCAGTTTCTTTCTCTGTAAAATAAGGAGATTAGAATAGCTATTTATAAGTCTCCTTCCTAATCTGACATTCTATAGTACTTTATTTTATATAAACTGGCACAACTCTAAAAGCAAATCTCAGAACAAGTACCAAATCCCATTCAGATTGTAAGACTCTTGAGCATGGTTACAGTTAGTACAGTTTTTAAGAGGAAAAGAAAATCCTTGTTCTCCCTGAGCCCTTACAACATACAAACCACCAATTCCCATATCCAAATAAAATATTAAGCTACTGTCTCAATAATAGAAATTAGTAGAGGGGCAGCTGGGTAGCTCAGTGGAGTGAGAATCAGGCCTAGAGACAGGAGGTCCTAGGTTCAAACCCGGCCTCAGCCACTTCCCAGCTGTGTGACCCTGGGCAAGTCACTTGACCCCCATTGCCCACCCTTACCAATCTTCCACCTATGAGACAATACACCAAAGTACAAGGGTTTAAAAAAAATAAAAAAAATAATAGAAATTAGTGTTTTCCTAACATTGTTGTAACTGTCCTAAGATGGGTTACTCCAGGCTTTGCTGTTCTATTGTTTTTCACTTGTGTACAACTCTTCATCACTCCATTTGGGGTTTTCTTAGCAAAGATACTGGAGGTTTGCTTTTTTCTTCTCCCACTCCTTTTACAGTTGAAGGAACTGAGGCAAACAAGGATAAGTGACTTGCCCAGAGTCACACAGTATCTGTGGTCAGATCTGAATTCAGGAAGATGTCTTCCTTATTTCAGGTCCAGCACTCCATCCACTGTGTCACCTAATTGCCCTGTAGTTGGACAGGGTTTAAATAGAATGTTGTCCTCTAGAAGTGTCTTAGAAAAATACAACAGGTTTTCCCTCATTTATCCTACTCTAAGGGTCAAAATTATTTCTGGGAATCAGGCTAGGTGGTAAGAGTTTGAGGCTCTTTTGCTTTCTCCCCCTCAACTCCCACAAAGCACTTCACTTGAAGCCCTTTTTTTTTTTTTTTTGACAGTGACAACCATCAATTAGACATGCTACTCCTAGCTGAACCAAATCACTGGTTCATTTTTTAAAAAATTTCTTCCCTCAAACAATCAGAATCTATTTAAATGTTAATTTTTCCTTTGTAATTTTCCTTAACCTATAATGTTGTGGTGGAGTCTAATTAAAATCTCAACCATACCCAGTGTATTCTGAAGCTAACACAAGAAGAGTGAAGTAGAGGCAATAAATTTGACTATAGGCTGTGTTCTCAGCAGGCCTGCTTCTTCCTAGTTACATGTAAGGCCAGAGCTAAATTCTACATTTTCTTATGTATGTTCAACTCTCATATTTCTCTCTGTTAGATGGTATTATTTGTGTAACCTTAGAGTAGTCATTTATTCTCTCAAGGCCTTAGTTTCCTCCTCTATAAAGAAGAGAGAAATGTGCAAATATTATTGTTAAGATCCCTTATAGCTCTACAAGTCAGTGATTTTGTTTAGGAGAATTTTGGTTGGAAGAGGGAGGGTTTCTGAACCTGTGACTTAATCATTTTAAGAATTCCCAATGTGAAAATACCCTGGAACAATACAGATAGAAAACTCCCTGGAGACATGTTTACTGAGAATAACTATAAATATCAATGAAATCAAAGGTCCTGCCTCACAGAAAAAGAACAATAATCATTCACATTATATATATTTATAAGATTTCTTAGTACCTATAATTATCAATAACGGGATAATTTTTTCTTACAATCTCAAGCAACATTGAATTGGTTTTATATATATATATATATATATATATATATATATATATATATATATATGTATACATATATATAATTATAACCATGGCACAACCTACCTCATTTGAGTTTTAGAATAGTTATTGAGATAGTAAATCATCAAATATTTCCAAGCTTTTGTTTATATTTCTTTGGGAAGTACCTTCCCCAGACTGGAGTTCTACACATGAAGATAAGATTAGGAAGCCACTTGAAAGGAGGCTGAGAATTCTAACATTTTTGCCAACCAAAATTTAACATAGCCAGAAGCCTAATAGCTTTGTTTGGCATTCAACCCAGACAGGATTGGGACCAGACTGACTCTGGATGATAAAAGAATGAGTCAGTGAACAGAGAGAGAAGAAGCTCTCTCTAGGCCTAGCTCCATTTACATTTTCATTTTAAACCAGAATTCCCAATTCTTCTAAGTTGTTAAGACTTATAACTTCATAACGTTCTTTTTCTTTTGGTTTGTTCTTTAAAACTCCTACTTGTTTCCTTGTAGTCAATATTGAATTCATTTGATATTTATTTAATTTCTATCTTATATAGTACCTGTCATCAGATCTTAGATGTAGGGTTGGAAGGAACCATAGAGATCTTAGCCAATCTTCTCATTTTGTTATTATATAATGAAACTAAGGTTCAAGGAGGGTAAGAGACTCCAAATTACACAGTTTTTAAGTAGTCATGTTGAGATTCAAACCTACCTTTTCTGACTACAAATCCAAAATGATTTCCATTACACCATCCTAGATTGTGGATACTAAGATTACTATCCATTTAGCCCATGTCCTTAAGAAGCATCCATCTAATTGAGGGGGTGAAACACCTATACAACTATTCATAAATACAAGTTTAGATATAATTAAGTTCATAGTTTGGAGTGGCATGAGACTAGAAGGAAACTAGTACAAATCCATGAGAAAGAAACCTTCTCTTTATTTTTATAAATACCAACAACCAAGATTCTTTGTAATTTTGGGTCATGGTTTCACCATTATTAGTGAAGGAAATTTTCAGCAAATATTCATTATCTATAAGAAGCTGAAAAAAAAACCCAGGACATTTTAAGCAGGACATTTAGTTGAATGTTATCAAGGAAGTCTTCATAAAGAAGTATATATCATGTTATATATCACTCTAAACATGCCCAGTCTCATCTGATCTTGAAAGCTAAGCTGATTTGAACTTGATTAGTACTTGAATGGGAGACTGACTGGGAATACCAGGTGCCATAAGACTTAAATTGTGGGTAACTAGGTGGCACAATGAATACAGTGCCAGGCTTGGACTCATCTTTGAGTTCGAATGTGGCCTCAGACACTTACTAACCCTGTGATTTTGGACAAGTCAGTTAACCCTGTTTACCTCAGTTTCTTCATCTATAAAATGAGCTGGAGAAGGAAATGGCAAATCACTCCAGTATCTTTGCTGAGAAAACCCCAAATGGAGTCATGAAGAGTCAGACAGCTGAAAAACGACTAAACAACCACAACACTTAATTTGGGTCTTGAAGGAAGAAAAGAATGTCAATAGAGATAGCAGTAGAATCCATTCCAGAAATGGGGGACAGGTGTAAATGATATAAGGTATAGCTAAGGTTAAGGTTTTCTAAGGTTTCTATTTCCTTAGATTACCCAAGGAAGCTAATATGTTTACTTGTTTTTAATATCAAAATAGACAAAAGAGAAATTGATTAACCTATATTCCCTTCAATAGATTGTCTGAATTAGAGGGACTCAGGACAGAATGGGTGATAACAGTAAACAAACAGAATGAAGTCCAGCTGTGCCATAGGTAGAAGATTAGGACTTGGGGATTTGGTCCCAAACCAAGTCTTTAATAGTAGAATGCTCTCACTCTCTGCCATGGCACCACAGATGTGAGTTGAATTGAACTGAAAGGAATTATTGTTTATAACAACTCATAATATTTAGAAGTAGGAGGGACCTACTTCAACCCTCTCATTTTCCTGGCCAGGAAACTGGGGGCCAATGAAGGAGAAGACATTACTACTTATAATAATAGCAAGCATTTGTAGAGTTTCAGTGTTTGCAAAGCATTTTACAACTATTATGTCGTTTTTATCTTCACAACAGCTCTGGGAGATAGATGCTATTATTATCTTCATTTTAAAGATGAGGAAACTGAGGCAGATGGAAGTTCAGAGACTTGCTCTGAGTCATAAAATTAATGTTTGAGGCCAAATTTGAACTCAGGCCTTCCTGACTTTCAATCTAGCATTCTATCCACTTTGCCATTGAGCTGCCTAGAAGAGAAGTTGAATGAGTTGCCTAGGGCCATGCAGCCACTAAGTATGAGACAGGATTCAACTCAGGTTCCTGATCCCAAGTCCCTTCATCAACCTACTGAGCCAGCTGAGTGACCCTTGTTTTCAACAATTTATATTTTAAGCTAAAGGGCACCTTAGAGAGTACATACTCCAACTGATACCCGAAGAGAGAAAGTGACATAATAATGAGGACTACATTGAAATGTTAATTGTTTTTTCACTTTTCTTCAATAGGCAGAAAGCTCACATTTTAGCATGCATCTTAAGATGCATTTGTGATTTGGAAAGGTAACTTTGTAATTATCTCTGCCTCTCTTAGAAGTATCCTTTAAGAAAAATAAAAGAGAAATGTAGACACAGAACAAATTGACTATGAGATGCTAATATAGGAGCATTTACTGCCAGCATAGATGAAAATCAATCTATTGTGTAAGGAAAAAAGGAATCTACCTTCAAATAGCATTCAAAGGAGAATTGGGTAAAAAAAATGTTAAAAGAAACATTCAAAAAGGAATAATCAGTAGCTCTCAGCAATTCTCCCAAGCTTAGTGCCAGGATCCCCTGCTATAGTCACTTACCTGAGACAAAGATAGTAAAGATCAAAGTCAACAGATTTGGCCATTTGAATTTCTAGTGACCAGGGATGCATTCAACAAAGGCAAGGTAGATATGGCCATCAATGCTACATGGTTTATATGTTCTAATATGATTCCATTCATGACAAGTTCAAGTGCACTGTTAAGGCTGAGAATGGAAAGCTGGTGATCAATGGAAAAGTCATTACCATCTTTCAGAAGTGGGATCGCACCAATATTAAATAGGGAGGTGATGGAGCCAAGTATCTTGTCCACCATGGAAAAGACGGGGGCTCACTTAAAGGGTAGAACCAAGCAGGTCATTATCTCTACCCTTTCTGCTGATGCCTAAATGTTTGGGATGGGAGTAAATCATGAGAATACAATAATCTCCAGAAGATTATCAGTAATGACTCCTCTACTACCAACAACTACCAACCTCCTTGACTGTGGTCACTCATGACAACTTTGGCATTGTGGAAGGACTCATAACCACAGTACATACCAGTATATGCTACCCAGAAGATAGTAAATGGTCCCTTTGGCAAGCTATGATGTAGTGGGTATGGTGCTGCCCAAAATACAATCCCTGCTTCCACTAGTGCTGCTCAGAATGTAGCTAAGTCATACCAGAGTGGAATGGGAAGCTTTCAGACATGACTTTCCATGTTCCTACTCCCCATGTTTCTATTGTAGATCTGACTTGCTACCTGGAG